>NC_086174.1:101091214-101449339 GCF_023053635.1 Elgaria multicarinata webbii
TGAAGAACTTCCGGGCTCCTCCCAGTGCTGGGGATGGTTTTTTAAAATAAGTAAAAAAATAAAAAAATAGAAAAATAGAAAATGCATAAACAACTGGCTACGCTTTTAAACGGTATGTGGAAATGCTGTCCCCTCCCCAAAAGGAAAAAAAAGTTCCCAAAAATAGGAGGCAGGATTCAGCACAGCACTACTGTATATATTAGTCACAAAATCTTAAACTTGACCTGGTAGCTAGTGCAGTTTCCTCAGCAAAGGAGTTAACATGGCAGCTCCTGACAATGGTTGAGTTCCTGTTTTCTGCACTAGCTGCAGCTTCCAGACTAGCTTTGTCAGCCCCACGTAAAGTGCATTGCAAGTCATCCAGTCTTGAGGTTACCAACACCTGTACCACTGTGGGCAAGCTCTCCTTGTCCAAGAGAGGCCATAGCTGGGGCACTTGGAACTTAAAAGTAGGTGATGTTTGATATCACTAGGACTCTACGAATGTCATCTCACTGCTTGTCTCATGTTTGATTCCTGTTCGGGTTTTCAATTCCTGCTTGCTCTGCATGAACAGGAAACTTGCACAAACCGAGCAGCAATTGAATGGGAGACTTTCACAAATCTTCCCAAATCTTCATAAATTTACTCCATACACTAAGCGGGGCTGATTCCAGTCTACCGAGGAAATTTGTGCAAATCAGCAAATTTGCACAAATCGAACTGAGAATCGGGAATGAGATGAATGCTAGCATGTGTTTGCTAATTTATGAATATTTTTGCTCTAGCTATGGCCTTTCCTGGACTCAGGAATCACTCAGCCACAGGGCTTCCCTCTTGCCAGGAATCAGCTTCAGTTGATTGGCCCTAAGCTACAGAGGTGATAGCCTTTCTTTCTTTCTGGCCTTTGCTAGACCTACCGGTAAATGTGCGACGGAGGAGGGGAGATCCTGCCATGTGAGTATCGCGGGATATTGCCCTTGTTTACACGCAAGGCACAACGAGCTCAAGAAGAGAGCCATCGCGCCTGCCATTTTTTTGGGGGGGGGTAGTTTTAAAGGGCCGGCTGCGCACAAGCGACTAAAAGTAGGGTGTGTTTTGTTTGTGTTTTTTAAAAAAGATTTTTCCGCTCCCTCCACCCTAGCCCTGATGGGCGACCTCCCAGCTCCGCGCGAGTAATTGCACGGAGCTGGGAAAAGCTGCGAAAATGGGCCACATACTCGTGGTCTCGGGCTCAGCCCGAGACAGTGGGAAAAAGCATGCTTGAAGGGGTAGGCTATATCCCGGGGCCAGGAAGGGTTGATCCCTGCCTGGTCCCGGGATCCTCTGTGCGTCATCTGGATGCACAGGGATGATCCCGGGTATCACCCCGGGATATAGCCTGGTCTAGCAAAGGCTGTAGTTACAGAACTGTTGTCTGTGGCAGTGGCAGCTGGAGCAGGGTTCAACCAGTGGAGGCTGGAGGCTCCAATTTCAGTGGAGCTCTGAGTCCACTCTGGGTTTCGGTCAGAAGCAGCCAGAACTCCTGAAGAGCTATCCAAGGTGCTGAACCTATTTTGGTGTTTGGGTTCAGCACCTTGGATAGCTCCTTTAGAATGCTGGCTGATTCTGACTAAAAGCCAAAATTGAGTCACGGCCTCACCCACCTTCACTGGTTCCAGTTCCCCCATTCCCTAATGACACTGACATTATATCACTAGCACATCATCCGGGGGGGATGGCTGTACTTCTGTCTCAGCTGCCACAGCCACAAGTGACATTTTTTAAAAAACAGGAAAAGCCCTCAGCATTTTTAAAGCTACAAACAAAGAAAGGATAAGATGGAAGCAGTCATTACTTCCCCTGAAAACCATTTCAGTCCCCAACCCATCATCAAAGTGACCTCCATATTTGTCACCCACAACTGCAGTCATGAATTGGTGGTGGGAGCATTTTGGCTCAGTCCTATAAAAAAGGGAAACATTTGATTGACACATATCACATCAGAAGGAATTCAGAGGGAACGCAAGTGATTTGAAGGATTTCTAACAAAACTGAAGCAGAGAGTAAGAGCTACAATGGAGAGCAGTTAAAAAAGTATTGCTGTGCCAATTTTTTTGTCCTCCCCCCACCCCTCATTTTATAGGGAAATAAATTTATTTTGAAATAATTTCAAAAGAGAAGAACATTTCAGAGAAATTATCATGGGTTCAGTTTGAGGTTGTTATGGAGGGGCTGAAGACTATATGTCAACGTCTCTGAATGTACAAGCTGCCTGGCAGTCTGTAGCCTCCTCGTCTTCCCACACAACAGTTAAAGTCCAAGGACGGCATCATGAGGTCATCATTCCTCCCACAGGGCTCTTTCAGATCAGGAAGCGCAGGCAGCCTGGAAGGCTGGAGAGCAATATATAGATGTGTAACAGAAAAGTGGAGGGGGGGCACAGCACCTTCAGCCATCTCACAGTGATTGGGTAAGCTCAAAAAACAAAGTAGCTGGGCTACAACACCTGCCAATTGGTGAACCCCTTCGGCGAGAAATTGTTGCAGAAAATGAGTAGTCAACTTCATTGGAAATCAGCACTTATCAGTTATAAAATGGACAGAAAAACACACAGGTAAATGTTATTTCTGACATTCACTTCGACAAGTTAAAATGAAATCTATGAGTTTACAATGTAGAAATAATTTCTATCGAGGTATGTGTGAGCTGAAAGGGAGAGAACAGGTTGAATAAATAAAATCTGTGTATGTCACGGGGAACAAAGAACCAATTCAAAGCACCAGTGAAAACTGTTAGGCATGCCGGTGGGGGCGGGGCGGTGGGGGCGAGCTGGGGTTCAAAGTTAGTGCTTTTTTTAAAAAAAATCAGCTCCTGTAGTTTTCATTTATTTATTTATTTATTACATTTTTATACCGCCCAATAGCCGAAACTCTATTATGAGCCTCATGTTGTAGAGGCTCATAAGTGAAGTGTTTTCAAGACATATTAAATAGCAATAAAGTGCAATTGGGTTTGAAAGACCTGTTTCCCCTCTATCCAACAAAACATAAACCTGTGCTTATCAAATAAGTATGCCTGGTAAATATCCTACAGGGCATCTGAACTGAAAAACAGTACCAAGGTGCATCTGATGGTATAAATAAAGTAGACACCGTGGACCAAATAAAGGCACCACAACATAATCAGCATATTATGCATACCTTAGAAAGGTTTGATTAGGGTGCAAGACTGAATGGCTCTTGGAAGTGCCATAAATTCCACTCTACCAGTGGAGGGGAGGCTACATGGGCAGATCAAGACTAGTGATGCAGAGCAGAACATTTTCTGGAATTTTTTCCAGTGCTTTAGTTTTCTGCAGAAAAATGTCCATCTCATAGTTTCTTTAGTAAATATGAAAATATGCCAATTACAAATACAATATTAGGCAAGCTTGTAAGTTTCAAAATTGTAAGTTACGTTTTTCAGGTGATTATGCTTAGCATACGTGCATTCTTATGTATTTATTATTTATTAAATAGATGTATATACCACTGCATGTATTTAAGAATATCTCTAGGAGGCTGTTCAAATACATATATGTGTCAAAGGGCTCCATCACACCAGTGATTTATCACATACTTGCTATGGCTGGCATGCAGTTTTGCAGCCTGGTACTCACATGAAATCGTCCATGTCCTGCACCTATTTCACCTCTTCCCCTCCATGTTTCATTTCATTTTGAAGCATGGAAAATCTGGATTATTTCCCTTCCCATTGATTTCAACTGCATTTATATCCAAGTCATACTAAAAACAGATGCATGCTTACCTTTGAGTAAACCCCATTGAACAGAGAGAGAGAGAGACTTACTTCTGAGTAAACAGAAGTAAGACTTCAGAAGTAAGCATAAGGTTGCAGAGCACTTAAAAATTAACTGCAGGGGAGAGGAGAATGTAAGGAGTGGGGCAGGAGATTTTGCTGGCATAGAAGCACTCAAGGTGAAAAGATACATGAGCTGAAAGAGTGCAACAATGCACAGACGTGAAAGTGCCCAGTGCTTGACTCGCTAAAGAAATGGTGGAGGAAACTGTGGATGAAAACTGGATAAAAAAAGTAGGTGTGAGGGAGCTCAGAGTGAAATGGAGCTAATAAACAGTGACAGAGAGATTTGACTTCTGTTGAAATAGATGAGTGGTTGTCATGCACAGTTCTCTGGGCTGCTAAAATTAATTAGTGCATCGACAGTTTCCAGTATTTTTGTTTTTTCTCCTTAATTTTAAACTATGTAAGGGAAGTAGATGCAATTGCCTTTTCGTTTTTACAATATTCTAATAAAAAAATCTACTTAATATCACATTTAAATCACACTAATTGTCCTTTAATCCCCCACCCCAATAGTTCATTCAAATATTTGTGGTGTGTTGGGACAAAAACAAAAGAAACACATGAGGTACTTCATTGTGGTTTTTTTTAGCATCCATTTTTATTATGTGCAAATTCAATAGATATGCTAAATTAGGATGGGGAGGGCAAATTTTCAGTTTGCATCAGGGCTGGAGCCCTAGAGTAGGACTGGTCAACTGCTGGCTCTCCAGATGTTTTTGCCTACGGTTCCCATCAGCTATAGCCAGCATAGCCAATGGTGAGTTATGTTGGGAGTTGTAGGTGGGCATGTATGAGAAATTCTTTTAAGTTTGATTTTGTTCAGGATGTGCCCAGTTCTCACATTCTGTACAGAACATAGACTCGGAGACAAACTGGTTAAAGTCTGTACATTTCCAAGATTGCAATGTAATTTGCAGCCCCTTCCCCCACAAAAAAACCCCTGTGATGGCAGAATGCATACATTTTAAAAATGCACATGAAGGAATGGGTACTTTGGGGAAATGTACTTTAAAGGTACTTTAATCAATGGGAAAGTAGCATGCACATTTCAAAGGTGCACACAGTTAATGTATATTTGGAAAAATTAGCACAAAAAAATGCCCAATCTTAAATGCCAACAACACAAAAAACAAAACCCATCATCTGATGAGGACTCAAGAAGATGGAATTCAAAGAGCTTTGGCAAGATCAATTTTTGCTGGTTCATGTATCCCTAGTTGAAGCCCAAAACATAAGGAGGACCACAAGTTGCTCACTTCTGCTGTAGGGCATCAGAAGTAGGGGTGTGCACGGACCCCCCGATCCGCCCCGCGGGCTGATCCTAAAATTTCAGATCAGGCCCGCTCCGTTCCGCGCCGCTCTGCCCATAGTCCGCTCCTCTTTGCCGCGGAGCTCCAGCTCCGAATCGGAGCTCCGCAGTGGAGGGGAGTGGCACCAGGTAAGGCCCCCCTCCCTCCTCTCCCTTACCTGCAGAGCCCGGTAAGGGACCAAGGGGGAGGGGGGCCTTACTTGCGTCCGTCCGTGGTCCCTCGGCTTCTTCAATTGAGCCCATGGCTCAACCAGGAAGTCTGGGACGCAGGTAAGGGAGAGGAGGGGGGTTTACCAGGCCCTGCCGCTGTCGCCGCATGGGCGACAGCAGCAGGGCCCGGTAAACCCCACTTACCTTTCTTGTGGAGCTCCACATTGAGGCGAAGGATCCGCCTTCACCTTGATCCTCTTCGCAATGCTCTGCCGGCCCCCAATCCTCTTCGCCTCCGCTTTAAGGGGAGGCGAAGCACCCCGCTCCGCTTCTAATTCGCCGGTCCGATTAGAAGCGGAGCACATCCCTAATCAGAACATTTTTTTATGATACAAAGAAAAACCCGTGTTTTGTTGTTGGGTTAACCACTGGGATATTCAGCCCCTTAACAACTCAGCAGTCTGGTTTCGGACAATACACACAGCAACCTATGAAGGAGCTGATTGGGGTTGCTGAGTTAAAGCAGAAATGGCATGCATGCATAGCACCACATGGATTGCTTAGCCCATGAGCTGTTGAGTTGTGCAAACTGGCCAGTGGATCACTTCAGTTCAGTCTAAAATCACTTTGGATCGGAAGTGAGTCTTCCTACTGTATTATTATTGTTATTGTTATTATTCTTCAGATGTTTTCCCCATTAACGATAATGGAGAAATGAATAATTGTCTGTAACTTCTTTTTTAACAGAATTGTGTGAAATATGCAGGCATAGGGGGTAAAGCTTGCCAAATTACAAACAGTTTGGGGGCTTTAAAATTTGCTGTTTCAAAATTGATTTTTGTTATTACATTTCATTGTGGAAATGGAGGTTCTAGAGAGTGGGGAAGTAAAAGGTGTCATCTTTCTAGACCTGAAATACAGTAATAAAGTATTCAGCCTTAAAGCTGGCAGCTGGCCTGAATTTGAGTACTTCATAGCAAAGCAACGAAAAATTTCAAGAGGGTGAGAAGAATAATGGTCTCTGTTTCCATTTGACATCTCCTCAGCCCTTCTCCCCCACTCCAACAAATCCTGGACAGCATGGTTTGCTCCCATGACAGCTGGACACCTGGATAGGGCCACTCTTGTTTGGGCTTTGGAATAGCACTGTAGCATGTTATTCTGTACCCCAATTGCAATTCTTTAAATGCTGGGTTCATTTTCCCCTCTTTTGAAGTTCAGGGGTACTAATCACTCTCTTAATTAAAGTACCAATCACATGGGCCACTAGGTCTAATCCAAAAAGGCAACTCTTCATTCCGTTTTAGAATGTGCAAACAATGGACTATTCATTAAACTATATTTGCCTGCTTTTCTCAGCCATTTATCTAGAGACCTAATAATCAATTCTGAGTCACTCAAATGTAGTCAAACTGAAATGAATATGAATCATTCCAAATCCATATGTTCTGAACCTGCAGAAGAATAAATCCTTTTACATTCTCCAAGGCACTGATTTTTTTTCCCCTGGAGAGTTTTTATAGGTTGCAGCTAAGAGATAAGAGAGAGAGAGAGAGAGAGAGAGAGAGAGGGAGGGAGGGAGGGAGGGAGGGGGAGAGAGAGAGAGAGAGAGAGAGCTCAGCAGTAGTACCAGCAAAAGAGAACAGCTGGAAATATTTTAGTTTGCCTTGTGTTTCTTTGGACAACATGGGGTGTCCACCTACCCATGGGCATTTGCCTAACTACTAGGTATCTGTAAGAATATACGGTAGCAGCACCAAATAATTACATTTTGATCTCACCTCCATAGATATTTTTCATCAGTAACGCACAGAGCACACATCCAACCAAATCTGACCAGGTAATTGATAGGTTAGGTTACCTGTAGAGAAGTGATCTTTTCCAGAAACAGTATGTACTTTACAACAATCTGAACAATATACAGAGTTTAAAAATGGTTTTGGAATAAATGCTGTTATTTTTCATCAAACTATACTTCAGTTCACTGCTGTCAAGCACATCTGACTGATGCCCTCAAGTAGAAAAAAAGGCCTATAAAACTGGTGAATTAACATGAAGGCATATTCAAGTTATAATGTTAGAAGTTGGCACCTTTTCTGGATTCTTTTAGTGGCATTAGAGAAAGATTGATAGCTGGTACTCCGGGATTGCCAAAATTTACCTCAGATGTAAATGCAGACTATTACCTGTTATCAGATCAGGATATGGCATTATCAGCAAAGGAAAGCAGAGAAAATTTTGTTGGGCTACTGGGAGAACTTGAGGCCTAGAGCCACACCATATTGTGTATATGTTTCCATTTTTCGTTTTCTGTACTTTTGAATGTTATATTTCTTTGTCATAGCCTTTGGCTTGTATGACAAATGCTGATGGTAGTTCTGCAAGAAATATGAAAATGAGGCCTCCATTTATAGGGCACTGCCCAGTACATACAATGTCTTATATGTAGGGTGGAAAGGAGCACTACACCCACTTTTTCCAGCACAGAACAACTATCCAATGTCTGGCTAGTGAATACAACATACATGAAGTGTTCTTAAAGTGACTTAGAGCTCCTTAGTCCATCAAGTTCACCATTGTCTATCCAGACTAGCAAGAGCTCTCCATCTCCCAGTGCTGCGGAGTGGAGAAGTCAGGAGTTGAATCTGGGACCTGATACATAAAGAGCATCTGCTCTACCATTGGGCTATAGGTTCTCCCGAAGCATAGAAGTCAGCCGATGGGGGGTGGGGGGTGCATGTACATAGGAGCTTTATTCTATTGAATGAATAAAAACATTACTGTTGCAACTGCTGCCCAATGGTGGATTTCATTCTCAGCATGTTAGCTAAAAGGTTGCTGATACACCAGATGCCCCACAGGATGCTGCTGCAATTTGTTGTCCTGAAACCTACAGTCAGGCCAAGCTATTAAGCCTGCAGGATCATTTTAAGTGCACTGCTGCACAAGAGTGGGTAAGGAGGAGAAATAGAAAGTAGAAAATAGTAATGCCTGTACAATTTCAACGTGCTGGATATGTTTAACACCATGCTAAAAAAAATACCTGGTCTGCTAACCTTCCACATTTTTATATCGAGAGCCCACCTTTATATTCAACCTCTAATATGAGCCCCATTTTTAATGTCTTAATGTATATGTCCATCTCTCTCTCTCTCTCTCTCTCTCTCTCTCTCTGAGCTTTATCACACCAGTATTATACTGTGCAATCACTGCGAATTGCAGGCAAAGGACTCAGGAGTTTTCCACCTTATGATCTGCTTTGATTGTGAAGTACTCCCATGCATCCTGCCTTAATTGTGCAATAAAGCAAAAAGATTCGCCATATTTAGCCCCTACATTTAGAGCGTATCTTCCGAGCCGCCGCTGGGGCGCAGGAGCAGGATTTTAAAGAAATGTTTACATTTGGTAGCATCCCTCGGTAGCATGCTGTGATGAGTTTGCACGGCACTTTGAAGATAAAGTCGCTCAGATTCGTCATGAATTGGACACCACACTTAATGCAGCTCCACTAGTAGAGGCGTTCAGAGAGCAGTCCGGTTCAGTTTTATTGGATGAGTTTCAGTTATTGAGGCCTGAGGATGTGGACAAGGTGCTTGGCCAAGTCCGGTCAACCACCTGTGTGCTTGACCCTTGACCCTCATGGCTCATTACATCAAATAAGGAGGGGATCGCCGGCTGGGTCCAGGAGGTTGTGAATGCCTCCTTGAGAGAGGGAGTGGTGCCGGCCTCTTTAAAAGAGGCGGTAATTAGACCACTCCTGAAGAAGCCTAATCTGGACCCGGAGGACAACTACAGTAGTTAACAACTACAGGCCGGTGGCTAATATTCCCTTCCTGGGCAAGGTGCTTGAGCGGGTGGTTGCAGGACAACTCCAGGCACTCTTGAATGAAATGGATTATCTAGATCCATTTCAATCGGGTTTCAGGCCTGGTTTTGGAATTGAAACTGCCTTGGTCGCCCTGTGGGATGACCTCTGCCGGGAGAGAGACAGGGGGAGTGCGACCCTGTTGGTTCTTCTGGACCTCTCAGCGGCCTTCGATACCATTGACCATGGTATCCTTCTGGATAGGTTGTCTGAGCTGGGAGTTGGAGGTACTGCGTTGCAGTGGTTCCGCTCCTACTTGGATGGCCAATTCCAGAAGGTGGTGCTGGGGAATTATTGCTCTGTGCCGTGGCTCCTAAGCCATGGGGTTCCACAGGGCTCTATCTTATCCCCTATGCTGTTTAACATATACATGAAGCCGCTGGGGGAGGTTATCCGGAGATGTGGACTGAGGTGTCATCAATATGCGGATGATACCCAGCTCTACCTTTCCTTTTCATCAAACCCAGGTGAGGCAGTGGCTGTTCTGAACCAGTGCCTGGGCACGGTAATGGACTGGATGAGGGCTAACAAACTGAGACACAATCCAGACAAGACAGAGGTACTGTTAGTGGGTGGTTCATCTGTCCGGCGAGGTGATGTTTGCCCTGTCCTGGATGGGGTTGCACTCCCCCTGAAGGATCGGGTCTGTAGTTTGGGGGTGCTCTTGGATCCAGAACTGTCACTTGAGGCGCAGGTGAACTCAGTGGCAAAGAGCACCTTTTATCAGCTTAGGCTGATATACCAGCTGCGCCCTTATCTGGACAGAGATAGCCTAGCTACAGTTATCCATGCTCTGATAAATTCTCGTTTGGATTACTGCAATGCGTTATACGTGGGGCTGCCTTTGAAAATGGTCCGGGAACTTCAACTGGTACAAAACAGGGCAGCACGTTAGTTAACAGGGACTGGCCGACGAGACCACATTACGCCAGTCCTTTTCCAGCTTCATTGGCTGCCAGTCCAGGTCCGGGCCCAATTCAAAGTGCTGGTATTAACATTTAAAGCCCTAAACGGCTTGGGGCCAGGTTATCTGAAGGAACGCCTCCTCCCGTATGTACCTGCCCGGACCCTAAGGTCATCCTCAGGGGTCCTTCTCCGCGAGCCCCTGCCAAAGGAAGTGAGGCAGGTGGCTACCGGGAAGAGGGCCTTCTCTGCTATGGCACCCCGGCTGTGGAATGAGCTCCCTAAGGAGGTTCGCTTGGCACCTACATTATGTGCTTTTAGACGCCAGATGAAGACCTTTTTATTCTCCCAGCATTTTAAAAGTCTATAAATAAATTTTAACTTGGTGTTTTAAATTTGTAATTTTGCATTGCTGCTGTTTTTATCTGGTTGAGCTTTTATATTGTATTTTATACTATGGTTTTATACTGTTGTTTTATACTTTGAATGATTTTAATTTTTGTGAACTGCCCAGAGAGCTCCAGCTATTGGGTGGTATAGAAATGTAATAAATAAATAAATAAATAAATAAATAAATAAATAAATAAATAAATAAAATCTGCATAAGCTTTAAAGATAAAGACACCAAAATTGGCACAGTAATAGATATTAGGGAGAGCTTTACGCATACCAAATTTGAATTGAATTGGGTCATCTGTTGATTTTTAATGATTTTTTACATTTCACCCCTTAAACTCACTTCCTGGTAGCTGTCGCCTGGTAGCAAAAAAAACAACCGCAAAAGCTTAGCGCTATGGATAATCCGAGGGAAGCAGGTACGTGGGATGAAGCTCTCTCTCTCTCTGTGTGTCTCTCTCTCTCTCTCTCTCTGTGTATGTGTGTGTGTGTGTGTGTGTGTGTGAGAGAGAGAGAGAGAGAGAGATGCTGGGGGTGTCCACTATCTTTCTCTTTTCTCTCTACTTTCTTCTATTTTACAGAGCTACTGACAGCCTGGTTAATTAGAACTGAGCTTTGGTCTGACCGTCTTTCTTTATCCTTTATTTAAAGCACACACACACACACACACACACACACCTAAAATAAAAGGATGGCAGTGCCACAGATCAAGACACGTGCACCCTGTCCTATCAGTTGAAGACCAACAGTATAAACTATTAAAAGAAACAAAGAAAGAAAGTCATAGTTAAATAACTGGTTTGTCATTGCATGAGCTAAGCAATATGCTGGAAATGCTGTCACAATACTAGGATAATTTTTTTTTTAAGTTTTTATAACTTAAGATAAAAATCTACTGAAATCTGAATTTTTACCTGAATATAATATGCTTTAAAAAAACAACAACCCTAGTACAATTCATTTTCTAATTTCTATGCTGCATGCAGAATATTGCCACAAATTTGGTCCCATCTCTCTCAGCATTAAAGCTACTCAAAGCTGATGGTTTGTGTTGGGGGAAGAAATGGAGGTAAAGTGTATTATTAATAGGAATACCATATTTTCTTCTAGTCTCCAGGTCATTCACTGTTAAAAGAATAAAAGAATATAAGAGGTGGGTTTTTTTTTCCTTTTTAATGAGGCACAGTCATTTATTTTGTCATAATATTTGGTAGAAAGTGCACTTTTTCTAGACCACTTCTGATGCAGTTTAAAGCAAAATAAATAAATAATCAAACAAACATACACAAATTCTGTCACTTGGCGTTGAGCGTGCAGCCGGTGAAAATGGTGCGTCTCCACTGAAGGAAGAAAATGAGCTGAGAGCAAAATTAGACATTACTCAGATTGCTTTAAAAGCACGCACAGAGGGTTCAGATTTGGATCAGGGCTGAAGTGCCCTTTCCCCTCGTGTCTCTCCCACCCTGAAACAAATCACTTCACCGTCGAATGGCTATTAGCTATATATAACATGCTGTGCCTGTATGTCTTCTCCTCCACAGTAGCTTTTTGGGGGGAGGGGGGATTTAGACCAGAAGCCTCTAAAGCACAGAAATTAGGAGGGCGTTAGGGCCTCCCACCCACAGCTGCTTTTAGAAGAAGGAAATTACATTGGGAGATCCAATCACCACTTTTTCATGTAACATCTAGTTAGATCTTCAGTAAAATCATATCCAGAGTTCCTGCAATAATTGTGAAAACCTTGCAAAATGGGACAAGGCATATTGCTCTTGTGATGGTCATGGCAATGGTTGTTTTATAATCCGACACTGCAATTTTTAAATGTTGTTTTTAAATGGATACTGTTGTTTTATACTGTTTTTATGTTTTTTTTTAATTTTTGTATACTTTTAATGTTTACTATTTTTAATTGTTGTAAACCGCCCAGAGAGCTTCAGCTGTGGGGCGGTATATAAATGTAATAAAATAAATAAATAAATAAATTGGTTTTGCTAACAAACAGATAGACATACAGACAATCTGTGTCAGAAACTTCTGCCCTTTGACTCACACTTTGTAAATGGCCCGATTTTTCCTTGATTTCTCTAACAGTGGCAAATTTATAGGAGAGATATGGTTTGTGACTGAATTGTTGCTAATTTTTTCTACGTTAGTATCATAGCTACATTAATGGGGAGAACAAGTTTATGTTTTGCTTAACAAAGAGTTGTCAAAACTGCCACATGCTACTATTAGTTATCACAGCAGTTAGCTTCTATGGTCATCATTACAAAAGCTTTGAGCCTTTCTTGGGAGGGGCAGATTCATGAGTTGTGGAGCTTTATTGCACACACTCATTACTGGGTACTCACATTTTTTCACTGGTCCCTGTCATGATGTTGTCTGCCTCCCATGCACCTCCTGCCCCTTCTAGCCTTCTTTGCTCCACAAAAAAACATTCCAGTAAGTCTGACTTATTTTTAAAGATGGAAGTTGCCACTATCTCCTGCTGTGTGCAGGAGAAGCAGCGGGATCAAAATGGCCCACTGAATGGACCACGTGCAAGTTGTTTACTTTGTCTTTCAAAAGAGGAAGTAATGAGGGACAAACACACAGGTGGAGAAGCAATGGTAAGCAAACACAATTTTCCCCTGTGTGATGATGCTCTGAGAGAAGCTCTAGGCTTGCATTTAAATAGGGATGAATGAGAAATTCATTTTAGTTTGGTTTTGATCAGGACTGACCCAGTCCACACCTTCTTGACCAAAATTAGACCTGGACACAATCAGTCCATACATTTCCAAGCTTGCAATGTGATTTGTGGACAAAAGAAAATGTGTTCAATAACATGTGTACATTTGAAATATGTGCATGAAAAAATTGGTACTTTTGAAAAATACATACAAAAATTGCTTTAATAATGGGAGAAGAAGAGCCATTCTGCCACACCCAGCAAGGCCTGGGCATGGGGAAGCATTTGCAACCAGGGGAAGAAAGGAGACGTGCCTTGCCCCAATTGGCCAGAAGCAGGTGGTGCCACTGAACTGGGAGGGGTATACATGTTGGCCTATAAATAGGCTCTTACCCCTCCCAGTTTCCTCTATGTTCGTGCAGCTCCCTCCCTCCCTGTAGACAGTGTGAGTTCTCTGGTCACCATTCTGGGCTGAGTAGGAATTTTTTGCTAAATTGTTCATGGGTTTTTTCACCTACTCCACACTGTAAGACAGCCTGGGAGTATAAATAGGTTGATTTGGCGTTGCTTGTTAATTTGGTCACATTTGATGATAGGCAGGAAGGAACGGGCATCCAGAGAGATTTTCTAATGGTGAGCATTCATAGGCACTGTTGTGGTGACTGGTAATTCCTGAGGGCTCCCAGTTTTGAGCTTATATCCCAGTTTTGGCCTGGCTGGGATATAAGGATTACTTCTGAGGCCAACCTTTCTCACCCACTCATAGACTTAAGGCATGCATCAGGGGTGACACCAGAAGGTCTCCCTACCCCAAGAGGGGTGGCCATTGGGAGGGTGAAATCTACAGTGCCAACCCACGGGCCATGAATGGCTCTTCCTGCTCAGAAAGGTCTGAACCAGGCCAGACTGGATGCCCCTTTAGATTCCCCCTTTACAGATCTTTAAATAAATGTGCCCCTGTTTAAACTCAAACTTCTGTGTGTCGTCTCTTTATTTATTGACCTCCGTCTTGCAATGCATACAGGTCAAAGATGTGCACAACATATGCATATATTTGGAAAAAATATGCATGAAAATAACTGAACAAATATTCAAGCGGGGGGGGGGGAATGAAGTTCAAAACCTTTTACAGACTTGATTCAGAATGAGCTTCAAGGTGGAATTTCTAAAATGTTTCTATATGCTGCTTCCCATTGCAGGAAAAAATTGTGCTGAACAAACATATTTCTGGCCAGTTCCTGGAATACAAGGATAGGGAATGTGTAGTCATCCCAATTTTCTTATTTTATTTAGTTTCTTATTTTTATTTTATTTATTACATTTTTATACCGCCCAGTAGCCAAAGCTTTCTGGGTGGTTCACAAAAATTAAAACCATGAAGAGCATAAAAACAACCAACAAATTTAAAACACAGATACGAAATACAATATAAAAAGCACAACCAGAATAAAACCACACAGCAAAAATTAATATAGGTTAAAATATGAGATTAAAACCACAAAGTTTAAATTTAAGTTAAATTAGGTGTTAAAATACTGAGAAAATAAAAAGGTCTTCAGCTGGCGACGGAAAGAAAACAATGTAAGTTCCAAGCAAACATCTCTGGGGAGCTCGTTCCAGACCCGGGGTGCCACAGCGGAGAAAGCCCTCTTCCTAGTAGCCACCTGTCTCACTTCCTTCGGCAGGGGCTCACGGAGAAGAACCCCTGTGGATGATCTTAAGGTCCGGGCAGGCACATATGGGAGGAGGCGTTCCTTCAAATAACCTGGCCCCAAACTGTTTAGGGCTTTGAATGTTAATACCAGCACTTTGAATTGGGCCCGGACCTGGACTGGCCTCCAATGAAGTTGTAGAAAGACTGGCGTGATATGATCTCACCGGCCAGTCCCTGTTAGTAAGCATGCTGCCCTGTTTTGTACCAGCTGAAGTTTCTGGACCGTTTTCAAAGGCAGCCTCACGTATAACGCATTGCAGTAATCCAAACGAGAAGTTATCAGAGCATGGATCTGTAGCTAGGCTCTGTTCAGATAAGGGTGCAGCTGGTATATCAGCCTAAACTGATAAAAGGTGCTCTTTGCCACTGAGTTCACCTGTGCCTCAAGTGACAGTTCTGGATCCAAGCACACCCCCAAACTATGAACCCAATCCTTTAGGGAGAGTGCAACCCTGTCCAGGTCAGGGTAAACATCACCTTGCCGGTAAACATCACCTTTTCTTGGACTACAACTCCCATCATCCCTCACTACTGGCTATGCTGTCTAGGGCTGATGGGGTCCAACAACATTTGGAAGGCAATGCATTCTCCATTCCTGCTGTAATATTTAAAAGTAACAATCACACTGAAAAGCATAGCCAAAGCCGATTTGAACTGGATTTTCCTCCTGGTAAAGAGGAGGTAGTGTGGCATCCAATTAACCCATCCTTCCAAAAGAATGACATTTGGCTTTGCAACACTTCCCCCTCCTCTTCACAACCCCTATGCACCCATAAAATCTATTTCTGAGAGTTGGGGAACTCTCCAGAGCAGATTGGGGCAATGGGAGGAGGTGGGGGCTGTATCCGGGAACAGAGGAGGGGAAAATCCCATTTCGTTTGTAGAGGTCTGCTCACGCAACTTTGGATTTTGCCTTGAGCAGCTGGGGATGCCCTCATAGACTTCATTTGTAAATAGCATTCTGATTAAAAAAAATCTGGATTTTCTGATTGTACCAGGTTGTATAAAGTTCTTGGTGTATTATTATTATCTACCAAAGTGAGTCTCATAAGAACAAGAAGTGCCATGCTGGATCAGACCAAGGGTCCATCTAGTCCAGCACTCTACTCTGTTCACACAGTGGCCAACTAGCTGTCCACCACCCCTCCAACATCTCTTTCTTGGTCGGTCACTGCCAGCTCAGATCCCATCAGGTTATACTTGAAGTTGAGGGGGGGGTTGACCCAACTTGCATCTGCCATTTGGATGCCCACTCTCCCAGCTTGGAGAGATCCCTTTGGAGCTCTTCCCGATCCCTTTGTGTTTTAACAACCTTAAATAATTTGGTGTCATTGGCAAACTTGGCCACTTCAGTGCTCACTCCTAATCCCAGATCATTTATGAACAAGTTGAAAAGAATTGGTCCCAATACCGATCCCTGTGGGACCCCACTATTTACTTCCCTCTATCAGGAAAATTGACCATTTATTCCTACTCTCTGCTTTCTGTTCTTTAACCAGTTACTCTCAACATCTTTCTTTCTTTCTTTCTTTCTTTCTTTCTTTCTTTCTTTCTTTTTCTTACTTTCTTTCCTTCCTTCCTTCCTTCCTTCCTTCCTTCCTTCCTTCCTTCCTTCCTCACATCTGCTGTGTCTATACTTAACATTCTTTGCTGAAAGAAAGAGACTATGGCGCTTCCTCATATTAATACATTTATTAAAATTATTAGTAATTAATGTGTATTAAGAATTATTAACACTTGTGGCAGAGTTGCCTAAGAATCTCATTTAAAGATAATTACACTCTAGTCAATAGTTCTTCATTATGTGCTGCCTGGCCTGGCCTACCTTACTTTATTTTCACCCACCAAACATCATGAAAGCCTTCCCTGAGCCTTACAAAGAAAAAAAAAAGACACCTACCACATATGAGGGGCGAAATAAAGAAATGGATCAGAGATTACAACAGGCTCCTAATGTCAAATAGGCAGGCAGACAATCTAGATAGATGTCAGTTGGCACTAAGTGACAGTAAGCTGCCTTTTGCTGTTCCCTGAATGATGGATGACAAATCTTATTGTTATACAGATGCTTAACTCACTGATGTGCATTATAATTTTGAAGATGCCAGCTGATTTGCACAGATTAGTATGCTACACGGCAAGAAATACAGTGCAGGGAATAGGAAACTAGAATTGGTTTATTTTTCCTCTTGTTTGTTGCCTGACAGCTTTAACTCTGAGACCCATTCATTATGACAGAGTGAATTTATAGAGGTCTGGGCTGTGACTTTTTTTCCCTAGTAAAAAAAAGAGGAAAGGTGTCTCTATGGTTGATTTGCATCTTAAATATGCTGCTCAGTTAAAGGGAAATAGCTTTAATAGGAATGGGGGAATCAGAGATGGAATCCTGGCACTATTCAGGTCAATGGGATGTGTGTGCCACATGGTTCTTCGGTGCCAGAATTTAATCTCAGTAACAGACGATAGTGTGGCAGTCTTAACCAAGCATGGGAGGTAGGTCTGGGCAATGTGAGATGAGAATTATTGTTCCCTCATGCGTGCCAGAATATGTATATACCTTCATGTGTTCTGATATTCCCAGTTCACCTTGATTTGGGGCTCAGAAGCACTCTATAATGGGGATAAATTCCCAAACAATGTGGGAAAGAACATCTGCTGAGGGGTTTATGTAATTTTCCAGTCAATTAGTTCTGTCAGGAAGATAAAGTATTTCATTCCTTTGAAGAGGCCAATAGTATAGTTTGGGGAGAGGGGGAGAGTCCTAAGATAGTAGAAACACAGCATAAAGCAAAGTAATGTATTGTCCTCTCTCTCTCTCTGTGTGTGCGTGTGTGTGTGTGTGTGTGTGCGTGAGTGTGTGTGTTTTCTTGTATCTCACACTAATTTTTATTTGCTGTACTCTATGGTAGGTATAAAACTGAAAAGGATGAGAGTTACATCATCTTCACGAAGAATCCCATTTTGAATAACTCAGAGCATACATCTGCTGGAACATTTGCCCCAATATAGATGGGTCATATTTTTGCTAGCCTTTATTATTATTATTATTATTATTATTATTATTATTATTATTATTATTATTGAACTCTGTGAAATACTTTGCATGTCCTCTAGGCTCAAATAGCCCAGTAAAACCACACAGTAACAGACTACAAATGTGTGCCGCAAAGCGAAGGAAGTTTGTACTTTCTGTTCCTTTCCCTCACAGCAGATCGAGTACGGCCATTAAACGAATAAAACTGAAAGGCTTCTAATGCATTATAGGCTTTCAATATGGTACACTTAGGGGCTCCCCAAACACTGCAATATGATTTATAAACTGCACTGAAAGGTTTCTCCTGTTCAGAGCTGGTTGTTATCCTTGGTCTCCTTATTCATATTTCCTCTGCAGGAAATAGCTGTGTATGAAGGAGGAGAAATATTAAATAATATCAAATGGTAAGTCCTTTCATGCCCTTTAATGTTAATTCATCATCCTTTATCTGTGCTTCCTTTGATTTGTGCCTTATTTACTTAGTCTGTGTATGATAACGGAAAGGGTTGATTTTGAAACTGGATATTAAAAACAGATCATGGAGATACAATCAACTGTCCTATCAGACGGATCTCATTTCATATGGGTAACTGCTATGTTTTATCTGTTGATTTACTGTAAACTATGTTGGAAGGAGTAGGAGGTGAATATGCATGAGTTTAGATATGGGTTCCCAGATATTTTCACCAGCATGGAACTATATTTGATTAGGTGAGCAGGTGAAGCTTTTCTTGGCAAGTGAGTGAAATGCTGGGATGCTCTTAAAAGCACAAGAGCAGGGGCACTTTAAAAATTGGTAACTCAGACCACAGAAGAAAAAGTTTGATTTGATATAGTTGTTGCTTAGCCCATGCAATACTACTGTTAAGCACATGCAGAATCATTTACAGGATCAGAACTCAAACACAAAAGGCTTCTCTAAACAAGCTACTTATAGCACACTCATTTCTAGCCATTCATAGAAGTTTCCAGGTCAATTAAATGATGCTGTAAACAAACAGGATGTCTCCTGTGTGCCCTCTCTTATTCCATTGTAAAACAGATCAGACAAAACCTGGAATAAACCCTTAATGTGTCTACTCAGAAAGAAGTTCCATTGTGTTCAACGAGGCTTATTTCCAAGTAAGTGTGTTGAGGGTTGCAAACTTACAGCACAATCTTACTTCTACTCAGAAGTAAGTCTTAACTTTCCTGGGGGCTGTGAGGAAGCAGAAGAAAACAAGACAACCCCCCTCGCTCCTTTGCACAGGAGGAAGGCGCTCCCTTGAATCAACAGTGTCTGCCGTTTAAAGGAGCCCCTGGAAACAGCAAGACCTTCCGCCCTGTCACCCATCTCTTCCTGTGTAATCCAACTCATATCAATCGTGCCAAGGAACCAGAAAACATAACAGTACCAGGTAAACAAAGGGATTTCCCTTAATGAAGTAATACTCTTAATTGATTTAACGCATTTGGTGGAAGCAGACATTTTGATTAAAACTTGAGACAATCTGTGTTTGATGGGCATAAAAGGTACATATTTAAGTTTTTTAAAACAGAGAGAGAGAGGGAACATACACATAGAGAAAAATAATCTAGTAGAATGCCTTCTCTCCTACTCTCTATCATTTGGAAGTATGAATAAACTTGGGAGTATGTTAATGTATAAGTGAACTTAGTAACTGGAGGAAAACTATGGAATGAATTGAGATGGGATTAAAAAACTGCAACTGCCGGGTATGAAAGCCCACCTTTAGAACTACAATCCCATCATGTTGCAGACATCTCGTCATTATCAATTTTTTAAAGTCAAAACTACACGTTGCACTAATTGTGTGACATGGAATTAACCCTTATGGTGGTGGTGGTTTTTCCTTGAATCTAAGGCTAGCTCTACACTACTGCTTTATAGTAAAATCGAACTGCACTAATAACGATTGCACATTCCATATATCACTTTCATAGTGTTATTTCTTGCTTTTTATTCCACACGATCCAAAATACTGCAACGAATGTCATTGTTGTGTCCTATGAGGTATAAATGCACAAGAGGAATATAGCATTACTATGACGGCATTGTAATGATTCGAAACAAGGTGTAGATCTGGTCCAAGTGTCTCAGGCCCCAATCTGGATCAAGGCCACTGTTGTTGTACTTGTCCAGAGCCAATTTGCTCCTCAGCCTGCCCCCCACCAAAAGGTCCCACACCCTTGAGGTAAAGCCTCATTTGAATGTCTGCTACCTCTTTCCACACTTGAAACTGTAACTAAATGCAGCCCTTCGTGGCTTCAACATCAGCCAGATTTTTTCTTCGGCCTCCTCCTGCTTTGGTTACCATCGAGCCTGATTGAGAGCTCTAGAGAACTCAAAAGCTTAGGCACTATTTTGTGGCATATTGGCTGTCCTGATATGGATTTTATATGTCATTGCCCTAAATATGGGCTGCTCTAATATGGATTTTGTATATTTTATGTAGTAAAATATTACTGAGGTCACACATTCAATGCTAAGGCACTTTTGTGCTGCTAATGAGCTTTAAGAGCCAATTAACATCATCTGTTTCATGAGTCTCTGTAGTGAAATGTATGATGACAAATTAAGATCTATGTTTATGCTCACAGCAAATTGTTCAAACTGTACAGAACTCAGCAGAATATTATTTATTGATTCATGTACTCATTTATTTTATTATTTATTTATGTCTCACCTTCCCCTAAGCCCTGTTTCCGCCTTGAGGCCTGGGCCTCAGTTGAAGCCACCGCCCGGACTGTGATGGATGCAGGTAAGCCCCCCTCCCCCCTGCCCCCTTACCTGGCTCTGCTACCATAACTGCAAGGTGGTGCCTGGTAAGCCCCCCCCCCCAATTACCTGCATCCAGAGCTTCGGACCGGTCTGAATCGCTTCAGACCATTCCAAACTGCTTTGTGCTGATCCGGACCACCTCCACTCTTCTTCTGAACTAGGATTCACAGTTCTGGATCAGCCTGCTCTGCTTTGGATTCGGTGATCCGAAACAGAGCGGAGCACAGCCCTAATGCTTAACCACCATGGCTTAGTGTGTTGTCTGAACAGGGTCATTGCCAAGCCCATATTGCATTTGGTTACCAAGCTGACAAGAATAATTGAACAGAAATGTGGCTAATCTCGACAACTTAAACAACATAGTATTCTTTTATCTCCCAGGTGAATTGCTTTCCCTGCATTCCTGCAGTGCCACTGCAGGCAAGGCTGTTTTTGAAAGGCGCTCTAGGACAGCCTTACTCAACCTGCTGCCCTCCCAAATGTGTTGTTGGACTGTTGCAGTCCAACAAATTTGGAAGAAGGGCACTCTAGGATGAAATGAATCCATGGATGTTGTGACTGTTAAAAATCTGCCTTTGAGGTATCATTTTCACTCAGTAACCACCCCCTTTCTTCATTGTTTTTGAATTGTGTAACACTTATAAAAGATTAATATTTATTTATTTGAATAATGAGGTTTTCCCATCCTATTACAGACACTCCATTCTTCCACAGTCACATACTTAGCCCATGTTAATGAACTGTTTGCTCTATCTTAGCCTAAACAGTTAAAAGAAACCAAAAACTCTCTCTGAGTGATTTGGTGGTCCTGTTTGACTTATACATCATCATCAATTTATTGAAGGCAACCAAATACAGGTTTTAGCCAGTTACGCAGACAAAAGTTATACACAGAGTATAAAAGTGTGTCATATAAAAAGGAATAGATAAAATGTTATAAAATGTTAAACATACATGTTTTACTTTTACAGAATTTCAGAGAGTGTAACACGTCGTCTTCTTTTTTCATGCACACTTACACTAACAGAAGTTTCAGAATGTCCCCTTTTATACAGCTATTTATCTAAACGAGTAATTCTGTGCTGTATGACTTCCTAATGCCTTATCAAAAAGTCAATATGGATTTAATGAGAGAAAATGGAACAAAGAATTGGCCATAAATATCTCACCCAAACAGTTGAATACAGCAATACAATTGATTAAAGGTACTTTAGACATGCAAATGGCCTTTACTGAGAAGGAAAAAATGTGGCTGCTTTTGTAGTTTGAGGAGCAGCAAGGGAGACTAAAATTTAACAATAGGAATCTTAGGCGTAATCTATACCAAGCAGGATATTGCACTATGAAAGCAGTATGAAAGCGGTATATAAAAGGCAGGAGCCACACTGCTGCTTTATAGCGGTATTGAAGTGCACTGACAACTGTTGGGGCCCGTTGACACATACCATATACCGCCTTCAGGCAGCTATATCCTGCTTGGTATGGCTCCTGCCTTTTGTGAACCACTCAGAGAGCTTGGCTATTAGGCAGTATAAAAATGTAATAAATAAATAAATAAACCACTTTCATGCTGCAATATCCTGCATGGTGTAGATTTGGCCAAGGACTTCAATCCTATGCCCAATCACTTCTCAGTAAATATGTTTTGGATTGTTCTGCACAATTCTTAAATGCAGCAGTAATTGAACAAAAGTGGGCACAAGTTTCTGGGTTACAAAAATGTTATAGTTTTACTGATGAATATGACAAGGCATCAATCTAACATAGGAAAGGAAAGGAACCTCTCATGCAAAGCACTTGAGTCATTACTGACTCCTAGAGGGGCGCCTGCTTTCACTGATGTTTTCTTGGCAGACTTTGTAGCGGGGTGGTTTGCCGTTGCCTTCCTCAGTCATGGTTACCTTTCCCCCAGCTAGCTGGGTACTCATTTTACTGACCTCAGAAGGATGGAAGGCTGAGTCGACCTGAGCCAGCTGCCTGAGAACCAGCTTCTGCTGGGATCGAACTCAGGCCATGGGGAGAGTTTCGGCTGCATTAACTACCGCTTACCACTCTGCGCCACATGAGGCTCTCAATATAACATAACCAGGGCATAAAGGAATCCAACTTATCCCAGCTAAGCTATTCATTTTCCCACCCAGACTATCCTAGTTATGTTGTGGCATGGACAAGCCAATTCCATTACCCCTTGTTTAAGCCTGGCCATCAAATGAGATCCCAAGTGTCACTTAGGACTTCTTTAGATTAAAGGAAAATCAAGTTTGTTTACTGGCACTTTGCTTCTTGCTTCTCTTGTGCAATTGTAATGATCTGAATTACATGAAAGGAAAGGGGTGACCACTTGGTCTGTAATGCAAAACTTCAGTGCTCATAGGATTGAATAGGACAACACCCTCTATTGGGTATTTTTGTAGCACATCCTCCCCTTCACACAGTAGGAAATCCTGAGGTATTTCAGAATGATTGAGATATCCAAGGTTGTTGTTTTTTAACAGAATAACCAGGAAAAGGAGTGTGAGAAGTTCAGGAGGTTCACAACATCATCAAAAGGATCCACAAACTTTCGTGAGTGGCCTGTCATGGGCGTGCCTTATGTGAAGCCCTTAGACAAGGCATGATATAGGGTTCTCTTTGTACCACCACCAATCCTTTGGTTATGCATGGGCCCTTCTACCAAAAACAACAGAAACTTCAGAGCTATGGCTAGATCTACACTACTGCTTTATAACAATATTGAAGTGCATTGATAACTGTTGGGGCACAATCCACATTCTATATACTACTTTCATAGTGTTGTTTCTGCTTTTTATTCAACATTCATAACGATTTGACACCAAGTGTGGATCTGGTCTATGCCAGCATTGTGATCCTTCAGCCACCCCCTAATGATGATTCATCTTATTCCCTGTTACCCTTGGAGTTTTCTCTATCTACAGCAATTCTTTGCCTCCTCAGAAGGGTCAGCCTAGTTTTCTAATGCCTCACTTTAGAAACTCTTTCCAATGGATAGGGAGAAGTCTCCCAGAAAATGCCTCCCCCCCCAAGAGGACAGAAAGCTGAGTGTGGCTTAACATGACTTCCGTAATCACTCCCCAGCCATATCAGTGTGATGTCCTTCACTTGCAGATCTAAGCATTTTGCCTGTCTTCTACTTGCCACTTCTAAGAAAGGTATTGTAAAATATAAATGATTATTAGAGCCATAGTTCAGAGATATTTTTTTTCTTTACACTTGAGGTGTTTGTACTGGGGGACATACTGAAAAGAATGACACCAAATGGTGGTCTGGAATACAGAGGTTCTTTTGATATGATTTCAGCTATAGATTTAAAGGAGGTTACTATAAAACTCCTCCCCAGTCTAGTGACTTCAATTCATTCTCCCAGCTGTGTAGTTGCATATCATAGAGTTGCCAGATGTCCCTTACTTTTAGGGACATCTCTCATTTTAATGGGGATTGTCTCTTATTCCAGAACACCATAGCTCGCTACAATATGATGGATGTCTCTCATTTCATGCAGCTATATATAGCTCAAAATGCTGTAGAGCAAACATCCCAGCCCTGCAGTGCCCCTTAGTTTGGAAAATTTGATCTGGCAACTCTGCCATGTCATGACATCACCACAGTTGACAAGTGATAAAGAAGAGTACTGGAGTCTGTACAACTGGTGCTGCATGCCAACATCTCCTTCCACATTTGAAAATCAGCCATCGGTTGATGAGCCTTCTGCCACAATGAATGGCTAGCTTGGGGAATCACTGCCAGACTGCAAAAAGCCTGGGAGGGAATACAGCTACTAAGACATGAACAAGAGTAAACAGGATGCAGAGGGTCTATGTTGCTGAACATCTGCATCACCAAAATTATTTGGTGTAGTTCCTTTGTGGTGACTATTTCTCCTAAGCTTACAACTGCTACACATTACTAGCAGTGCTAAACCCGACACCAGGATCATTAGGTCCATTCTAATAAACAATGCTCTCTAAAGAGACCTTCGTAGCTATCAAATCCATTGAGCTGAGAGAGGAAATACTACTCCAGAGAAACAGAAGGACTTTGGATGGTGTCTCTTTAGAGGTCACACATTCTTAACTGAATTTGTTTCAGGGGTTGAGATCACGATGAAAATGTGCCTGTCTGAAGCCAAACTGACAGGCACATCAGTTTGGTGACAAACTGAACATTTTCAAATGAGAATTTTCAGATCAAATTTGGTAGGGTTTAAGAGATGAAAAATGGGCTAACTCCCCCACCCATGATGAATTTTCAGAGCATGGAGAGCCAAAAGTCAGCTTGGGATGAAAGAGGAACCCTATTCAGGTGTTCACTGATCTATACACATCAGCAGGGCTGTACCACATAGCCCTGCTCCACACGACATGAGAGCCCACCTCAGTTTAATTTACCTGCCAGGTACCCATGAGTGTCATTTTAGAGAAAAACCCCTAAAACAAGCCATGGGTATTTGAGGGTTGTCTAACCCTCAAACAACCATTGCCATCTGAGTTTTCATGACACAGCAAGCCAGGCATACACAGATGCCTGATGCAATTCAACAGCCCCCGTGGGTAAATTAAGCCATAGTGAGTTGTGATGTCATGTAAACCAGGTCATTAACACTGAAGTATTTCTCCATTTGGAATCCTCAGGAGCTTTCTGATATTTTCAAAGAAACCTTAATGCTACAAAACCATTCATTTTTTCATTCTCTGCTGTTCAGTAATGGACTTCAATTTTTTAAAAAGACATTTGTATTGTTAGAAGTACCTGCAGCCAATTAGCAATCCTAATAGAGTTACATTTAAAATAAGCCCATTAACTATAACAGAGAGAAAGTGAATTCATTATATTTTACAGCATAATCCCGTGGTTGTCTACTAAAATGGCACCTGCTCCCAGATAAGTATATATAGGACTGCATCTTTAAGTTGTATTTTGTTTCACCCTAAAAGCCAGATGTGGTTTATGTAAAAACATTCATTACTCAATAAATAAATAAATAAATAAATAAATAAATAAATAAATAAATAAAAGAGAACCACAAGAGTGGAAGAGAGAAAAGAAAAGAAAGAACAGATCATAAAACATATCCATTATGTTAAGAGTGATGTCAATTATTATTGTGCATGGGCATGCATGAATTCTATGCAGACTTGCCTGAGATAAGACCCACTGAGCATAGCAACACTTGCATAGGATTCTGCAGTTTGAGATAGAGCAAGACAAGGGCATGTATAAAGTAAACATTGCACTCAAGTTCTGAAAGTAACTATAGAGCCAGGAACAGGTATTCAAGTGGCCTCCAATATCCTATATGACGTTTCATAAATCGCAACAGAGTAATTCATTCCAGCTGTGTGACCACATTGCATTTCCAACGGACTGGATAACTAAAGCAGGGGTGGGAGAACCAGCAACTTTCAAGCTTATCAAAATTATCTGAAATTCACTTTGATTCTCAGTTTGGCTTACTCCGAATTAGTTTTCACTTGCTTTCACTCATTCAAACAAGAAAAGTGCACATTTTGAATGTGAAAAGTGGGCATTTCTGTGCATATATTTTTTTAAAAAAGTGGGCATTTCCCCTTATTGTCTAAAGCATCAGAATGTGCAGCTGCTATTTTCTGCGCTCAACTCCAGGAGTGTTGGTGGATCTTTTCCTTTTCTTTGCAGTCTCACAGTGAGGGTTCCTCTTTTTTTTTGCTGCTGTAAAGAAGGCAAACTCCATATCAGGCATTATTAGAAAAAGAATTGAGAATAAAACGGCCAGTATCATACTGCCTTTACACAAATCTATAGTGTGACCACACTTAGAATACTGTGCGTACAGTTCTGGTCACCACACTTAAAAAAGGATATTATCGAGCTGGAAAAAGCACAGGAAAGGGCAACTAAAATTATTAAGGGGCTGGAGCATCTCCCCTATGAGAGAAGGTTACAGCAGCTTGGATTGTTGGAAAAAAGGAGGCTAAGGGGAGACCTGGTAGAAACGTACGAAATTATGCAGGGTGTTGAGAATGTAGATAGGGAGACTTTTTTCTCCCTCTCTCAAAATACTAGAACCCCATAAATCCCATGAAGCTGATTGGTGGGAGATTCAGAAGAAATAAAAGGAAGTACTTCCTCACACAGCACATAGTTTAATTATGGAATTCACAACCACAAGATGATGCCCATCAATTTGGATGGCTTTAAAAGAGGGTTGGATAAATTCCTGGAGGAAAAGACTATCAATGGCTACTAGCCCTGATGGTTGTGTGCTACTTCCAGTATCTGAAGCAGTAAGCATATATGCGCCAGTTCTGCAGGACATGGGTGGGAGGGTGCTGCTGCACCATGCCCTACTTTGTTGGTCCATGGCCAACAGCCAGTTGGCCACTGTGTGAACAGAGTGCTAGACTAGATGAATCCTCACTCGGATCCAGCATGGATTTTCTTATTTTTTAAATAAAAAAATAAATAAATCTGCATTTCAAGGTTCACACTTCCGAACATGATAACATTCAGGACTTTGCAAACATTTCTCCCATAAAAGCACTCCTGCTTGTGTTCACATTTAGGGTTGCAAAAGGGTCATACTTGCATGATTTGTGAATAGAAACAAAATTCTTGCACATCCCTAAACTAAAGCCCTACAGAAACATTCATTATGAGTAGACTTAAATCTATGGAAGGGTGGGGAGACCCATGTTGTTCTTTTAAAAAAAAAGTCTATGGGAAAATAATCATGCATTTTCCTGGAGAAATGACACCTCAAACATGTAAAGTACAGCCAACAGGATCAACTTGGATCTCCCCCACTCTACACATTGATTTCTATCCAAAATTAAAATTTGAAAAAGGCTCATACTAGCAATCTGTCATTGAATTCAGCAAGACTTAGTTCTAAGTAAACACATATCACACCATGAGGCATGTTTCACACAAATTCACCACGTGTTCAAGGAATCATGTAGAGGTTGCAGGCATGTAGCCCAGGGGCTATGACCACACCATTCTTGTGTTTGGTGTGGGTGAGAAGGAACTCTGTGCACATATCAATATAAAGATATCTTTGCCAGGAGTGGAGTGGAGGGCCTGATTAGGTATGTGCATAGAGTCTCGTCTCACATATACTAAAAGCATGAATGGTAAGAGACATGGCCTTTGGATGAATTGGTCAGAGAGGGGACAGCATTAGCCCACGTGTCCCTGTGACTCATTTTTTTGCATTCCTTGAAGACACAGGAGGGTATGTGGATCTGAACATTCCTACTATTACAATCCTTTGCACATTTAAATAAGCATAATTATCACTGCATTCAGAAGAGCCATGCTGGATCAGACCAAGGGTACATCTAGTCCAGCATTCTATGCAAACAGTGGCCAACTTGCTGTCAACCGGGAACCCATAAGTGGGACATGAATGTAACATCACCCTCCTGCCCATGTTCCCTAGCAACTGGTGCACATAGGCTTACTGCGTCTGATAGTGGAGGTAGCACACAGGGACTATGAGCCATTGATAACCATCTTCTCCAGGAATTTGTCTAACCCCCTTTTAAAACCATCCAAATTGGTGGCCATCACTACATCTTGTGGTAGTGAGTTCCATAATTTAAATATGTGCTGTATGGTATCTCCTTTTATCTGTCCTGAATCTCCCACCAAGTAGCTTCATAGGAAGACCCTGAGTTCTACTATTTTGAGAGAGGAAGAAAAATGTCTCCCTATCCACCTTCTCCACACCATTCATAATTTTGCTCATCTCTATCATGTCTCCCCTTACCCTCCTTTTTTTCAAGCTAAGCCATCATGGTTCTCTTGATCATTTTAGTTGCCCTTTGACCCTGTCTATGCTATCTTTTTTTAGGTGTGGTGACCAGAACTGTACACAGTATGCTAAGTGAAGTCATACCATAGCTTTATATAAAGGCAGTATGCTAATCCCAGCTCCTGTAGACTTTCCCCAGGGTTTAATTTTGGGTGCAAAGAACTTAGCTGCATGCTTCATATACGTTAGATACACTCGTTAATAGTGTGAGTCAAGGTGCCATCTTTCTTTGTCATGTAACCACAAGTTATGATTAGAATTAAACTCAGCCACAAGTCTGTCAAGGGATTGATGAACAATTGCCAATGCCATGCCTGCCTACTAGAATAGTGCCAGTGCTCCTGCATACAAAATGCATGTAAATAAAAGGAGGAGGAGGAGGAGGAGGAGGCCAACTGCATTGCTGAACTCACTGGAGCACCTGCGCACCATTTCAAACTATTTGGATGCTTTCTTGATAAGGACTAAGATTTTAGTCCAAATGGACATCCATTTGACTTCAATGGAGCAAGCTGAAGTCAGTTGAACGTGTACATACATCCAGTGACTTTCTTTTGGGGCACTAGACTGGCTTTTGTTCCAAAGCATAATGCTCACTTCAGTTGGTGCATGGAAGTCTCCCACTTTCAAGAACTAGCCTATTCACTTTTAATGGATAGGCCATACATGAAAAGGGAATCATGCATGGAAAATTGGAGATGGCCTTTTCAACCTGAAATTAATGGGACAGCCATTTTAAGTGAAGAAACTCTAAGTGTGCTTTAAATCCCTAAAAAACTGCTGAACTACCTAATGTTCCCATGACTTTGGAAACCTGAGAAATTTCTAACATAGTTTCTAGTAATAGGCAAAGAACGGTTCAATTGATGTAATACTTATTATACTAAAAAGCTGAGCTTTGTTGCAATGTGCAAACCAAAATCACCATGCACAATAGAATAATGTCTGTTAGTGTCTGTGTGCGATGAGTCCAATAATGATGAGAGAAAAAGTCCTTTTTATACAGTTGACGCTCCTTTCAGTTGGCTTATTGGCCATATCAAGTTAAATGTTAATTGCAGGCTACAAAGAGGTTACTTATCCCTTTGTAATCAAATATCTCTTTCATTAACTACCTGTGCAACAGTATACCTGCTATTCCACATCTGACTGGGCCTTTTGTTTTCAGAACAGCAGAAAGCAAATGGCCAATCACGGAGATGCCTTAAAAGCTGCATTAGGGTTGGGCGGAGAACGGCAAGCACAAAAATGCATCTTATGCTTCACGTACAACAAACGGAACATTGCATAGAAGGGGGAAAGGCCAGCATGTAAGAAAAATGTAAAGCATTTTAGTCTTTTGGAAAGACTACCAGAGCCAGGAACTCACAGAAATGAAATACAGTCTCTTTCTCATAATTACTTTCTCATTACTTACTGACCTCCAGGGTGACCTTGGTCAGTTCATTTCCCCCCGCCTGGTCAAAGCGTTCCAATTGTGATCTTTCAAACGACGCACCACTTTTTCCTTCTTAGATGTCATAAGCATGAGTGTCTGCACAAGTCTGGTTTTAATGGGGTTGCCACCCTGCCTGAATTTTATTTGCTCCATCAGAATTTTATTCTTCAGGCCAGTTGCCAGAAATGGAAGATGAAAAGCCAGGAAGGGGGGGGATCCAGTTGAGCTGTGCAGCCATATCACACACCTGTGCAGGAGACATTACATCATGGGGTAATGGTAGCTGAATTTTATTTGGCTCTTCGGGGCCATGAATGCAAATACATGCAGACTGTACTCCCCCACCCAAACTTACACTGAGGACCATGGAAATCACAGCTGACAGGACTGTATATCAGGGATGGGAAACTTGTCATCCTCCAGATGGTTTGACCTACAATTCCCATTAACCCTCACCATTGGCTATGGTGGCTAGAGCTGGTAGGAATTGTAGGCCAAAACATCTGGAGGGCTACAAATTGCCCACCCCTGCTGCCTATGTGGGCATTACTAGACGAGGCTGTAGCGCGCGTTACCTTCCGCAGTCGTGTCGAGGCTTCCAGATGACGTTCACGAGGATCCGTCGTTATCCTGCGGTGAAGCCTCTTTCTCCCGACTTTAAAAAAGTGAGTTCTAGTGCGCCTTTTCCTGCTGGCCCGCGGTAATTCGGAGTACGTGTGGGAGGATGTGAGGTCACTGCGGTCCGCACTGGGCAGGAAAAGGCGTGCTAAGGGGAGTGGCCAGCGGCTTCGGTCAAGCTGCCTCCGCCATTTGCGCCCAGCCCGCCAGCTGGGGCAGCGCAGCAGAGCGGCTTTTTTTATTGTTTCCACAGTGACAATTTGCGCAGGACCGGAGGACCGGAAAAGTGGCTGGTGCGCTGCTGGGGCATGTGCGCCTGTTTTTTCTACTGCAACCTCTGCGTGGGTCAGTTTTCGGAAAGCCGGGCATCCCACAGTCCGCCTTCATGGGAAGTTGGTGACTCCTCGCGGTGGGCAGCCACCGTGGCCGCATAATGGCAGTGCTGTACGCTGCCTGTTGGTGTGGGTACCAGGCTGGCAGACAGCAGAGCTGTTTGTGGGCTGCTGCCATGGCTATGGCCAGATGTGTGTTGGCTCCTTGGGATGGGGCAGAGGGCACAGAGGTGGTCATCAGCGGCGACACCTCAGAGGCATGATGGGGGATGTAGGCACAGAGTGCCCATGCAGACGATTGACCTCTGGTCATATTACACCCGCCACGACCCCCATCAGGAAGTGAGCGCATCAATGTTGACCCTCAACAGCACCAGCAGCACTTCAGCTGGCACTGCCACTGCCGCCGCCTGTGCCGCCGCCGCTGCCGGCATCGCTGACAGCTGCGCAAGTTTGCGGTCTTTCGGACTTGCGCAAACTGTGCGCCAAGCGAAAAAAAAGCCGCAGCAATCAGGCCGGTGTGGCTGCGCAACCGTGCTCACGGCGGCAGCAGCACAACCGGCGCAAACTTCCGCCACAAATCGAAGGCAGGTGTGGATGATGAGGCATCACGGCTGAATGGGAAAAGCCGCTTTCACCACTCCTCAATGACGGAACACCCGGTATGTCTAGCAAAGCCCTGTGTGTAATAGAACTCAATCATAAGCATGGGTTATATCTAATGTTTTGCTAGCAGAAAAAATGACAAGAATTGCCATTGTTTTGCTAGTTATTCTTTTAGCAGTTCTAGCTGATTTCAGAGATGCAGGGCCACCACTGAAAAAGCCCTCTCCCTTGTACTCACAGCCAAACTGCCCTTGGCAGTGGGCAAGTGAGAAGGGCCTGTGTTAATGACTTCAAAGTGAGGTCAGGCTGGCAGAGGAGAATATGGTCCTTCAAATAACTTGGGCCCAAACTTTAAAGGTTAAAACCACAACTTTAAATTGGGCTCAGAAGCACACTGGCAACCAACGCAGCTGGTGCAGTATCAGTGCCATATGAGCACACTGCCCAGCCCCCACCAATCTGGAAAGCTTCACCAATTGACATTTCCCAACTGCCTTCAATGGCAACCCCATGTAGAGTGCACTACAGTAGTCAAGTCTGGAATGACAGCGGAAAGTTCCTTCCTCTCCAAAAAGGGTTGCAGTTGGTGTACCAGTCTAAGCTTGTAAAAAGGACTCCTGACCACCACCACCTGAGTTTCCCAGTTAGTGCCAAGTCTAGGAGCACACCTAGATTGCACACTTGGTCCTTTGGGGGAAATGCAGTTCCATCTAAGACCAGATATATTCCTCTGTCCAGAATGGTCAGTTTCCCTACCCACAGTACCTTCATCTTGTCTGTGTTAAGTTTCAGCTTGTTTCCCCTCATCCATTCCAAAACTGCCCCCAGACACCAGTTTAGGCCTTCAACAAGGATATTAGATGGGAACAAGAGGTAGAGCTGAGTGTCATCCAGATACTGATGGTATTTCAGCTCAAATTTCTTAATGACTCCCCCTAGTGGTCTCATGTAGATGTTGAAAGGCATAGGCAACAGGATGGAACCTTGTGGCATGCCATAGGCTAATGGCCATGGGGTGGAGCAGAGCCCGCCCCCCACTGCACCACCTTCCGAGTCTGTTCACCCAGGAAGGACCAGAACTACCATTACGATGGGCTTCCTATGCCAAACCCAGACAACCAATCCAGAAGGGAATCATATTGAATGCCGCTGAGGACAGACATTGCCTTGTTGTAGTTGCACTAATAGACTCTACTGTGCCTCCAGCAGCCACTGCCCCAGAAATGTGTGGAGGACTAGTGACATGATTGAAACCATTTTGTAGCACAGAAATAAAGACCTTGCTAGTGAGGCATTGTAAAAAAGCTACCCTAAATGATGTACTGTACCATAGAGGTAGATGTGTCCACTCAGTGTTATATGCCTATATAGGGTAGTAAGCTACATACTATATAGGGTAGTAAGCTACATACAATGGAACCAGTACTACATTAGTGCCAGACACTGCCTGTGCCATATAGGTCTGGGATGAATTCCTTTAGGGATCAACAAATCAGTCTTTTTCTGGTCTGAGTCATCTTTGCATATCCTGTTGGGATATTGGGCAAGCACCTTTGCCCATGTGCCAGTTTAAATAGGCTAGTCACATTGCAGGGTTGTCCAGGTAAAGTTCAACAGGAAATCTCTGATGAGCACACAGAGGCACCTTTATAGTGTAGGGTTGTTCCCCCTTGCCTTAGGATTATGGGCCTCGGGGATGGGAAGGTAACAGCCTTGGAGGCCTGACACATTAAAAGTCTTGGGGCTTATGTTGTAGTGATAGCAGGGCCTCAGTAGTAAGTGGCCATCCATATCCAGGCCGTAAATTATGGCTTCTATGTGGGCTTGGCTGGCTTGCCCATTATCAAGTTGTAGGAGGACGTCCTTAAGACAGATCTGTCTCACACCTTTTCCACACAGTTTGTGGATCTCACTGTAGACCATTTCCCTTGTACACACTTAAATAAAGTGTGGCTGTAGTTTTTACTCCATTGCCCGTGTCTTGCCACTTTCTTCCATATGGGTGCGCAAGGTGTATTCTTTATACTAGCCTGTAGCAGTAACTTTCATGATTTAAATGAGAAAGCCCAGAAATAATATTTGATTCTTCATTGCAAGTACAAAATCCGGATTTGATTCCATTGGCTTTTATATGGAGTTATTTGCCTTTTACATCAAGAATAGAATTTTAGACACACTTTAAATGCATTGTTAAAATTACATACTTTGATGGCATCTTGGAAAACAACTTAAGAGCTGAGCTTTTTCTAGACCTGTACTGAAAATGTTTCAACCCATTAGATGTTATGCTTTACTCATGCATGACATCCTTTAAACTTGAAATTAGAAAAACAAATGTTAGGTTTTTCTTGCACCATCTGTTACTTGTTACATGACCCGTACAGAAAACTAAACATTGTAAAATTATATTACCTCTCTGGATTCTCTTGCTGTCTTCCACATTCTGAATCACTCTGCAATATGTGCAGCAGTAGACGGAGATATACGGGATTTTATGAGATCACTGGCCTTAGCTTCTGCTAAGGTACCTACAAGTTGGCAGGTGTTTTTGTGTGTGGTTGTAATTAACTTGCCAAAGCAATTATAGCCATTTGTCTGCCTTAAAGAGCTGGTACATAGGTGAATCAGGTACTTACATACCTAACAGCCCCTACATGAATCTTTGCATTGATATTTTTTAAAAAAAGAAAACACTTTTTCAGAATAAAAGATGCTCACAAATGTGTGCGTTAAGTAGGGCTGCAACCTGCTTAAATACATTTCGACAGATGGGTTGGACACAGATTTAGGTGTGTTGGAACTAGACTGGCCAAAGTGGACTTCCCTGCCCTCTCCTCCCCATGACAGCCCCTCCATTTCCTTAAAATGCTCTACAAAGGGAACCTGCAGAATTGGGTGAAGTGTGGTGCAGGGGGAATGGAGATCCTCGAGAATCAAGCAGAGGCAACTTCCATGAGTAGGGCCTTCTGTCCATGGAAGACAGATCCTGGATCCAACCTTAGGAGTTTTAGGGTGCTCAGTCCTATACACTAGGAGTACAGAACCTCTTTCAACCTAAGGGTTGAATTCCATTTTGGAGAAGCTACTGGGAAGCCCACTCCATGGGTGGAGAGCCAATTGGGCAGGGACACAAATACCAGCATATTTTAGGTTGCAACTCATATTGTGAACAGTTAAATGGCGTTTCAACCTTTGAGAATGTGGAAAAAACCAGCGCAAAAGCCAGAAAACCACCAAATGATTGGCAGAGAGGGAAAGGGATCAGGCATTCTGGCGACTTCAGGAGAACTGGATTGGGACCTTCACAGGGCATGATTTGGCACCAGGCCTGTGGTTCTGGATCCCGACATGCTACTGTGTAATCTGAATTCAGCCAATGACTTGCACTGTGAGTTGCTTACTCTATCAACTACATTTATAGCAGTTTGCAAATAGGAAAAAGCAATACCTTGAATCCTAACTAGCAATGGATGGAGCGGCTACCATGGCCTGATTTCCTCCATGGCGGCAGCTGGGATAAGCAGAGGTGGGGCCAGGGGCAGGAGGATGGGGATTTACCTACAGAGGGGGGGAATGGGTAAGTCAACCATGGAGTGCATATTTTTGAAAAATGCAAATAAAAATGCATAGCTTTGAAAGATGGGTACATATATGCTTTATCGGAGAAGAATGCATACTTTTCAAAGATGCACCCAACTGATGCACAAAAATATGCGTGGCTTTCCATGTGAAAAGAAAAGGCCACGCTCCCACTCTGATATGGACTTGAGTTAGAACAAGCTTTGAGGTAAAATTTGGAAAACTTCAGTGTGCTCAAGTTTGCCCTAACTGTAAGCCATTATTTAAAATTCCCAACCACCTTGAGTTTATCAGTAGTAAAGTAGCAGATAAATGTAAAAACCAATTAAAAACATGCCACTGAGCTTGCTTCACCATGTATATGTACTTTTCATCCTATTTTCAGGTGAGGCCAGTATTTTTATCCACATCTTTCCCACATTTCTATGTGTACATTACAAATGGATGTGAAGTAACACCAATCCTTAGTATTCTCAATGTCCTTGGTTGTACGGCTGGGACTCGGAGGAGGTTAAATCACATTGCATTTGTCTTTGTTGGAGTCGCCTGTCACACAATTACTTGGTAGTTTTATGACAGGTTCAGGGGTGATGCATCTGTTTCCATTAAAGAAATATGAGGTTTTGAAAGCAACTCCTTTAACAAAGCACAGTGGTCCTGCAAACAGGTGGAAAGATTTGGTTCAAAATACCCAATGAAGAAAGCTGACTCAAATCTGTCTCTGTACACCTGAAAAGAGAGCATGTTCAAGTTTTTCTGCCAGTCATTTAATTGACACACACAAAGGTAAATTGATATGTCCGTTATGAAAAGCCAAGACTAAGAGAGTTGCTGAACTATAGAGTCTCAGTGCTTAGCACAATATTGTGGTGTTTGAGAAGCTGCAGTGCAGGGCATGACTGTTAACTGTGTGGAGGGGTGTATGCTTCTCACCAGAGCTTAAAGGGTCTATTATGACCTGAGAAGGTCAGGCTGGCTTTCTCGAATGCCTGAAAATGAATAATAACTCACACCTGTAATCTACGGGGCACTACTTTGTGAGCTGCCTGTAGGTAAGGAGTTACACCTGAAGCTGGTTTCAGTGAGAATGTTTGGGTGATCAAAGCACTGAAACAGTGTTCTTTGGTTTCTAGCATTGCTTTATCAGAACTTTCAAGAAGTGCCTAGCAAAATGGAGCAGCTGGATATGACCACTTCCGTATTTGTTTGGAGAGAAATTGCCCCACTGTTTCTAGATTCAGGAAACATAAAAGAGGACTAGTTCACCAAGCCAAGGAAAGGTAGCTGAGAAAATGATGAATCTTCTAGTTGAGCTTGATTAAAGCACAGTGACAGTCTTCACATTATAGGGATCCTGGAGGGAACTACAACCTGAACAATCATGAGGTTGCACCTTTTTCTGTACCTTTTACAGTTGTGTGACAGGTGGCAAATCAACTGGTCATGCTCGCCCTGGGAATTGAGATGCAGTGAGAGCAAAGCTACATTGATAGAATTTGTGTCTTCCATGGAGCTGTTAAAGGCAAAGGCCATTCTGACTGTCGTATTGCCATTGGAACGGGACTCAGGGATAGCCATAGATCATGTAGAAATGGCATTGTTACAAATGTATAATGAGATTCCAGGAAGAATCTAGCTAATTAGATGATAGTTGCTATTAATTTTCCATGTTACTGGAAATGGCACAAGACCCTATTTTTGTAGTAATGACTTGGAAAACTGTCATCATGTGATCAAATCTCAACACAATGTTAAAGAGTGTTCTGTTTCATACGCAATGCCATTAGCTTGGTTTAATTCAGCAGCTTTCTGGGGAGAGGATTCTTCGTGACTTTTGAGAAGCTGAGCCTCTCTTAGAAGTCCATTGGCAGGTGGATGAAAAGAGTCTTAAGAATTTGGACTTTAAAAGGAAGTGGTAAATAAATTCAATCTTTCCCCCATTGACAGGACCCCAGAAAATAGGTGCAGTGCCAGTCAGTCAGTCAGTAGTATTTGCCAAAAAAACATTGGTCATAAGAAACATACAACGTAATCAGATTAAAAAATACATTTTAAGATAGATGATGCCATTGGACCCCATTTTGTATAATAAATTTGTATATAATCCATTGGGCTGCAAGGGAGAACATAGAGATCTTATATGTCTCTATCACCCAAGAGGTAACAAATGTCCCTACTGTTCATAAAAGGAACTCTCCCAAGAAACTTGGCCCTAGGGGAAACTGTATAATCAGTCTTCTCCAATTGAAATAGTTCTTACAGCAAGAGAATTATATGTCCTCATTGCATAAAAAACATCCTCAAGACATTGATTTTATGTTGTGTGGTTTTGTCAGTTCTAGTCATAGATATTGGGACAGCCTTACACAATGACTTGGTGTACACCTACTTATTACTGTCCTGTTAATGGGTATTATGCAGGTTATATTTTTACAGTGTTGGGAGCTCTGCACTTTAGCTGCTTTCTCCAGTGTTCCTGGAACAAATCTGAAAAGCACAATTCTCTCCTTCTACAATGTGACTCTTTCATGTGGCAGTGTCACACCATGTTTAGGGGTCTTTTTTCATTTTGTAAATTTCTATTCCGCCTTTTATGGTATTCACCCTCTCAAGGCAGTTTTCAGGAGTACAATGCTGACATGTGAAGGAGCTATGCTGTAGACTCCTCTAACATGATCCAAAATACCTGGCATTAACCAATTAACTTAGGAAAGAGTCACACTGCAGGGGCTCTCACACCACAAAGAAATGGATCTTAGAACCCATACCATCATTATCTATTCCTTCCATGACTGTTGTCCTTTCTCCATTACTCTTTGAAAACTTCATTTGAGGATGATGCAGCAATAATTGTTTTATGCAAGTGCAAAACTACAGCCCTTGCTGCTTTATAGTGGTATTAAAATGCACTGGTAACTGTTGGGGCACAATCCACATTCCATATACCACTTTCATTGTGTTATTTCCTGCTTTTTATTCCACATTTGTAATGATTTGACACAAGGTATAGATTGGCTTTTATTACCTAGAAAACCTATGTAAAGGAATTTAGAGGGGGAAGACAGCAAAACTTGTTGAATTTAACTCCATACATTGTATAAACATAAATTGGAAGACAAAGACATCTTGAAATGGTGCAGGTGTGGGTATTGGGGTTATGATCTCACATTATTTTAGGCTGCAATCCTATACATGCTTAGAGAAAGAAAAAATCCTGCAACTCCCAGTGTGACCAACCAACATGGCTGGCTGGGCCATGTTATCAGTTTATCAGTTGTAGGACTTTTTTGTCTAAACATGCATAGGGTTATTCCCTTAGGGAAGAGGTCCACATGTCTCCCACCTTGCATTATGACAATCCCACAGTATTCAGTGAGATTCCTTTCCAATGAAGTGAACATAGGATTGTAGCCTTGAGCGCATGTTCAACTATTCCTGTTAATGCTATTTACATAATCTGGCTGGATTGTACCCATTGGGATTTAATTCCAGCACTCTGTCCTCAGGATGAAAAGAGATTAAGCAACATCATCATCCATATCCTGCTTTTGCAGATTTTGTTTCAGCTGATGACCACTGTCATCAAAACTAAAAATGGAACAGGCAAGGACTTCAAAGAGTGCTTTTAAAAACAAACAGAATGTTCTGCTGTAAAATGGGATGATTTTAAAAAGGGTGTCGAAAAATGTGTAGTGGATAAGTCCATCAACAGCTACTAGGCATGATAGTTATATGGGACTTCCAGAGGCTTTATGCCACTGAATCCACTTTCCAAAGAGCAGCAATGGGGGACAGCTCTTGCTTTTAAACCTTGTTTCTGGACTTCCTGGAGGTATCTGGTTGGCCCATTCTGAGAAACAGGATACTAGGCTAGATCTACACTAGTGCTTTATAGCAGTATTGAAGTGCACTGATAACTGCTGGGGCGCAAGGTACATTCCATATACTGCTTTCATAGTGTTATTTCTTGCTTTTTATTCCATGTTCATAATGATTTGACACAAGGTGTAGATCTGACCCTAGACTAGGTAGAGTTTTCATTTGCTCCGGCAGAGCTCTTCGGATGCTGAGCCAGTACTGCAGATGGGAAGGATAATATTCAGCTTGCTGTGTTTTCTCGGCAGTCAAATCCATCCCATTTGTTTCCTCCGGTGCATTATTTATTTCAATACCTTCATCTTTACCTCTGCTTCAGAGATATTTTGTTTTCTTTCTTTTCTTAAAAAAAAATCAGACTGCAATTCCAAAGTAGATGCAATTTTTAATCAACGTATTTGTTTAAACGACATTGCCTTGACCAGAACATGCTTTTATATCCCCCCCACCGCCCACCCTTTGTATGATTTCATCTGGGATATGGCTGTCATTTTATCGTGTATATTCGCTTTAGGCATGCCTGGACTACAGGCAGTTTCTGCGATGCTCCTCGAGGCACATTCTTAAATCCCCAGGTCCCTTTTACTGAGTCTTAAAATGAGCTGCATTGCTAGGTATTTATACATATCACTGAGATGGCACCACAATTTGAAATCATGCCCTTAGGGTTAAGCTCTATTCGGAGGTGCCAGAATGGTTTCTCGGTTCTCACTTGACAGTGTGACACATGGTCACTCATTCATGAGCTGCAAATAAATTCATCAAAGTGACTTTGGCACAGCAGAAGATCCATACAGTATTTCAACAATTGTATGTGTCTGGTGCATGAACACCTTAAGGGAAAGAGAGCAATTGGGGGTGGGGGTGGGGGCAGGGGGGGAGAAGAAGGTTTAAAAATTAACTCAGAGTGGTACTGAAGAATATGATAACATTTCCCCCATCCCATGGCATATTGTCTGTTGGCGGAGTCCAGGAAATGAACATGTAACCAAAGCCTACTCTTATAGCTCTCCAACTTATTAAAGCAGAAATTTGAAATATTTTTTATTTGTTTTTCTGAATCTAGGGTGGTATTAACAATAATATTCCAACCAAACCCTCCAGCCACATGCTTTGACCTTTCTGAAGTCCTTTGTGAAGCTCGATCCTGATACCACTTATTCCAGCAGGGGATTCATTGAAGTCAACAGGACTCCTCTCAGCATACATGCTAGGGGCACTGGAGCTTTATTAGCTAATCAACATCATTGCAGCCATTCATACCAGTTTAAACCAACTGGGAATCACCACTTTTTTTTAATTCCATAATAATGTTCTTTATTAATCAGGTCAGATTTAAATAACCCTGGATAACAAGCATGGGTGTTTCTGGAAAGTCTTACAATTTAAAGGTATATGTGAACCACCCAGAGAGCTTCAGCTATTGGGCGGTATAAAAATGAAATAAATAAATAAATAAATAAATAAATAAATAAATAAATATAGTCAGGTCTGAATGGAATCTCCATTTTTAATTTAGAAATCGTATGTTTTGAAACAAATGCAGTAGAGCCCCCTTACTTTAAGGTCGTCCCCCCCTCATAGTAAACAGGACAAGAAATATCCTATCACCCTTCAGTTGTCATCAGACTAACTAGAGGGATGTTTTGAAAGGCGAGTCCCCCTGTATTCTGCTCAATTTTATTTTACATCATGTAAAAAGAGGACACACATTTGCGTACAGTTTAGATGTGTGTGTGTATAATTAAAATAGAACTACAATACATCTCTCTATATTGGGGAAAGGCCGTGACTAGGTGCCTTGTGTGATATGCCTCCTCAGTCTGCTATCCAAGTGCTAACTGTTGATAGGCCACTTGAAAGCCTCCTCTCTCCTTTCTTATGCTTCTTTATTTTTAAACTGGCCTTGCACTGGACAGCCCTTCAAACAGAGGACACATGCATATAAAAAACTGTCCTGTATAAAGTAGGATACTTGACCACCCCACTGCACAAGTTGGCAAGTCCATCCCATACTAGTCCCACATCGTAACCACAATAAAGGAGTGAATGGCGAACACCAAACTCACTTTTAAAAAGTAGACATTCTAATCTGAGATTTGATGTTTTCATGAACAAAGGATGCATAACTTTAGATGAATTTAGAGTAAGGGTAACAGAATAACTGAAATATTGGATGTATTTATTTCATTAAAATTCTTCCAAGGAGGTAAAGGCAGCATACCTAGAGACTGTCCTTAGCCATAAACACAAGTTGTGTGATCAGCTGATGTCCTGATCTGGCCAAGAGCAGGAGACCACCCAGAATGACCAGTGCTACTCAGGCTGGCATTTCAGCAGAGAACTTGTTCCTGTGATTCCTGGAGCTCATCAATGGAACAAGTCTTTTATCTCTCTTGTGCTGAACTAAGCATGGAAGGGAGATTGTGGGGAATGTGGAAAATAGCGAGGCGGACACAAGATTGGGATTTAAACAGGGCCACATTTATTAAAAGATCTGCAGAAAGAGTAAACCTAAGTGGGCATCTTCTCCAATCCAGCAAATGCCCTGGTTTTATTGGTTGAGACATTCACAGCCTGAGAGTGGTGCCTCTATGTTCGCCATCTCCCAGGCTTCCCCTTTTGGGGTAGGGAGGCCTTCCTTGTCAACCGCCCCTCAGAGCTCTGAGTTGGTGAGAAAGGTTGGCATCAAAGGTAACCCTTATCACTGTCAGCTGGGCTGTGGTGCTCACAGCTAGGGAGCATCAGGCATTACTGATCACCGCAATGGTGCCTCTTAATGCTCACCAACCCTAACCTGCTCAAGATGCCTGCACATACCTGCCACAAGGAGCGACAAGCCTCTTGCTTAGAGGATGAAGGGAGGGGCAAGAGCCAATTTTTGGGCTCAGATTCCCCCTCCCCCCTCCAGTGGTGCCACATGGAGGCTGCAAATGGCCTGCCCCCATGCCTCATCTCCCATCCCCACCCACAATTCCCTCCCCATACTCAGGCTCTGCTGGGCATAGAAGTAAGTCATTTCTGCTCCCATACAGAAGAGTGGAGAGCCTTAAAGGGCTACTACTTTGGCCAGAGCATTGCATACTGTCACATCTCAACTAGTTCCTGCTTTGTGCATTGCCTAAACTGGTGGACAGGTAGTGATAGGCACTGATGACTCTGATGTAGAGAGGACCAGTCCCTTGGGAGAATCCGGTTCAGGAGGTTTTGACTCTGGAAGTCCCAGTTTGGAATTCCCTATCTCAAGGAGCTCCTGACTGATAGGCTCAGACCCTGTTCCAGGGCCCAGACCTGGATGATGTTTGTGCTGCTCATCCTCCTGACCTGGCAGGCTTCCTCCCACCTGTGTTAGAGTTCTGGTTGCTTCTTGTGGTTGCAGTTGTGACAACCAACTCTTTCAGTTTGCTTGTCAGGCAACAGTCCAGAGTAGACCTGTATAACTTGTTACCCAGCATCTAGAACCTCTTTGGGTACTGCCCATCATATAGAAATGGCACATAAAACTAAGGATGGGCAAATCAGTCTATTCCTACTCCATGACACTTTTCCATGTGTTTACCAATGAGTCCATTCTGTTCTACACTAAACTGCCATTTAAAAAAAAGACATGGCAATTTGCTTTCAAATACACGTGTATTATTTTCATTCAAGATACATCTTTATAACCTATTTTGATAACACTTTGTGTTAATAAATATTTTGGAACATTCAGGAAATGTGAAAGCTACTAGCTAATGGCGGCAGCCATCTCTCCCCACCATCACCACCAAAGAATGCCTTGGGAATGAAGTCATTGTGGTGCATTGATCTTCTTTGCTTGCCATACCTATGCTTTCAGTTTTCCTGTTCAACCTTGCCTTCACCAGTACACTGCATGGCCCACTCTCAGGCAGGATCTACGGTGTTGGTTCATTAATGGCATTGACAACTGTTGAGGCCCTTGACACATTCCATATACCATTTTCAAACTGCTTTCAAAGTGTTATTTCATCCTGCTTGGTGTAGATCTGGTCTCAGTCAGCTTCATTTACTCAAGTTGTTGTTAATTTAGCATCCTCTGTGTGAGCTTCTCTTCATCATTCTCTTCAGTTGTGATGAAAGTGGGATGCGTCTGAGCCACAAAGAGTGCTTTCTCCCGGGCTACAGAGGGTGGGTGTGCATATTGTATAGAATATGGTTACCCAAAGGCATATTGAAGAATTCAACCCTGTTGTCAGTAAATGGGAAAGCAGCCAGGCTGGAGTTTTATTTGGCAGTAAATGGTATAACAAATCCAGAGTAGAAGCGTATGGTATTAGTCAGTGTCTATGGGGGACAGACCTTTGACCTAGCGCAAGGCCTCCTTGCACCAGCACTACTCATCAATACACTACAGTCATGACATTGTGTTGTTCCCACTGTGACATTCTGAAAGCAGAAAGGAATTCTACATAGGGATGTACGTATTTTGTTAAATTCATTCCGTCTGTGCTTTGAGGATTGTCAAGCATCTTTTGTTCTATCGTCTGACAGAATCAGATTCTTTTTTTTAGAGATGTATGAGATTTTCATTCCTGTTTGGAGTTGCGCAAATGTGCACTTGCACAAATCCCCCACCCCAAAATGTAAAAAGCCAGTCTGCAGAATCTGTGCGACTTGGAAAAAGGCGGTCTGCTGTGGTCTGATTTATACAAATCTAAACTCAAAGTACCAGAACGGGGTCATCCCATGAAGCTGATTGGTGGGAGATCCAGGACAAATAAAAGGAAGTACTTCTTCACACAGTGCATAGTTAAAGTATGGAACTCACTGGCCACCAATCTGGATGGCTTTAAAAGGGGGTTGGATAAATTCCTGGAGGCAAAGGCGATCAATGGCTACTAGCCCTGATGGTTAGTATTGCCTCCAGTATTTGAGGCAATAAGCCTGTGTACACCAGTTGTTAGGGAACATGGGCAGGACGGTGCTGTTGCACTGTGCCCTGATTGTAGGTCCCTGGTCGATGGCTGGTTGGCCACTGGGTGAACAGAGTGCTGGGACTAGATTGGCCCTTGGTCTGATCCAGCATGACACTTCTTACGTTCTTATGTTCTTAAAACTCATTTAAATCCATTGCAGATTTCTCCAACATCCCTAATGTCATGGCAAGCTTTATCTTTTGTTGTTGTTTTTTTTAAGAGAAACTGTCAGCCACTATTATTAGAATTCCATTAGTAGAATTGACTCCTTACCCCAAAGTTGTGAAACACACACACACACACACTTTCATGGGGGACAAACATCACCATGAAAGTTGAGAATTTCAGCCCAGATTAAAAATAAAACCAGCTCCATGATATACCGAAATACCAGCAACTAAAAGTTAAATTACATATCTCTCTTTTGCCATTTGAAATATAGATGAACCACCGAGAAATACCTCCCCGCCCAACCACTTGGGAGAGCAACAAAAAGAAAAAGGCCAAATCACAAAGCTCAAGCGCCTCTTTTTTGTATAATGTAAGATAGAACGGTCTTTATTGGCCCATCTTCATTCAGTGTGGAGCTTGCATTTCCCATAGGAAAATATGTGGGTGTGTGAGGGAGGTGATCCCAGTCATACTAGCAGTTCTGGTCTCCATTTCATGGTGTACTAAAGGACAGTAGTGGGTGCTTGCTCCTCTTGTGTTCTCTCAGAGACTGAACATGTTCTCCAACGCAACCCTTGCCATCCCTTGTCACTCAGATAGCAAGGCCAAGCTGCTGAATTGTGGCCTCCCATTGCACTGTTACTAGGCCACCAGATCAGACTGAAAAACATGTGGAAGTGCCCTGTATATTATCTTTGGACCTAGTGGGTGCCACACTAGCATAACAACATTTGCTTTTGAAAATGCCATTCAAAGTTGTCACTTGTACACATCAGAACACCACAAGAAAACGGCTTACAATAGGGCAACTGAAAAGACACATTCTTACAAAAGTAATCAAATTGTGTGTATATGCGTGTGTTCCCTTTCGTATTATTTTACTCAGTAAGGTTTTGGAATGTTTATTCTTTTTTCTTTTCTTTTTTTAAAAGGCTGGCTCATCCAAATGTTTTTGTAACTTCATGAACGTGTCAAAGGTCCTCTGCGGGAATTCTGTGGGAAATATGCAGAATGACCTGCACATAAGAAACAAGGAAAACATCACAGCATGGGACAGCATGGAAGTTAAAATGAAGCATCTGCAGCTCTGCACATGGCGTTTTAGAGATCTGTAATGGGAGGTCCATATTCCAAGAATAGGAATAATCTTACGCTCTGATCCTGATTAAGAGGTGGATTCTATTTCAACTTTACATTTTTAGAATCAGTATTTAGAATTACTTAATAAAGGACACTGAAACACAATTTATTTGTTTATTGTTATCATCATCATCATCATCATCGACTGCGGGTTTGTGGTGCCCTCCTACAATACACACACCATCTAAAATCTGTTTTCAAAAATCTCAGGCAATGAAAATGTCCAGCACCTTTCAGTGATTTGTTAGCAAAACATCAAACAGTTATTGTTCTTAATAACCAAATTAATGGAGGTTATCTGATTTTTCCCATTCAATATTACTTTCTTTTCGTAGCCTCGTTGCTGTGTATGCATCTTTCACATAGTAGCAGATATCCCATTACAAACATTCAGATTTAATTCAGATTTGTGGCCAACTATGCTGTTATTTTTAGATATAGCAGATAACTGAGGGAATAGATGGCTTAAATGTGAAGGATGGCAAGTGTGGCTCACTTCACATGCAAAGTAGTAATAACAAAGAATACTTAGCTCCTAATAAAACTACAGTAGAACTTTCTCTTTAGTTATTAAAATAGGCTAAATCTTAACAGTCAACTAATGTCAAAGACATGTAGATTATCTACTGCTTCTAAAAGCTCTTGTCTTCTCATATTTATCAGATGGGTCTATTTGTTTTCTTTTGTAGGAAAGACAGCTCCTCCACCAATCAATGGAAAACCTCTATAAGAAACAATAGAAACATTAGGTTAGAACCATACTTAACTTTTTTCCATGTTCATCTTAATCACACATACCCAAATGTTTAGAATTTAACTGTTCATATACAGTTCATTGGACCATACCTTACCAGCCTATGTATTTGCCAGAAACAGAACAGGTTTAAGAATGAACACCTGTGAAACTAGCACGGATCAAAAATATGCTGATCCATCCATCCTTATTTGGGAGTGGGTAGGTGAGCATCAATAAGAAAGATTGTCATATATAATTTCAAAAGGAAGAAAGAAGATTGAGATTATAATCAGCAAGGCAGGCTGAGTTTGATGATAATGCTGTATGAGGTCCATAAATGGCACACACATTGAAACAATATGCACACAATTATTAAAGGAAGGTATGTCAAACACAGCAGTAGAAAGAAACATGGTAGTAGTTTCTATGCATTATGCATTATTCTGCTTTATTCTATAGCAATATATAGGTGTGGATATGGGATATTTTTTGCAGACTGAGCCTCAATGATAAAAGCTTCCAGTGTAAAGTGTTCAGTCACTGCCACAAATTTTATGACTTTCCTTTTCTCCCCATGAAGTCTCCCGATGCAGCTAGTGGTCTGGAACAGATGACAACACTGTTTCTTTGTTCTCCTACCCTGTGGCTGGATGTACAGAGGGGGTTTCTCTGCACAGTTGGTCGGCATTGTGTGTTTTGTTCTTTACACAGCAAACGGTAAAGAAACACAGGAGCACAGCTGGGCCCAAATGACATTGTTTTATAATATAAACAGACACATAAGCCTTACATATACATATATATATATATATATATGAACAAAAACTTTCTGGATGCTTATAAACGAAGAATCGATAATTTATTTAGATACCAGCCTCTTCCTGTATACTTCCAAAAGATGCAATCCTGTTCTGACCTTTGCTTCTAGGCAATGAAAGTGTATGACGAAATGATAGTGCTGTGGAATTTAAAGTAGCAAATTCCAATGGAAAATTGGGGTGGGGTGGGGAGTCATTCCAGGAACAAGTCTTTAGCCATACGTTTTACTGTGTGTGGTGTGTTTGTGTGTGTAGTAGTAGGGGTTGTGAGTTTTAAACAGAAAAAATATAAATCTAAGTAATCTATTGTGTTATAACATCATTTAATGGCTTCAAGGAAATATAATAATAATTTTTAAAAAAACATTTTAAGGGCCTTGCTAGACCTGCCGGATAAGCTGGCAGGGAGGAGGGGCGACGGCACGCTACAGCTAGTGCACACCGTTGCCGGCTTCTAGACGTAAGATGCGAAGGGGCAAGGGGAAGCCCCGTCGTGTCCGACATTTTTCTTTTTTTCAGTTAAAGGGGCCATGTGCGCCAGAGAGCCGCCGGAGAAGGTAAGTGCTTTTTTAAAAAAAATAAAGCCCCCCCTGCTCCCCCTGCCCCTAATTCCCCCCAATGCCCGATGACCCCCTCCCCCCTCGCTTGCCCAACCTCCCCCCATTCCTGATGGCCGATGCCCAGCCTTCTTCCCTTGCCCCATGCCCCATGCCCAATGCCCGATGACTTCTCCCCCCCATTCCTGATGCCCGATGCCATGTCCCCCCCATTCCCAATGCCCCATGCCTGATGCCTTCTCCCCCCCTCTCCTGCCGGGTCTGGCCTTCCCCCGCGGCCCCTATCTCCCTCCCCATGGAACCCCCCCGGCCCAATAGGCACAGCGCTCCTATGAGCGCTGTGCCCAGTCCATGACTTCTCCCATTTACTCGCGAGTAAGCAAGCAGCCGCAAAAAGCCATGGACCCTGCTAGACCTTCTGCAGCCCCGGCCTCAGGCTTATGCCGGTTTAAGGGAGGTTAATTCGCTTATGCCGGTTTAAGGGAGGTTTTAGCGCGGCCTGACCCCGGATTCCCCTGTGCGTCATCTGGATGCACAGGAGGGAAACCGGGCCTCACACCGCGCTAACGCCTCGTCTAGCAACGGCCGAAGTCTTTACAGTTTTTGTTATTCACAATTTGTTACAGGGGTCCCAGTACAGATCTCATGAGTACCATGGCACTCACAGGGACCTCCAAGGGCACTCATGAAGTTCTTCACTTACTGCTAGGGATGTCAGAGAAATCTGCAATGGGACCAAATGAGTTCAGATTTTCATTAATCCAACCCATGGATTCCACAGTGGACTGACTCCCCACTCCCCCCATCAGGCAGATTCCATGGACTTGCAGAACATTTTTTTTTTAACCTTCAGGAATTTTGCACAAACTTCAGAGAGAGAGAGAGAGAGAGATATTTGTGAACTGCCCAGAGAGCTCCGGCTATTGGGCGGTATAAAAGTGAAATGAAATAAATAAGTAAGTACTCCCATAGGCTAAAGTGTGAAAAATGCACATTTCGGAGGAATCTGCACCTTCTCTCCCCTTCCTATTTTTCCTCCCTGTCGGACTCTATATTCACTATTTTTTGCCCCATCTCTTTACTTTGCTGTTTCTCCCTTCTGCCAGCTTCTAGTCTCACTCTCACTCTCCCCTCTGCCCCCTTGCCTTGCTGTTTCCCTAGTATTCACCCCCACACCTCTTCAGCTCACTGTTTCTCCCCTCTTAGCTTCCAGCCTTGCTCTTTTTCTAGCCCTTTGCCTTCCCTCTTCCTCCCAGCTTTGCTATTTCTCTCTCCAACTTTTTACCTCTCTGTTTTTCTCCCCTCCCAGCCTGGCCTTGTTCTTTCTCTTCTGTCTACCCGCTTGACATTCTATTTCCCTTTCCCTTCCTGTGTCTAGCTTCACTATTTTTTCTCCCCTCACCTCTTTAGCTCAGTTTTGACTAGCCAGGCCCTTATGACAGCCATTATGTGACTACTCACATCCTCCATTTTGTGATGGTACTCACAGCAGTTTCTCATATTTCCAAATGTGCCTATGGGTCCAAAAGAGGTTGGGAAACCCTGGTTTATTAGATGTTTTTCAGCTTCAAATACAACACAGGGGGTAAACCTTTCTGGAACTTCTGGCCCTAGCCCCTACCCTTTAGGATTTCCCTTCTTCATATTGTCCTGTAGGGGTGTGCACTCTGCCCTGGAATTATCTGGTAACCACAAACATCCATGGAACATTCAATCTTTCAGAGCAGAGATTGGTCACTTCTAAACCCATTGATTAATATTAGAGTGGAGACATGCCCTATCAGAGCTTCTAACATCTCTGAAATTATCAAACTGTTTTTCAGGCATCAATGCTCTGTGTGTGTGTGTGTGTGTGTGTGTGTGTGTGTGTGTGTATTGAATATATCCATATTTGGGAGACACTGAGTGGGATGAGGGGTAGCTTTGATACTGGCATCTGTGGCTAACCAATTAGGAATTACCACAGCGCTGTTTGTGACCATGTTCTCCAATCACAGTGTTCAGGGGAGTGGGAAACACTAACTGGCTGCTAATTCTGGCCATGGGGGGAGAGAGAGTGCATTTCTGCTTGGCCTCATAGAAGTCAATCATCCACTTTTCCACAGTGTGAAAGTGCTGCTGGGCTGGCTGTCATTGTGAGTGAGAAAGCTTCTACACCTGAGTCAGGCACAGGCAGACTCTTTATTTCAGTTAAACTATTACTCCTGTTGGCTGACTGGGCTTCCAGTGTGAGGGTAGGGGTTTCATCCAATAGATCTGGAGGGCACCAGATTGGAGAAGGCTGGAGTAGAAGCTTCCACCACCAACAGTGGAGCTCTGCATCAGTAAAGTAAAAGATGAAAGCTCCATCCATAAATGTGCAGAGGTAGATTAGTGTGTGTGTGTGTGTGTGTGTTTAAGGAGGATAATAATTTGAGGGGGAAAATTTAAAAATTGCTAAAAACTCGAGGCATGAATGGATCTGCTAAAATTTGACACACCTAAAGCCCTCCTTAATTATTATCACTGTAATAATTTTTTTCTGTTTATCTTTAAAAATGAGGGAACTGTAACCATTTGATTAATTTCCATTGACTAGAGCAGTTATCCGAAAACGGGTGGTTCTCCAATGGGTAATCAGACAGGGCAGAGTAAGGGGAGCTGCTCTGAAATTAGGGCAGAGAATCACCTCAACGGAGCTCTCGCTCAAATTTTGAGGCAGAGAAGACCCACATCTGTATTGTCCTGTATTTCAAGAGTAAAGGTTTCATGTATGTAAGTACAATCATACAAATATTCAATTGGATAAATAAAAAGTTACAGAGAAACAAAATCAAAATAGAAAGGGTTGTGTCATACACATCTTTTTGGTTGCCTACACTGGTTTTGTAGTGGAACATATTACTCTGCAAATAATTGAAGTGATTTTTCATATATTAATTAGAATTTGTTTTCTTTTAGTAATTTGGTACAACATACCTTTTTGTCTTTACAGTTATTGACCAGAATATCAGAAGAAGATGCGAGTTTAAAAACAACAGAGGAATGGTTTGAATATTGTTTGTCGATTCCACCCCTTCTTACTTTTAACTTATGATAATTTCTTATCAAAACCATCAAGCCAAATGCAAGCACTTTTGATTTCAGTGGACTAGAGTTACACTTTCCCCATGGAAAAGTTGAGCAATAAGCCTTGAATATCCCTGAGGGGGAAAGTGAATCTCCACTTGTGAGAGCAGCGCTTATTGGGTCAGTCGGCGAAGGGATGAGAACAAATTAGACACACTGGCATAACTGGATAATAAATTGGCCACAACTTTATTGACTCACTTGAATAGGCTTGGCGGCAGCGTAGGGCGTGGATCCTGTAATCAGCCAGCCTGCCTGCTGATCGATTCCCCTTCATGGCCCTCATGCCAGGGGCACTGGTGATGGTTGGTAGGGCCAGGGATACACCATGGCATGGACTGCTAGTGTGAAACCCTTTCTACCACCCCAGGGCACATCATGGCATGGACTGCAAATGTGAACCCCTTTCCACCTCTCTGGACGTGGTCAGCTCACAGCCCCTGTGTTGGTCTGGTCTTGGCACCACATCTCTGAGATCCCTCATGGGAATCCTCACCGTGGGGGAGCAGGGAGGCCAATCCCTCTCCCCCTCACCAATGGATCCACCCCAATGCCTATCATGCCTATGTAAGTTGTGACAAATGTTATAAAATGAAGCATCCACAGTAACTGCAATCCTGGAGCTGTATGGGAGAACTGCCTGAGACTGAACTGGAGGCAGAACAAAGGAGGAAACAAACAATGCCTCTTTGGCCATACCCATCATCACACTGATTGGCTCAGCAGTCCCCTCCTGGGAAGGAGACGCTGCTGCTGGGTCTGTGCTGCTGTGGTGGCTGTACCACCGCACCGCTCTCCACCAGCCTTTCTCCCTTCGCTGCCAGCCAGCGGGCCTCACAATTCACTGCTCCCTGTTAAGTGGGGAACTAGGCTTCTCACTATTACCAGCACCCCATGGTTATAGTCCTGTCCATGAAGTGGTAAATTAATGGTACATTAATGTTAAAACTTGGGTTCTGATAGCCTTGAGAAGCAAGGCAATCATTTCCCCTCCCAGCTTTGTTGCTCTAAGTCAGCAATCCACAAACAACTTTAACTGACTAGGATTAAATTAGAGTAACAGTGCTGTGAATTACAGCCTACATTACTTACTTTACGTAATTTTGAAGGGGACCCAGAAGATGACTGCAGATGTATTCATGACATCAAATCCTCACTTGGCCTGATTTAAAGCATCACATTTATTACCCTCTAAAGAGGATATGCAGCTATAAATTTCCTTACTAGACTTCGTGACTTCTCATTTGTTTCAATTGTCACTTTATCCAGTTTCTAATGAAAGTCAAAACACATAACAGGCATCAAAACTCAACCATCTGAATGCACTCTAGCAGCTGATTATGGATTACTGACATATTACATGTTTGATATTGTCTAAATAATTCCAATCAACCAATTAAAAACTGCTCTTCAGTTCCATATTCTAAAACAAGATTTCTTTAGATTTGGTCTAGAAATGTAGTAAGAAAGTATAGCAGTAAGATGCAATTCAAAGCAACATGCTCTACCAGTCTCCTGAAAATGTCAGCCAAGTTTTCAGATAGCTCATATTTGAGCTTGACTTCAATCACTGAAAAGCACAAGAAATGGGTTTTATAATCCAAAGCAGAATCTTGGGAAAATCCAGATGCAAGAAAAACAAAAACAGAATGAAGGAAATGTGCAGAGGAGGAAATACCCAATAGAACACATTTGGAAGTATTATCCTATATTACTAGAACAATCCCACTGAGACAATCAAGAAATGTATTATTTCCCATTCTGATGTCAACATCTGGAGCCCATGACTAAGCTACCCAGGCTCTGTTACACTGGAGAATGTGTTTATCTGTATCAGCCTGCCACATAATAAGGACAAACCAATCCAAACGTTTGGTAAAACAGCCATTTTTCTCTAAATCACATATATTTGGAGCCCATATCATTAGAATAATTCCTAAGATAGACACACAATTTCACAATACAACCTCTGCATCTTGGTGGATTCTATTACTGTACACTTTCTTTCTAGAATTATTTGCATGCATTTGGTTATGATAAGGAGTTTAATATCACACTATTATCTGGGTTGATGTGTGCATTACGAGTGTACACACCACACTGAAAATCCTACAAAATCTCAGTGCTGTTAGGGAGTGGTTTTAAAACAGCCAGAAACCCATGATGCGGTTAGAAGATCATTCAGAGCCCCGAATGGATCCATATGTATCTGAAGGTTTTTTAGGCAATGTGAGGGCTTGTTTCATGTTGATAGACAACTAACTGAACACTTCCATTTTAGGAAGAAACTATCACTGAGGGGTGGGGGAGGAGTGGTTTTTAGATTAACACCTGTGGCTAAACAATAGCCACAGTCTCCTTCAATCAAAGTGCTTAGGGGGAGGGATTGCAAATGCTATCCCATTTTCCCCTGCCCTAGAACTAATTTGTTTGCTAGCTTGTGGAGTGATGCTGTAAGACAGAATATCCCCAGAGGGAAACTTGGCTTCTACCTAGTTCCAGTTAGGTGGCCATATGGAAAGGAAGACAGGGCTCCTGTATCTTTAACAGTTGTATAAAAAAGGGAATTTCAGTCGGTGTCATTTGTAAGCATGCAGCACCTGGTAAAATTCCCTCTTCATCACAAAAGTTAAAGCTGCAAGAGGAGCTTTAGTATCTGGTCAAGAGGGCAGGGCTCCTGCAGCTTTAACTGTTATGATGAAGAGAGAATTTCACCAGCTGCTGTATGCATACAAATGACACCTGCTGAAATTCCCCTTTCAGTGCAACTGTTAAAGATACAGGAGCCCTGTCCTTTTCCATATGGCACCCTAAGTTCCAGTTAACTCCTATAAGAAATTTCTACTTGTTCCACAGTCTCCTACAAGCTACCGACTCCTGTTCTTCTCCCTCTTTCTCTTCCTTGTGTGTACACGCACACTCAGAGAGCAATCTGCCTAACAAAGTAATAATCAATCAACATACATTAATTCTAATTTAAACTTCGAACATATCTTGTATACATTGCACTTGACAGTCTCTTTCTTGTGTGAAAATAAAGAGTTTCCAAATGATTTTAAAAAGTTCCAATGTCAGGGAAGGGGGTATTTTCAAGCTATTCCTCTCTTCATGCCACATCTTACTCATTTGGTAAATCTGTACATTTTTAGTCTCTTTTTAGTCCTTCTCTAGAAAACCATCCCTCATGTGGTTTGGGTGGCGGAAAATGTATCATCCTTTAAATCCCTCCTGAAAACAGATCTTTTCACACAGGCATCCCCTGGCCTATAACTTACTTTGTTTTATATGCTATTTTTAAGAACAGTTTTAAATTTTAACTTGTTGTTTGTTATAGTTTTAATTGCAAATTTCCCAGAGAGCCTCAGCTATTGGGCATTATGAAAATGTAATACAATAAATCAATAATTAAAGAAATATATTTTTCCCTGTAAAGGGCTTTATTATTCATTGCCCCTGTCCCCACAGCAGAAATAATTTTTTATCTCTTTGCCATCACTCATGTTTCTATTTTGCTCTTCACAATCCAGAAAGACTGGACACTCTGTATTCAAACGGGAGTTTTCATTCATGGATCACCTTGTTTTCAATGAGATTGATACAAACGAATAAGAAAACAGCAACAGAAGCAACACAGCTACCCATGGCTGCATGTGCCATGATCCTTCTATATTGGACCACATGGCTTATCCCCTGAGAGTGTCAGAGTTGACTGGACCAAATATCTGTTTGTTTGGGAGAAGTCCATGTGAAATCCTCGTGAACAACCCACTACTGTAGATGAGAAACTGTGGCTTGGAACTTTTAGTGGTAGTAGTGCTTAGTAACATTGATTTCATACTTTCCAGAATGCTAATCTCACTTTAAGATCATGTCACTTGAAGAAGATAAACTTCAAGATATTACAAAGAGAGAATGACAGTTTTCTTTTACTTATGGCAACCCCTTTAATAACTCAGCAGGATCATGGTCTTTATGAATTATGGGCCTTTAACACTATGGATATAAACCATAACACACACTCCTTACCAGTGAAGTATATTAATAGTTCATTTGGCTTGACGTTATGGTCATTAGGGCCCTCTGGAGCTGTACTATAAATGTCAGTAGTTGTTGTCAAAGAGTTAAAGGGTTTGTTTCTTATAGGCTCTAATAGCTATATCTTTTTTATCATATTACTGAACCTTCATATTTGTGTATCTGTGCATGTATAATGAACTGCTGCCTATCTGCATATAAATCTTACATTAAATAAGGAACATTGTATTTTTTAAAATAATAATAATAATACATAACTAGTCATTCAGTGTGCTTTGAAATATGTGGCTAGCATCTGGCTTTCTCCAATATATAGGAGGGGAACTTACCAATAAAATAGAAGCACATCAATAACATGTGGTAAAATACACGTCCTTATAGAATTAGTTTTACTGCTGGTAGTGTTCCCAGGTGTTTTATAGGGATGTGCTTTTGGCTATCCCATTTAGAAATTGCATCAAGCTGCTTGCTGAGTGTAAAAACAGAATCAGAACTACCCAGAAATGATAGCAAACTCTGGCCATCACAAACACTTGTAGAAATATATACATTTTATTTAAATGTGCTTAAGTTCTAACGGGAATTTCAGGGCTCCGTCTGTGCCAAGCAGCTGACTTTGGGATCTGCTGTTGGTGCCAGAACCCAGACCTGGAACACTCAGCTTGGCATTTTGATGAATTTGCATGTGCATCACTCAAACAAGGTGATTGCTTCAGATCCTCTTAAGTCCCTTTGGCACACACTGTAACTTCTGCTTAGGTGAATACATTGGGATATAGAAGATTATCTATGACAGAGGTTGGTTCCCCAAGTGAAATGAGCTTAATATTTAACACTTACTCTAATGTGGTCAGATTCTCTTCATAAGTATAACAAAATCATGCTTAATTTCATCTCTCTGTTATTCTTCCCAGCCCAGTCAAATCCCATCCTTACCTGGATCCAGTAAGCCTTTTAGAATAGTAATACTTCCACTGGAATGCATTTTGGAATAGTGTAAATTCACCCGCCATATTAGGCAGTCGACTGGATAATAAATGAGCTCCGGACAGAAGGCCTGTACAAGTCCATAGATGTCTGGATGCAGGTGAGTAGATACTCTCCCTGAGGGCAATGCCCCAAGGTGCCAAGCAGAGCTCCTCTCCAGTGGGCTCTCATGCCTGATTTTCTGCCCACTCTTGGTGCCTGCCACACTCCTTGTCCTGTGGACCAATGTTGATACAAATTGGAGTGGTAAGCATGGAGTAGTATTGGAGCACCAGCAACTCATAGAGCAGGAATTCTTGCAGTGTGATTATGTTGGCTGTGCTTTCTATGGCTGGAGCATCCCCCTCTGCAAAGGGGTTGGCCAATCTGCTTCCAACTCCTGAGAACTGCAAGTGCCACTGCCTGCAATGCACCCTTTGCCTAGACCTTGTGGGGTTTTTCTCCTATCTTGCTTGCCACTCTCCATGTCCTTACTCGTCCTTATGCCTCCAGCCTTTGTCTGTTTCCCCTACCATTCTGCTATCTTCCAGGTAGGGAAAGTGGCTGGTTGAGTTGTCTTTCCTTGCCCCTCTCTTCCATTTCTCACTCCTTTCAGTTGTCTTTCTCTAGTCTCACCTCCTCCTTCTGCTTCTTCCATGGGCCACTCAAATGGCTGTGCCCTGCTGTCTAACCACATTGCAACACCCTCACTCTTAGCTGCCTGCACCTGTGGGACTTGCCAGCTGGCAAGCACATGGCGGCGCTGAGGTATGATGTCACTAGTGGGCACCAGCCTGACCCAAACTTCTCCAAAGCTGGGAGCAGCGAGGACATGATGGCAAGCCCCAGCAGCCCACCACAGGCTCCCAAGTGTATGTTTTCTGATGTGCACATGGAGTTCAGGATGCTTGGATGCTCCCGTCACTTCAATGGAAAGTGCAGCTTTATGTGAGAAAGCAATATGTCTATGGAGTTGTCCACAGAGTTACAGCAACCATCTATCTATATAAATAAAAATGAAAAAGACCGTTCGTTACTGTCGTTATATCTCCGAAAGTTCTTCACCGATTGCTTTGAAATTTTGACACAGCGTTGCGTTCGAATACGCGAGCGTTGTTATGTAACTATGTTCTCTATGGGGTCAAAGGTTTGTCTTAAAATCGAAGAAATAGGCCTCCTCAAAACCAGTCCTGCTGATCATTGTGACATCACCAACCAGTAGGCCAATCCGCTGCCTTTGCCTCCTCTCCTATTTGCATGTACTCTCGCAATTGGCTGAGTGAATATAGATGTCACACCTGTGACAGTTACAGGTTCTGAAGAAAGGTAACTGCCAGGAGTTTCCAGTAACCTCCTCACCGTAAAAACATGCTTTTATATCTCCGAAAGTTCTTCACCAATTGCTTTGAAATTTTGACACAGCGTTGCGTTCGAATACGCGAGCGTTGTTATGTAACTATGTTCTCTATGGGGTCAAAGGTTTGTCTTAAAATCGAAGAAATAGGCCTCCTCAAAACCAGTCCTGCTGATCATTGTGACATCGCCAACCAGTAGGCCAATCCACTGCCTCTGCCTCCTCTCCTATTTGCATGTTCTCTCCTATTTGCTCTTATAGGTCATTGTGACATCGCCAACCAGTAGGCCAATCCACTGCCTCTGCCTCCTCTCCTATTTGCATATTCTCTCACAATTGGCTGAGTGAATATAGATGTCACACCTGTGACAGTTACACATTCTGAAGAAAGGTAAACTGCCAGGAGTTTCCACTAACCTCCTCACCGTAAAAACATCCTTTTTAAAAAACAAAACAATCTGCTTTACTTCATCCAAATAATGCCTCACAGAAGATCACACTTAGGTTGTCGTACTCGCATAGCGGAAGCACTGCGACGAGAAATTGCAAATCAGACTGAGGAAGAACGGGCATCAGCAAACGAGAAAAAAAGAAAAAGAATGCCTCAAATACGTGCCAAGGAACCAGCCAAGCAACATTCAGCCAGACTTGAGGATGCACGGTTGCGAGCACAGCAATCGCATTCTACAGCTTCAGATCTGCTTTGTTCTCAACAGAATGAACGTGACAGGCTGAGAGTGGCTGAAAGACGTCAACGAGAAACAGCACATCAGCGTCAAACACGACTCCGTGGTAAACAATCACACGATTACAATCGCCTTGCATTCCGGTTCAACCCAGCTGATGATTATAGTTTGAGGTGGCATGTTCTCATCGGCACTATGACTGAAGTGTGTCCTTATTGCAAGGCTCTTAAATTTAATGGAGAAACAAAAGGAATGTGTTGCGCTGCTGGAAAAATTAAACTGCCTCAACTTGGAGGACCACCAGAGCTATTACAAACTTTGCTTGCCGGATATACCGCAGAATCAAAGTATTTCCTATCTAACATCAGGAAATACAGCTCATGCTTCCAAATGACGTCGTTCGGCGCAGAAATCATCACAGCTCCATTTATGCCAACTTTCAAAGTCAAAGGACAAATTTATCATAAAGCCGGCTCCTTCCTTCCGTTTCAAGATAGTCAACATAAATTCCTACAAATGTATTTCATTGGTGATGGCAATGATGAATTGAATGCACGCTGCGGAATTTATACCGGCATAAAAAGGTCCATCGTTTCAAAACTGCAACAGCTACTTCACGAAAAAAACAATTTAGTACATTTGTTCAAAACAGCAATTGACATGATGCCATCTGATACACACAAGATTGTTATTCATGCTGACAAAACGCCTGCTGGAGAACATGTGCGAAGATTCAATGCTCCAACTATAGACGAAGTGGCAATTGTTATAGTCGGAGATCAATCTTGACAGGACCTTTCAAAGGGGAAGATGTCCTCATTCCTCGCATTCCTATGATTCCAACAGATATTTATTTTATTTTATTTATTTATTTATGGATTTTTATGCCGCCATTCAGCCAAAAAAGGCTCTCACGGCGGCTTACAAAAGTATTTCTTGACAGTCCCTGCCCACAGGCTTACAATCTAAAAGACATGACACAAAAGGAAAGGGGATTGGGAGGGAGGAGGAGGAGGAGGAGGGGGAAAAGGAAAGCAAATTCAGGCACTATAATCTTAGTTGGAAAGTTCAGCAGTTGACAGTTGGTAGCAGGAGGGAGGGGTCTCTCAGCTGGAGCTGGACCCAGGCACGGTGGAGAGGAGCTCCTCCCTCACTGGTGGCCTCTGCAGAGACAGTTGGCAGCAGGAGGGAGGGGCTCTCAGCTGGAGCTGGACCCAGGCACGGTGGAGAGGTGCCTGGCTGCTGCTTCCTCCCTCACTGGTGGCCTCTGCAGAGACAGTTGGTAGCAGGAGGGAGGGGGCTCTCAGCTGGAGCTGGACCCAGGCATGGTGGACAGGTGCCTGGCTGCTGCTTCCTCCCTCTCTGGTGGCCTCTACAGAGACCAGTCTTTAGATGCCATTTCAATTTAAGAGATTGCAATTCCCAATTCGATTGGCGTTTGCAATCACCATCAACAAAGCTCAGGGCCAATCTTTAGAATTGTGCGGTTTAGATCTAGACACAGATTGCTTCTCACATGGACAATTATATGTTGCGTGTTCTAGAGTGGGCAAACCAGACAATCTCTATATCTACACAGACAATGGAACAACTAAAAATATTGTATATCCACAAGCATTGTGAAATTAAACATATTAGAAACATCCGCTTTGTCTTTTTTTTCTTTTCAATTTAACCAGACTGAGCCACAGCAACGCGTGGCAGGGTACAGCTAGTAACAAATAAATTCACAGCTACAGCAAATTGAATAATCTTTTAGGTGGAAGCTTTCTCTCTCTCCACATGCAATCTGGTTAGAATATGTAGTGCTTCTGAGCAATGTGTAGTGTGACTTGGCTTGATCACTGGAAGATCATAGCCAGCTGTCACATTTAAGATGAAGGGAAGAGGCTTGGTTTCAGTCTAGAAGACAGGGGGGATCTACACTACTGCTTTAAAGCGCTTTATAACAGTTTTGACAACTGTTGGGGCCCAGGACACACTGCATATACAGTTTTCAAAACGTTTTCAAAGTGCTTTAAAGTGCTTCAAAAGCTGTAGTGTAGATCCCCCCAGGGCTTTTTGGAGACTTGAATCCCAGCAAGGGAGATGTGTGAGCTTGAAATGCTTTTACATTGACTTACAATTAGGGATTCTTGAGGGGGTTTGATTTTTGTGATTGCCAATATAACAGACCTGATCCACACCTGATCTGGTTTTACACTTCTCTGAATATTGCCATGTATTTCTTGGCTCAAACAATGTGACAAAATGTGTTTATGATGCATTTGTTGAAATAAAATACAATTAGAAAGCAATCCTAATACCAGTAATAGAGGCTTAGCTCTATGCCAACAGGGCATAAGTCAGTGGGAGGCAGGACATCCATGGGAAAAGACAATGGGAAGAAAGCATTTAGATGCACCTTGGAGGGATAGGGGCATAGTTGGGGGTTGAGGGGACCTTGAATCTCTCAGATTTACACCTCTTCCTCCCTGCCCATGGGAATGCCCCTGACACACCCATTTTCCTTCCCTACAAGGCTGGAATTCTGATCTTGTAGAGGGAGCCACCATGGTGGGCTATGGATGCTTGTTGGAGGGCTCCAACATGGGGGGAAACTCTGAGGAAGGAGCTCTGTCTATGGTCTCAAGGGAGGTTTCTGATCAAGCCTCTGGAATGCTATCTAGGGACCATTGTATTGCTCAAAAATACACATTTCAAGACAAAAGATCCTTACAAATGCATATTATAAGAGAAAATACATTCAAAAATGCATATTTAAATATCATCCATCAGGCAGATTTTTTTAAAAAAAAACCTGGTGAAGGTAGAAATGGGATGGAACAGATTTATGAGCAAACACATTTGAAAGGGGCATGGTCTGGAAGTATACTGATTTATCCATCCCTGCTTATAGTTTTTGCAAGGGAGGAAGGGAACACATGGTTAACTCCATTATGAACATTGTGTTATGAGGAAAACCTCACCATACTGTAGCCTAAACCCATTCATTATGGGTTTGGTGTCAGCTGTTGTATATAATCTACTGTTAATCCACAATGGTCCACTGTTGAAGTGTGCAATTCTGTTTCAACCCACCTCCTCCAGTAATAGCTAGTTTCCTTTTACTATTTTTCCTCCTTCAAATTATAGACAGCATTGTTGCTGATGTGTGCAAATGCACAATGTACCAATATAAATAGCCAGCAACACGCCATCAGCATCCAGTCTCATCACATTCTTTAAAGGCAGATGCTTTGTCGTCACTCAGAAGTTATGCATATGTGGAATGCCTTGAACACTTCCATATCTGCAAAGGGGTGCATGTCATGCACAAATTTTCAAACACAAAAGAGTTCCATGAGGTATAAAATAAAATCCTAACAGAGCAGAAAAAGATAAAGGGCAAATAACTACTGTATATAGATTACTACTTAAACTGGATTTAGGATCACAACAAGTGCTATGAACTTGCTGGGAATCCAACTGGGTCATTAAAATAGATCAAGAATACTGGACAAAAATGTGTAGGGGGATTCCTTTTCAAGCCACATCAGCTAAACATACAGAGATATCGCTTAAAATATTACAAAAATGGTACTTAACACCATCCAGAATAGCAAAGATAGACAAGTCTTACTCATCATTGTGCTGGAGAGGATGTGGGGTCCAGGGATCCTATGTTCACATGTGGTGGGACTGTGAATGTATTCAAAGATTTCGGACAGAGGTTTTTGAAGAAATATCCATCATAATAGAAAAAACAACAGTAATACAAAAACAGTGGAATTGGCATTACTTAACACATTTGATGGCCAAAACCAAACTATATTACACAAAAAGCACATTGAGTATCTCTTACTATCAGCATGTAGGGTGGTAGTTAAAAGCTGGAAGGAAGCAAAAGGATTAAATATTAAGAAGTGATATGGAATAGTATGGGAAATAGTGCCCCCAGAGGAACTTACTCAATGTTTGAAAAGTATTAAGAGGACAAAAGAAAAAAGACAGTTTTGTTACAGAATGGTCGTGTTTTATTACACACGCAAACGTAACAGCAGCACCAACACAGCTTTCTCCTGCTCTTAATGGCTTATGATTACAATAGATTCTCTGTTGAAAAAATAAAATAAATAACAATAATTAGAAAATAGCCTTGATTTGGGATCTATCCCATTAATTAATTAGCTTTTAAAATGCATAATAACCAATGTTAAATAATTTGTACTGTGTGTTTATAGTGTTGGACTGTGTAGCATTTTCTTCCTTCTTCTTTTTTTTTTAAAAAAAGCATATGCAATTTATTATTCCTTGAATGTATGTGGTTTCTTTGTTATGTTAATATTTAAGTTTTATATTTGCAAATAAAGAAAAATCCTAATGACCAAAGTTAAGGGGATGCTTTAATGCAAAATAATCCTCTGCTCTATGAAAACACTGAGTGCTGATTCACATGTTATTCTGTTCATGGAGAGGCACAGAGAATTAATATGTTCCCCGACAATACTGCTCCTCCACTTGACCAGTTAACTGGCAGGTAATGGTGCTATAGGAGCAGCCTACAGAAGTGAGTGCTGGGCCTAATAATCCCAACAGGCAACACAGGCAGCAAATGCTGGTTGTGATTCCTAACCACTACAATCCGTCTTCTTCTAAAGGTGACCAGTACAAAAGCTTTAATACTGATATGCTTGATCAGAGTCACCATTAAGAGCCTTTCTACATATGACTTTCACTATACATTCATTATTGCTCACTCACAGTAGTTTGTGGGTCCTTTACATGATGTCTTCATCCTCCAGGGCCTCTCCCCTGCTTTGCAACCATTATCATGCTTTTTTTTCCCCTAACAAGGAAAGTCTAGTATTTTTTTTCCTAATGGTGCTATAGAAACTGAGGGTAATTGTGCAATTGTGCTACACCACAGTGTCATGTAGTGATGGAACATATAAACAGGAAGACACACACACACACACCCAAAAAACACAAGTGTGTAGGAGCCAATTTCAATCCTGCAAAGAATCCAGAAGCAGAACCCTTTGTAAAAATGCAGGATAATGGCTTCATGTAGAAAAGCCCTTAGGCTATGGAAGACAGTGCCCGATTATCAATTTCAGGCCACATACGATTATTATTCAAGTGTACCTATACCTCTGATTCTTTCTAATGGTCTTCTAATACCCAGCTTTTATCACTATAATGTTGGATACAGCAAAGGGCAGACTTTAAAATTTGCTGTGGATCTTGCCCCCATCGCCACTGAAATATATTAATCATTCTCAAAAATTCTGACCTGGCCCTGTGACCCAATCTTTAAAGAATGACATTGAGAGAAATGCAAATGTTATGAAAGTGAGTGGAGGTAGAACTTATAAGGGGCTTTTGTTCATATTTAAAAAATAAACAAAAACAACTCATTCAACCAATCCTCAGATGTTATTTTAGTAATGTTAAATAAGCCACATGATTTTGTGGGCTGCAAAAGAAATTTTAAAAAGCCAGAACTTAAAAATAATAATGCTATGCTGCAGTGAGATAATGTGTTTCCATTGTGATATGGCATTTGTGTGCTCCTGGTTCACAGATATAAACTTTCTCATGAAAATTGTTCCTATAAAATAAAATCTATCCTAAGAAATTGCCACGTTTTAACTGCTGCAAGGTGTTACCTGATGTTGTCATGGCAGAATCTGCCTGGTCCATGTTGAAAATAAATCAGTGCATAAATGGAAAGTGCAATAAATGGCATAAAAGAACATACACAAACATTTATGACTGTTGGTAGGGAATCTGGAGGGGTCCTGGAGAAGATTAATGGCAGAGGTAAAGTTTCCAGTTGGAGAACAGGTTGAGCTGAATTAAATGTCATGAGAAAGAAGAAGTGAAATTGCAAAATCATCATTTAATTTCTTTTCAAAGGATTTAGAAAACCAAATTTGAAAAGTTAAAATAAATCAAGTAAATGGCAGTTCAGATAAGTATCTGCAATTTCAGTTAATGCATGGAAATATCAATGAGGTCTCTTCAAATGCCACAATCTGCTTTCCCACACTCGTCATTTTGATTATCCCCTCTTTGTATCATGGAAATATGTATCAAGAGGTTGCTTGCTTGAATAGATAGATAAATAGATAGATAGATAGATAGACAGACAGACAGACAGACAGACAGACAGACTTCAGTGTTTTATGTCTCTGGATACTGCTCACACATCCCTTGCAGAAGAAGGAAAATGAGAATTGTTAGCTCTATCGTATAACCTAGTATCCATTCATTTCTACACTACAGTTGAGAAATAGGAGGCCAAATAAAAATACAGTCTGGAAATAGGAGGGCCAAATGGTGTTCCCTGAGGATTGAGGAGGTGCATAGGGGTCACCATTGCCCTGTGGACTGACTTCGGCTTAAGCTTCATCAGTGCAAGAAACACTACTGCTGCGCACATGGAATGTTATATATCTAGAGATGTCTGGAAAGTGTGTCCCCTCAACCAGAAGTGTCTAGCTCATTCTACTTCTAGGAAACCAATGACTTTACTCTCCCTATCAGTTATGGATTATATCCTTTCCGTCCTCACTTCCCTCAAAGAATCAGAGCAGTTACTTGGCTGGATAGTTGCCATGTAGGAAAGTGCTGTCACAGCAGGGCCAAAAGCAGAGATACTATGCTATAGCTAGATATAAGCACCAGAGCAGACACAAACAGTGGAGGCCAATGGCTTCAATTTCCATAGGGCTGTGAATCCATTCTGGGTTTCAGGCAGAGCTATCCAAGGTAATGAAACCTAAACTCAAAATAGCTTTAGCAATTCCTTTAGAGTTATGGCTGTTCTGACTGAAACCCAAAATGGATTCACATGCTCATTGAAATTGGAGCCACCAACCTCCACTGGACACACAAGCATTATATGGATGAATTTGGGAATTCTTCATATTAGCACTTTTCAACCAGACCCTATGAACCAAACTTCATGCAGCAGCTTATAGGGCTTTACTCACAAGCCTTAGCTAGACCTAAGGTTTATCCCGGGATCATCCCTGCCTGCTCCAGGGATATCCTGTGTGTCATTTACATGAACAGGGATGACCCCGGGACAATCCCAGGATAAACCTTAGGTCTAGCTAAGGCCTAAGTTCCTCATTTCAGGAAGTCTTTTCCAAAGCAGAACTTGTGTATTCACAAGATGGTAACAAACCTGACCCCTTTGAATCATGACATGGCAAAGGTCAGTTGAGAATATTGACTGAGCCCCCAAAGGAAGAGCTTTAGATCTGGACACTGAACCTCTGATCAAAATGATTTTGATTACGGGGAGGATGTTTGGAGCTTCTGAGCTCGCTGTGTCGACATATTTCATTGCCCCAATGAAATGATTTGGTGCCAGTAAAAATAGCATGGAAGAAGCACCCACCCACCTGAAGCACGGAGCAGCCCCACATTGGGAATGATAAAGGAATTTCTCACTCCACATAGCTTGTGCAGGTGAAGGTTTTGCAGGTTCATCAACTGAGTTTTTATTGTTGTATATTCTATTTCATTTCATTTCATTTCATTTCAATCCCGTCCAATAGCCAAAGCTCTCAGGGTTGGCTGGAGTCACACAAATTCTATTTCATTCTATTTCATTCTATTTTAATTTTGTATTTGTTTTGTGAGCCCCCCAGAAAACGTGACTTTATATGGCGTGGCTATATAAATAAAAGAAACATTTATTAAGTAAGTAAGTAAATAATGTGTGCAGATATAAATACAGAAAGAGAATGAAACGCATTTTTGTTATCAGTCTCTAGTGTTAATGACAGCATTTTTGTTTTAAGGATTAAGCATTTTTGAAGACTGTGATTTGCCCTTCATTTTTTTGCACTCTTCTGCAATACCTACCCACGGACATGTCTCCAGAGCTATGAAATTTGGTGCTGTGAAACATCAGAGTGATTACTTTTGGCTCGGTCAGACTAGGGCAAGATCTATAATGGCAAGCCTATTTCACTCTTGCATCTAGTGATGACTTGCATCCTTCCCTAATCATAGGCAGTTGCAGCCTAGGAGGTCACGGAGGTTGCAGGTGGTCTGATAGAACAAAATGAGCAGGTGTTTCAGTACAAATGGAGCTTCTGGGTTATATTTTCCAATGGCACCAATTTCTGTATAGCAATCTTCCAGAAAGGAAGCACATCACTGTAGCAAGGATAATGCATGGTATGTATTGACTGTCAAATTTATTTTGTAACAAGGAAATCATGGTTCCAATGATAAAGTTTAATGAGCAGCAGTGCTCACCAGTACTGAGATACATTTCATGCTTCGTTACACCTCCTAATAAAGGAGCTATATAATATTGACTTGAAGTGGTGCTATCTGGGTCAAAATTTGGGACAGATGTCTAGGCCCCACTGAGCAGAATGAGCCAGGGGTCCCCCTAAGTAGGGATGGATGAATCTGTCAATTTCAGTTTCTCTCCATTTCTCCTTTTTCCAATCTTAAGTTCAATATGTCCAGTTTCTACATCAGTTTGAAATTTAGTTGTTGTTTTTAAAAGTTTTTTTTATGAACATTCATATGTAATTTGTCCATGTTTATCCTAATATCTACATTTTTGCAAGCATTTTCTCTGAACATAATGCATTTTGGAATGGTATTTTCACTCATATATCCCTTGTTTTGCACTTGCCTTCAATATAAATAGTTTGCATGCATTTTGGAAAACAGCATCACAAAATTTAGAGAAGTGCACATTTTGAAGAAAAACTGAATTTCATTTCTTGCATAGATTCAAAAGTATGAAATTAGGTAAGTTCACATTAAAATGAAAACTGAATAAATTCTCCCATTCATATACTTAACCCAGGAGGGCTAGGTTACCGCATTTTGAAGGAAATGAATTAATACACCAGGGATAGGAATGTGGTGCCCATAGGTTCCAATGTTTCCTTGGACACCTTCTTAGTCCCTACCAAGGTGCCCTACCCCTCCCACTTAAAAAAAAATAACACACATTTTGTTACCAGCAGATAGGATTGCTGAGAAATAGGTTTCTGTGGTGCTGAAAGCTGTGGGTTCAAAGGAGTTGTTTAGTGTGTTGGGGCTCTGACCCCCTACCTCTACTTGTACTCAGCCTTTTGGACAGGTTACTTTCCCTTTTATTATGCTTCCCTTGGCAGCCATTTTGTGATGGTGCCCAAAACAGCTTCTCAAATTTCCAAATATGCCCATGGCTCCAAAAGATTGGCTGCCCTGGAAGACACATGACTATCTAAAGAATTTTAGACTCTTAATTCCAAAGTCTAAAATTACTTCACCGCACCACTGTTGATTTGGTACCTCAAATCAAAGCAATGGGAGGGGTGTTTGTTTGTATAACATAGTTCAGAGCCTCACTGACAGGATATCATTCTTACCCTGCCAGGAGTTAAACACTTGTATGCTAATGAAGTTCTTTTTCAGCTGCAGGCAAAGACAGCGTCTTCTTTTGCCTTGTCACTTAGTCCTTGCTGGCCACAAATGATTTTGGTCCCTTATCCCCTTTTGTTGGAAGACAGACTGTAGCAATGACCTAGCTGACTGCTCCTGCATAGCTTAGCAGGAGACAAGGAGATGTTCAGCTGTATCTAGCACAAGTGGCTGACACAAAGAACAGATGCCTCAGACTAACAATCACACATCATACTCTATAGCTCCACCAGCAGTTCAATAGGGCTTCCCCACCCCCACTGCCACTCTATGTCAATGGCAAACTGGATTCCTGCAGCTACTGCAGAAGAAAAAGAAAGATGGTCCACTAAACAAAATCACCAGAAAATGGAATACTTAAGAATGGAGGGAGCTTGAGTGTTCAAGCGTTTGACCTACATAGTTAGACAGACAGAGATAGCTAAGCAAATACACAAGACAGGCAATCTGACAGATGCTGCCCATGTGGAGGGGGAACAGAAATGAAGTGGCTAAACGTAAATAAATAAATGCATAATCTCAGAAATATTCCCTTGCAAGACGAAGCCTGGGATCTATATTTCCCAAGTGTAACAATGAGATTAACTCCCCCTCCCCCCTTTCCTGTTCGTTGGCTGAACCCACCTGTGTGTGATAATTGTATTGCACATAATAGAACTGCAGTGGGCTTTGACTGTATAGCATTTCTGTTGGCTGCATATGAATATCTCAGATGCTAAAAGGTTCAAAGAAATATCCTTGGAAACTGGGTGAACTTATCAGCACGTTTTGTTAACAAATGTTATCCTTGTTAAAAGAAGGAGAAAGGAGACAGCCTTCTAATCCCTTTGCCTTCTCTGCCAACCTACAATTGTTCCCACTGTCTGAGAAGAAGTGCTGTCTAAAAAGTCGACTGATCCCTCCTGCCCGCACCTGGCATTTATATTCTAAAATGTCCATCACCCCATAAAGAGCTTGTAGCCATTTCACACAGCCTCACCATGTTGTGAGTTCCATGGGAGCCTACCAGCTTGTTGTATGAGGGTTTAAGCAGCAGTCTGCACAAAAGAATTGTGGTGTCTGGGACTGGGTGAACTGTTCCACCATTTCCAGTCACCAAAGCCAAATGTGGCAAGGGTTTAAGCCTATGGTGGAGCCTTAGCAATATATAGGAATCAGTGGGTTATATACAATATTACACTAGCAGAAAACTTACAAGAATTTGTGTTGTTCCACTAGTGGTTGCACAACCGCTAGCAGAACAACTAGCATAAGCAATACTTAGCCAAATTACTTCATAATGAGTTGTGTGAAGCCTTGAGGAATGGCTTACACAATGCCTAGTGGAATCAATTGCAGAACAATTTCTGCAATGCTTTGTGCAAAACCTTATGCAATGGCTTGTGGAACTGCTTGTGCAATAGATTGTGAAATGGATTGCAGAATGGTCTCTAAAAGTGGAATCAAAGTGTTGGGTTTGACATTTGTGCAAAGACGAAAATGGGGTTTCTGTGAGTGGTAGAATCGTTGCACTAGTGAAACTGTACCATTGGATACAATCCAATGTCAGGATGTCCATCTCTCAAGATACTAGAACCTGGGGACTTCCCATGAAACTGCTTGGTGGGAGATTAAGTACAGATAAATGAAAATACTTCTTCACAAAACACATCGTTAAACTGTGGAATTCACTACCACAAGATGTAGTGATGGCCACCAGTTTGGGTGGCTTTAAAAGGGGGTTAGAAAAATTCTTGGGGGAGAAGGCTGTTCATGGCTACTAGTCCTGGTGGCTGTGTGCTACTTTCAGTAGCAGAGGCAGAAAGCCTGTGTGCACCAGTTGCTGGGAACATGAGCAGGAGGGTGCTGTTACACCCAGGTCATAGCTAGACCTAAGGTTTATCCCTGGATCGTCCAGGGGTCAGACCTGTTCATCTAGGTGACACACAGGGGATCCAGTGCTCAGGCAGGGGTGAACCCTGGATGATCCCAGGATAAACCTTAGGTCTAGTTGTGGCCTTACTGCTTGTGGGTTCCTGGTTGACTACTGTGTGAAGAGATTGCTGGACTAGATGGACCATTGGTCTGATCCAGCAGGGCTCTACTTATGTTCTTAACCACGACCCCTGCACCACACACACACACACACACACACACACACACACACACACGGATCTAGGAATGTACATCCCTGTCATTTGTACATGTCTGATGCAGTGGTTTCAAATGTGTTGTGTATCTGTGTTATGTTTTTGAATGTGCACAAGTACATTTAGTAGTTCCACACTAAACAAGAAATTGCATGAAGCTAGGGATGAATAGATTAGTCTGTTTCAAGCCTGCGCCATTTTCAAGTATGTTCATTCAGAAGTCTGTTCTGGCCTGTTTCTGCATTAATTTGCAATTAGACACACACATGCATGAAAATTTATATTTAAATATGTATGCAAACACATTTATGAATCTAATTTCTCATAAAATATGCATTTCTAAATATGTATAATAGGAAAAACACACATTTTAAATGTATTTCATCTCAAAATATTTATTTTAAAACGTATTTTGACATGGGGTTAGGGTGGGGTGGGAAGTCAGCCGAGAATTGCACCACAACATTTGGAGAAGTGTGACATCTGAAAGATAGCTACATTCCAACATTACTCCGGGAGGTGTGGATCAGGCTGGTTCATATCTGGATCTGCAGAATTTGACTTGTTCAAGCATTCTTCATGAAGCAGCTCTTCTGGAATTGTCCTGAGGGGTAGGGGAGTACCAAAATCCACGTGCCTCCTTTCTCCCTACCCACAACTGTCTGAGATAATCATATGGCCAGAAGAGAAAACCTTGCAAACAAAAGGTGTGCACAGAATGAGAAGCCAATTTATGACTCGTACAGAATGAGAAGCCAATTAATGGACTGGCACATATCTATTTGGCAGGCCCATAGCTAACCTAAATGTTCTTGGTGGAGTGTGCTAAAAAGTAAGGGGGAAGATCATCTGGTTTTCAGGTGTTTTAAAGACAAAATTGTAAACTTTGCTTTTAATTGTTTGTTAAAAAAAAATGGGGGGCAGAGACATTTTAGGTCAGGTCAACCCCCTCCCCCAGCCCAGCCCTGGCTACAGGCCCACTGTTTGGTACTTTTGCTTACAAGTTGTCGTGAAACATTTTTGTGGAGAGGAGGAGGCCTGTCTTATTTATTTATTTTATTTATTTATTACATTTTTTTACCACCCAATAGCCAAAGCTCTCTGGGCAGTTCATAAAAATTAACACCATGGAGAACATAGTAAAACAACCAACAAACTAAAAACACAAATACAAAATACAATATAAAAAGCACAACCAGGATAAAAGCACACAGCAGAAATTGATAAAGGTTAAAATACAGAATTAAAACAGCAAAGTTTAAAATTTAAGTTAAATTAGGTATTAAAATACTGAGAAAATAAAAAGGTCTTCAGCTGGCGATGAAAAGAGTACAGTGTAAGCACCAGGTGAACCTCTCTGAGGAGCTCGTTCCACAGCCGGGGTGCCACAGCAGAGAAAGCTGTCCTCCTAGTAGCCACCTGCCTCACTTCCTTTGGCAGGGGCTCACAGAGAAGGACCCCTGTCTTAGCAGCACTGAAGCCTGTGTTCTCTTCCCAAGCTCTGCTACCCCTGACAAATAAGGGACAGTGCTAAAAAAAAAAGTTATTTAGCCTTGCTGCTTTTCTATCTCTTCGTTGTTGTTTCAAGTTGCACTGCTGTTGCACTCTGGAAAAGTGTAGAGTAACAGGACACAGAGAAAGCATAAAAAGTAAAAGAAATAACAGAAGGTCAAAAAATGGCAGGGATGGACAGGAAGAGAGTGAGTTGTTCTACTATCACTAACGGCATCGCAAACTACAGCCATAACTTGTTTGCACACAACCACCCACACATTCCATGACAACAGCCAAAAGATAACCAAGTAAGTGGAAGAATTGCATTTTCTCCTATAAAAGAAAGATATTCTGAACCTGCTGCTGGAAAAATATGATAACCACACAGCAGAAACACAAGCTGGAGAAAGATGTAAGAACTTGAATTAACAACTGTTGCATTTATTTAAAAAAATCAATTGATAAAAGAACATTATTCTTTCAAAAATCCAAAGCTATAGGTCTGAAATGTCACAAACATTTAATAATGCAAACCAGTAAGCTTCACTCAGTCCAGCTAGGTCAATGGAAATATGGAAGTATTCTTTTGGCCACTGGAGGGCTCTCAGATTTTTCAATTAGTATAGTCAAGCATGAATATGCTTTTCATTACTGAAGAATAAATTAAAGGAATGAATATTTTCAACAAAATATACTTTTTGGTATGTAGAGCTCTTCCACAGATAATTATTTTGTGCATCTAACAGATGAACATGATTTTATAATTTTCCAAAACCAGGCAGAAGACCAACAACAACGACACTCTCTTCTCTGTGGTGTTTTCATCTTTTCTTTTGACTCAGGTTTGTGTTCATATATGTACGGTGGCCATCTTATGAACTGAACACAGCCAGTCAATAGCCACAAGGGGCTGCATGCACCCCCACCCTGATCTTTTCTTTACCGTGCCCGTACTGCACCTCTGAATTCTCCAATGAAAAGTGGTGTGATGGTACCAGCAAGGGAAAATAGCCTCCTTTTTAATTCAAAAGCAGAGGTTTGCCACTGAAATTTAGCAGAGCTGCCATGGCAAAAAGGAGCTATTTTAAAACAAAATAGCACTACCCACCACCTCAAATTTGGCAGCAAACTTTGGTCTTTAAAAAGGAGGCTATTTTTCATTGCTGCCACCACAGCACCAACAAATATCTTCAGTGCAGTGGTGGCAGTGGCAGTGGCAGTGGCAGGGATGTGGCCCCTGGGGAGGTAGGGGGCAATGTGCCCCCACCCACCCCTGGAAATGGCCCACCCATGCTTTAGCATATACTGGTCACCCACCATGTGTGATCGTGATATAAATACAGTCAGTATGGATGGCAGCCCATTGCTTTTCCCCCTGCAGCAAAAGGTCAACACACTACAAGAAATTGTGAAATTCCATTGGGTTATTACAAAATTGAAATTGCCTAAGGTCCAAATCTACTGGAACATTGTTTTGTTTTGGTTCTTTGTTTTAAAATAAAACATTGGGAATTTGCTTCTTATACGATACCATATCCAATGAGTGGCTGTAAGCACCTGCCCTTCGAATAACCCTTATCATTAATGATGGATGGATGGATGGATGGATGGATCCTTTCAACTATTTCTGGTCCTTTCAACTTCAGCACATCTTCACCCACAGGTATATTCCGTCTTGTTTCTTGCATTAACCTGCAACATTTTTTTCCATTTAAAAAGTCTCCATGACCATTGCCTTCTAGATATGTTAATTTAAACACACATTTTAAATAAACATTTTAAAAGATATTTTAATACGTTTTTAAGTTGAGAACTGTTCCCGAAAATTTGTGAAGTCTGAGAGCCAGTGGATAACTATGTTTCCATCTGCACGTGAGTCCAAGAGATGCAGATAAGCTGAGTTCATATGGGAATTTGGAAAGATCAAATCACAAATTAAAAATGTAACGATTTTTGAACCCTGTAGACAAGTTCTATGTTTAGAAAAGCATTCCATGTATTATTATTTCTTCAGAAGGAAAAGTTGCTACTTTCTATTTCACATCCTTGTGGTCTGTTGCTTTAATTATGGCCCTGATGTAGTGTCATTTGTGAGATGCCCTCATGAATACCCAGGTATAAAAATCTTGAATGCTGTCTGAACATTAAAAACTACATGGCTTTACAACGATGGTATATCTAGCAATTGCATTTAAATTAGACTGGTGAGGTCCTTTGTCACAGATTACTCCAGCTCACTCTCTAAAGGTCAGGATATGCAAGCAGTTTAATTTGTCCAGGCTGTAACTGTAAATCCAGAAGGCTAAAACTTTATGCCACTCAGCTTTCTGACTGAGAAGTGTAAGTCTCTTGTAATGTAGTGCTTATTATGACTTTAGAATTAAAGGTTGGTCTAGAAAACCTGTCAGTCCCAGATGACGAGAAACACAAAGTAAGTAAGTTTCTGTCTTTTATTGGTTGAACTTTGGCTGGCAGAAATTTAAGAACAGAAGCATGACATCAAACTTTAGTCAAAATGAAAAGATGAAGGACTCAGTAATTTCAAATAGATTCTGAACTAATATTCAGGCTGGTTTCATTAAAGAATGCAAATGTCTTTGGGTAGGATCCACTGGGAAGTCCTCCTTTGCAAGTTCATTGGAAATTTAAGAGAGTTCTCTTCCACAATTTTATTCATTTCAGTTGTGCTTGAAAAAGATATCTTCCCAGTGGACCTTCCTTTGTCACTATATGAGACTTTATTTACACATTAAGTTTCCTTCAGAAGCCTGAAGTTGGGAGGAACCTCTGGCCACTGTTTCCAGAAGAGACACTGCTAATGGCACGATTGGTTTTGTCCATTTAACTCTATGGCTTTCTCCACAGAATTGTGGGAACTGTAGTTTGCTGAAAGTGCTGAAAATTCCAGGGAAGGTGAATGACTTAAAGCCAAGAATGTTCTCCCAGTGGTCCCCAACAGAGTGCCCATGGGCACCCACAAAACTTTTTCTCCAGTGCTCTGTAGTCAACTGTGGATCCACCTAATTGTTGTTCCATGCAGCCCACTTTTAGCTAGTTTTTTAATCAGAATATCACGGGGCACTTTGTGAAAAACTTTGCTGAAGTCAAGATATATTATGTCCACAGCATTCCCACAGTCCACAAGGGAGGTTACCCGATCAAAAACTGAGATCAGATTAGTCTGACAGGATTTGTTCTTGACAAATCCATGTTGGCTTCTAGTAATCATTGCATTGTTTTCAAAGTGCTTACAGATTGATTACTTTATAATCTGCTCCAAAATTTTCCCAGGGATGGATGTTAGCCTGACTGGTCTGTAGTTCCCAGGTGCCTCCTTTTTGCCCGTTTTGAAGATAGGGACGTTAGCCCTCATCCAGTCATCTGTTAACTCACCCATCTTCCATGACCTGTCCAACCAGTCTGTTTCGCCTTAGCGCAGAAGATGCCATTGGAGTTGGAATGACTGCACTTCCCAGGGGTCAAATGCGGGTGGTGGGGAGAAGTGAAGTGGGGGACCCCATGGGTGTGATTGCAATGGGAGGCATCTGTTACAGCTCACTTGCAACCTGCTTTCCAGCTGTTCACCCCAGATAGCAAGGGCAGTGGCACAGCAGGTTGTCGGTGCCAGCAAGAGAATCCGGGAGCACAAGAAAACAGGAGAGTCCCTGCCCAGGCAAAGATTGAACACATGCTGCAGGAGATGAAGGAAGTTATATTACAAATGATAAATGGGTTTGTTCATGTGACAAAGGCCACACTAGACTGTATGCAGTTGAACGACACTGACTGGTGACCGCGTGTGTCAAAGCAAGAATGCCCTCCCCTGCCGCCCTGCTGAAGGCCTGCAGATGCCTGAGGTACAATTTGCTGCCTTCACTATGCTCTCAGGTGGATGTCAATAGCAAGAATATGAACATAATAGATGTTTCAGACCTTCAACTATTTATCCAGAATGCCTCGAAGAAGCAGAAGATGCCCTGTTTTTACCCACAATATCACATCTTTTGAAGGGGCAAAGCTTTCAAAAGTCCCGAAATGCATAGATACTTTCGATTGTGACTTATGCAAATGCTTCACTTCCCACACTACACTCCTCAATAACAACCAAATGGGGAGGGGGGTTATGTACTTTTCTTGTTGCCACCACCACCTACTGTTGGTGGTGGTGGCAACAAGGGCACCGAGGGTGGAAGGAAGGCTCGATTCACAGTTTCAGGATCCCAAAATTCTTTTAGCCTATGGGCTAAATTCCATTTGGAGAAGTTGTCAGGGGGCACATTCCAGTGGTGGGTAGGCCCAAAAGCATAAAGGGCAGGGGTAAAAATGTCAGCATATTTCAGTGGAAAGGTCTTACTGCCAGTAACTAAACCTTAGGAGAGACATTTCATATTTTTTTTAGAATTGAATGTGCACACTGTGTGTGTGCTACCCACTCTGGCGCTCTCCCTCTTTTCCCCTCCCTGACTTTCTTTCTTTCCTGCCTTCATTTTATCTCTCTGGTTCCTCTTTTCTTTCTCTCTTTGGCCTAATCTACACCAAGCAGGATATTGCACTATGAAAGTGGTATATAAAAGGCAGGAGCCACACCAAGCAGGATATAGAGGTATGAAAGTGGTATATGGTATGTGTCAATGGGCCCCAACAGTGGTCAGTGCACTTCAATACCGCTATAAAGCAGTCATGTGGCTCCTGCCTCTTATATACCGCTTTCATACCTCTTTCATAGTTCAATAACCTGCTTGGTGTAGATTAGGCCTCTCTCTCTCTCTCTCTCTCTCTCTCTCTCTCTCTCTCTCTCTCTCTCTGTCTCTGTCTCCCTCCCTCCCTCCCTCTGGCTCTTCTCTCCCCCCGCCCTTCCCCCCTTCTCTCTTTCTCTCTGTCTCTGTCTGACCTCTCTTTCTCAACTTCCTTACTTCTGTCTTCCCTTTCTTCTTCTGTCTCTGTGGCTGTTCTTCCTTTCTATATCTCCTCTTTTGTCTTTCTGTTTCTGTCTGTCTCTAGTCCCTCTCTCTCTTTCTCTGGTACATATCTGACCTGTTTCTGTGGGGGCTAAAAGAAACTAATACTTTTGAATGTACCTAGCCAAAAATGAGGAACTAAATGCTTGGAAACCCAGCCCCAAAACAATTGATAAGAAGCAGCCAAGGGTATGTTGTCACTTGGGAGGAACAGACGTTGCCTTTAAAGACAAGCTCTGTCTGCCCAGGTGGCTCTCTCCTCTTCCCTCCTCAGCAGGTATATTTGCAAATATAAACAGATCTTACAAAACAAACAAACACCCTCCATGAGCCTTAATATACAAGGGAAAAGTCTCTGTAAATAGCTGCCTCTGAAAGTTCCCACTGCTTGGCAGAATGGGAAACATGTATCAGTATTATAAATGATAACTATTAATGTAATGGATTTATTTATAATAAAGCATGCTATTTATTTTATACCCACACCAATTTTTGATGCACTCAAGTTATTGTTTTTTAAGATGTATACTTTTTTTGTGCAATATGTAGATGATGAGTGTGATGTTGATATCAATATGGCAACACTGTTATTCTTCCAAGCTCATAAAATGATTGTAGTGTGTTTATGAGGCCGAATCAATTTCGCAAAGAACAACTCAAGGGGCTAAAAGTATGCATCATCGTAATGTTATGGGGTGTTTTTTTTTTTTTTGGTGGTCTAGTGAACTGGATCTCAAGATAATGAATGTGGGTTTGATAGATCTCAGAGAACCAAGTATGCTGCTATAATTTGTTTAGATACGTCTTAGCTAAACTACTCACACTTTTTTTTTTTTATTAGGGCAGTCACGCAAAAGGCACAATCCATCAAGTGTTTCATCTGTGCACACAAATGGGTTTCTACAAATGGATTGACTTTTTAAACCAGGTGCAGCATGCAAAAAACAAAAACAAAACCCAAAAAAACCCTCGTGTGTGAAAACTAGCCACTTTCCTCACCCAGAGCTTCATGCGTGATACTCCTTTCTAGTACTACTAACATACACTACTGAACAAATTATCAAACCTATGATCTCTAAGAGTGTTGGTCAACTGTTTGATGGGTGAAGAGAATTAATTCTAGGCATCGTTTTCTGGCAACAGGTGATCAGCACCATCAAAACACAGAACACCACTCATTCGGTGGAGGCTAGTGGCTCCAATGTCAGTGGGGCCATAAATCCACTCCAGGTTTCAGTCAGAACCAGTCAGAACTCTAAAGGAGCTATCCAAGGTGTGAAGCCCTTTGGAAAGCTCCTTTAGAATTCTGACTGGTTCTGAATAAAACCCAAAGCAGATTCACTGCCCACTGACATCTGAGCCAGCAGCCTCCACTGCAATCATCTGCTTGTGACACATCATCATTATCATTGTTGTCATTCTTATTATCACCTATTATTTATACCTTGCTATACAATAATTGCAACCACTTATACACAGAGACACATCAACCCCAAATACTCCTGCCCGTAGGCTCAGCGTCTAATGATCTGTCCCTATCTCAAGCAGATATCTTTTAAACCATTACAGCATGCCTAGTTGTATGCTGGGACACTGTCAGGATGCCTTGCTGGCTCTGCTCAAATAGTGCAGCAAGTATGCTGTTGGGACGGTTCTTGCAGCAACACAGAAATTGGCCTTCTCCACAGTTGTGGCCACCTTATGGAATGACCTCCCCAACATATTCAGAAGGTGCCAACTGTATCATGCTTTACGTGCCATTAAAAACCTTCCTCTTCACCCAGGCTGCCCTGAGTGAGTGTGCTGCCCACTTTGCTAATTATGGTGTTGTATTGGTTTTAATGGTGTTATCAGTATTCCATATACATGTTTTAGCTATCATTCTATATTTTATTGTATTTAATGTCTATCACAATGTATTTAAAAGTATTTGAATTCTTTTGTTAACTGCTTAGAGATATTTTAATATGGTAAGTGGTATATACTAATAATAATAATAATAATAATAATAATAATAATAATAATAATATAATAATAATAATAAGGCAACAGGAAATGGTCATAGTTAGACACATCAGTCACTAGCAACACATCAACAAAACTATACAGAAAGCCTTCAGAAACTGGGTCTACCAAAATACATCCACACCACCATCCAGAAAGCAGTCATACTTAAAACATGCTCAATAGTCAGGAAATTCCTGAATTAGTAAAAGACAGCATGAGTTGGCAAAGTCCACCATGTCTGTCTACAAAAACCACCACAAGCGGGAGATCATCATCATCATCATCATCATCATCATCATCATCATCTGGGGCCCTTTCTACACCTAAGGATCATCCCTGCCTGCTCCCGGGATCCCCTGTGTGTCATTTGCATGCACAGGGATGATCCCGGGATGATCCCTGGAAAAAAGGCAGGTGCAGAAATGCCCATGGAAATATATTGCACCAGCAAACACTATTGGCACTGCACTAGAGGTCGTGGCCACTAGTGCAACATAATTTACATTAGCAATAGTGTTACATTGCATACTGCCCACACAGTCTGGTGATCCCGATACAAGTTGATCTTTCCTCTCTGCTAGCAGCAGAGTGTGTGTGTGTGTGCATATGTTTATGTATGCTTGTGCAGACACCAACCCCCAAACCAGCATCATGTGTGGCCTTCAGGGCCAAAGAGTTGTGCATCCCTGCTCTGTAGGAAGCAGTGGATGCACATAGTTCTTTAGATAGCTGAAAGCAGTTTAACAGAGGTATCATTCATATATATATATATATATATATATATATATATATATATATATATTCAATTTGTCCCATTGCAACCTCTGATCAAACAGTTTTTGCAGACTTTAGGTTTTACTGATATCTCCCTGTTTTACATTTTCACTTAGGCTATTGTGACAAAAAGGGGGGGTACTTGGCACCTCTGTCCTGCTTCTAATGAAAAATGATGGGTTGCCTGGAAGACCTGCCTGCCAGTGTTGTGTAGAAGCTATAATAAGAACCCTTTATTATTACAGCCATAACTCATATCAAATAAACAGGTCAGCATGGTGACATTTGAGAAAAATATTACTGAAAAATCACTACAAGAAAATGGATATTAAATATGCATAGAAGAAATATGATCAACCTCGTTAACATACTAGAGAAAATGAATAATAGCCATTGAAAAGGTATGTGACCAAGATAGCACTGCTGGTTGAAGTTTCAGATTATTTATTTTCAGCCGAGTTCTAAATCTAGCTGTGCCATCACAACATACTTATACTGCAGCATACTAATAAACGCACTAGTAGCACACTGTGACAGGCATTGTTGTATTATGCCATTGTCACAGGTCAGGAAAATCTGCCAACACACGTTACAGATCATTGTGCAACTGTCTGTTAATGTCTTTTCACACATAGCCACTGAGGTCATGACATGAAATGTTGCACGTACAGTATGTCAATATTGGTTACAATCCAACCTAGGTTTATGCACGTTTAAGCCAACTGGCTCCCTTAGCCTTTTACATGCCCAGTTCTGTACTGGATTGTGGCCATTGTGCTTTCAGTGCCACAGTGTCTAGCCAACTCACACCCTTTTTTTCCCTCCAGATCAGCCACTGTTTGAAATCACCTGTATTCTGCCACTTTGATTTCATAGAGTTAAGGAAAGGAGGAGCTTAGATAATGGTGAAAGAACTGGACCAATTTATAGTCTGTCAACCTGAAGTAGAGTATGGGGGCTGTCAAGGGGGCTCCAGGATTTTGAGGACCCTTGGGAAAGATACCCTCAATGGGCCTCCGCTCTCAGTGAATCTACCTTCTCGCTGCCATAGTCATCACCTGTTCTTGTTCCTCATCTTCTTTCTAATTGTTACCAGTCACTTCCTTTGATAGGCAGAGAGCTAGTGAGCAAGTAGGTGGTAGCATCTACTGCTCCTCTGACCACTACTATTGTCTGGGCCAGAGTCAGAGAAAGGTAGACAATGGTGAAGAGGAAGGACAGCTCTCAGTAGGACCCTGCTGGGCTGTGGGTCATCGGCAGCTGCCCAACCATGCCAACCCTTAAGACCAGCCCTTTGCCTCTACCTGTACCTTACACACTTTGGGGGGGAAGGGCCCATAGTTCAGTGATAGAACACATGCTTTGCATCCAAAAGCCCCCAAGTTCACTCAAGATAGCTGAGCTGAGAAAGATCCTAGAGAGTAGGGCTGTGCACGGACCCCCCTGATCCGCTTCATATCCCAATCTGCAACTTTCAGATCGGGTCTGCTCTGCTCCAAGCCGATCCACCAGTGGTCCACTCCGCTTCGCTGCGGAGCTCCGGATCCAAATCGGAGCTCCGTTTCTCCCCCCCATAGACTTGCATTGAAATCCAAATGCCTATAACTTTGTTTCTTTTAACGTTACACATCTCAAAATTGGCACCATGAGAGCTTATCCATGTATCCACCTTCATGCTCAGTTGGAAGTCAATCAGAGCCTCCACTGATTTTGGGGGAAATTTTGAAAATCCCCTACCCCATTTTCAGAAATCCAAATATCTCAGGGATTTTTAAAGCTGCAGACAGCTAAATTGGCTTTCCGTACCCATGGGAATTTCAAAGGAAATCCCAACATGCCATAAATTGGGGAGTATTTAAAGATATACCAAACTTCCAAACTTCAAAAAATTACTTGGAACTTCACGAAGTCTAAACAGGGTGAGCGCAGGAAGGACTAATGCCCTGAGTCAAAGCAAACACACAACTGTCCCTGTGAAGTGGGCACAGAAGAGGAGAGGCAGCAGCAGGTGGTGGCTATGCCCTGGCCTGAAGCACTGGGAGCAAGCATGCAAGCGGCTTGTGGGGTTGACCCACACAGCCCATCTACATCTCCCAGGCACCAGGAGGGCAGAGAGGAAGGCAGAGAGGTGCTACAGACACAGACACAGACAGAGACACACACACACACACACTGTGCCATAAATCTATGGGGAAGTAAGTCCCAGGCAGCAGATCACAATACCCCACAACGACAGCACCCAGGCGGAGGCAGCAAGGCAGGCGTGCAGCAGACATTTCTGGGGGCACAAGTAAGTGAGTCAAGGATTGTTTCCACTTTCCAGGCCATCAAAGCCAGCAATGCAAACCAGCCCTGTAAGGCAGGAACAGCACAGAGAGATGCCTTTTGCATCCCATAATTAATAGGGGGCTAGGAGGATAAGAGTAAACATTTGTCTTCCTTGCTTCAGAGTTGATTGACTGCACTGTGATTACACAGCCATTAGTAAACAACAATATAATAATGTTAATAATAGCAATCATCATCATCATCATCATCATCATTAAGAAGTTGAACCACAATGAAAGCCTGCCTGACTTCACTGAAGAGGGAAAGCCAGGAGAGCTTTGGCTATGGGGTGGTATATAAATTTAATAAATAAAGAAATAAACAAACAAACAAACAAACACAGCAAGGGTGGAATTAATAGCACTGCAGCAGTGTTGCTGAATCACAACAACAAGAATTTTTTTTTAAAAGGCTATGTCTGTCTTTTACCAGTAAGAGGAAAGTGGACGTTCCCAGGGGGAGGGAGAACTGTGCCAATTTGACTGGTCCTGTCTAGGCACCAGTCCTTCAGAAGCTACCGCACACTTCAACTCATGAGAGGCATATAGTAGCTTCACTGGCTAACCTTTGGAGGGTTCTGATGACCCTTGAAGGGCTGGACTGGGCACTGGGCATGTCCACATGCCCTATGGACATCATCCCCTTGCACCACATCTATTCAGTTGTTCACGAAGGTTAGGGTGGGTAGCAGTGCTGTGTTTCCTATCTATTATTTATTTACTTAGTATATGATTTAAGGCTGTGTTTGTGTGTTTGGTGGGGCTATTGCTTCAAAAAACACTGGAAAAAGTCCGTTCAGACAAAGAAAGAAAAGCTACCCAGTATCCCAAGTTACTAAGTATCCCATTTTGCTTATTCCCCCCTCCAACATTGGGATTGGAGGATGCTTCATCAGGTGATCACGTATGGGAGTTGAATCTGCCTCTCATCGCTTAAGAAAAACCTTACCCCCTCCCACTTTAAGCCATTCTAAACAAATTAATAGCAAGCAAACCACAGGATGAAAAAGTATGAACATCTCCACAAAATGACCCCCAACCACCACTCTCTAAGCACAGCAAGTTTCAGGGATGTGGGTTTCAAAACAAAAAAGTTATACGCTAATCTTTTCCGCAATGCAATCCTATGGGGGAAAATATCCAAAATGGCGGGTGGAGCGCTTCGCTAAAAGGGGATCGATTCTCTTGTGGCCGCTTCTCTTTGCAATGCTTCGCTAGCCTTCTGACTCGCTTCTCCCCCGCCTATAACGGAGGTGAAGCCCCCTGCTTCGCTATTGCTTCTCTGAACCGAAGAGAAGCGGATCACAGCCCTACTAGAGAGTCATTGCCAACTGCAGTAAAACACTATTTTATTTATTTATTTATTTATTCCATTTATATACTGCCCCATAGCTGAAGCTCTTCGGGCGGTTTACAAAAGTTAAAAACAGTAAACATTAAAAAAAGTTTGTTAGCTGATAGCATGATGCTAGGTTTTAAGAATGCAGCCATTTTTATTTTTATGTCTATTCTTTATTAAATATTAACTTTTGATAGTCATATAAAGAAAAAAATAGTTTCAGTTGAACCTGTTGGCAAATTGTTTAGAAAAGAGTAGTTGGCATATTCAGGTATTTTCCCATGTAGTTCTTTCTTCCTATTAAGCTTTCTAAACTCTTCAGAACAGTCTTAAATGTTGTAGTCCCAACAAAAACTCAAGTGTTCTTCCATTCATCCAGAATACTCTCTGTTTTCTTTGTTCCCAATACCAAGAATAGGCTCTCTCTTCACTGATGTAGATGCTTTTATGGTTGGATTGTACTTTGATAAAATCTGAAAAATCTGTTTTGGAATCACAGTTATTGCAGGAGGTGGTGGTGGAGTACCAAACAAGTTATTGTAGTCCAATATTGGTGGAGGAGAGGGTACTTCAGCACATTCTGGATAATTGTCTGAGTACTAGGCGAGAATGAACACTAGCATAATGCCATTTCATACTGTAGCATTTAGTAGGGTAATTTTAGACCGTTGGACTTAATGATCTTATGGGAAGGCTCTTTACTTTATTTATTTCAAAATGTGGTAAGCAGCACTGTCTGCTCATGGGCCATGTGTTTTCTGAGTTGGGTGCTGAACTTAGGCCCCAAAGATCTGCTCTGAAAGCCCAACTGGCTTTATGTGCTACATCAATATCTATTAAGCTGTGATGGCTAAATTGAACTTGAGTGTTTAGAAGCAGTATGTTCCAGTCCAAAGTCTGGAGATTAAACAGTGTGGCTAGCTGGCATTCTGATGGAGGGATGTTCAAGATCTACCGTATACTTGCTGTTCGTCTCTTGCCCAATTCCTGTTCATGTTTCCAATCGCAGCGCGCTCTGTGCCAACTGGAAACATGCATATATCAAGCAGTGATCAAATGCAATATTGGTGCAAATTTCCCCAAATATGTGCAGATTTCCCTGAATCTGCACAGATCCCCTCAATAGATAAAAGCAAGGCTGATTTGGACTACGAAGGGAATTTGCACAAATTATGAAATTTGCACAAATCAAACTGGGAATTGGGAATGAGATGAATGTGAGCACATTTGACGATTTGTAATATTTTCAGCAAACACACACTTACACTTGCTGTCAAAGCTTCAAATGGGGAATGTTTGCATGTTTTGTGAGCAAAACAAAAGTTCTCATCTAGTTCTACTCTTACATGCTTCTTGCAAGCTTCCCAGATACATCTGGCCAGACACTGTTTTAGACTGAATGCTGCCTTAGATGACCCTTATTCAGATCCAATGGGGCAATTCTAGGCTTCTTATGGTAACTTGAGCACTTTGCCATTTCTCAAACAAAATGTCCTTTCAGCAAAGGAAAGTCTATTAAGCAATATCATCATTCCCCCTCCTCTCCCAGCCCTACCATAATACCAGTGTTGACTATTTAGGTGTGAGATGACACACAGGGGATTGGCGAAATGAAACATTTCAGTGCATGACAAAAAGAGGATTGTGTCTTGACTACAAAACCATTTTGAGCCTGTGATTTAAGCAGCCCAAGTCTCCGGACTGAAGAATGGATTAGCCTCCAGGTTGTCCATTTACCAGTAATCATCAGGGCTGAAATCCCTGGCGTCCAGAGAGGCCTTGTGCTCACGTTCTACTCTGTGCTCCTGATCTGCAAAACAATGGGGCTAGTAATGATGTGAAAGGTTTAAAAGACTCTCCCCTGATTTGCCCTCAGTCTGACTTGATTGTTTTGGGGCTAGTGTAATCTTCTTAAGAGTGCAGTTCCCACAGGATGATCAGCAGCCAGCCACTGGGCTGTGGACAACAACTGAGTGATGTCAAGGATCAAGGATCTCCCACTTAATAGCTGTACACTTGGAAACGTTTTCTCAACTGAAGAGCAATTTGCAAAAAATTATTGGCATTTTTAAAATGAGTTTTTGGTGCTTTGTCTACCTATAGATTCAAGGAAATCTCTAGCTGTCCCCGGTAAACTAACCATAAGAAAGATGAAATCAAGTAACCATAAGGAGGAAAAATGAAAGCATTTAACATATTAGGAAGTTGTTTTATGAAGAAGGAAAAATGGAAGAAGGCAATTCAAATTTGAAAACTATTTTGACCATGAAGATAACTTCATTCCTTTTTCTTAAAATATTTCTCAAATATTATGTACAGCCCTTCAAATGGACCTGAAATCGGAGATGAAGTTCAACATTCATGAAATCTAGAATACAAACTCTTAGCTTACCTTCCAGACATAAAAGTTGTTATGCTTCCATAATTACCTTTCCTTACTTGTGCCTTTTGGACATATTCAAGCAGCTGTGCATTAATTCTGAAGCAGCTCCAGCTCACAGTCCAAAGACCTGCACAGCGACCGACACATCCCCAGCAGAGATTTTGGCTTGGGGTGGGGGAGGGGGGAGGTGTTTGAACAGTAACCCATCCAAACCACATGACAGGCTGCTGTCACAGCTCCCCACTTCAGTTGCCTCATGTGATTTCTATTTCTAGAATGAAAGGAAAGCAAAGTGGTTTCACTTTGAAAAAATATCTACTAACTTTGGATTTAAGACAACGGTTATCTTTATATTTCTTTTGTGTCAACTTTAAAGTGCAGGGTAGAGGGACTCCTTACATCTGCGTGGCTGGCATAGCTGAATAGCCTTCAGTCTGAGTCCCTTCCACCAAGCACCAAGCTAAATTGAATCTGCAATCAGGGCCAGCGCTACCATTAGGCCAAGTAGGCAGCCGCCTAGGGCACAGACCTCAGAGGGGCGCACTGCTGACCTTTAGGGGTCACAGTTTTATACAAATTAGCTGTTTTAAGAAAAACATAATAAGTTCAAGTTTTGTGCTTTTTATTTTTTCTACAAAACATCTGTTCTTAAAATCGAAGTTGGCATTTTTGGGTGTGTGTGTGTGTGTGTGTGTGTGTGTGTGTGTGTGTGCAAGTAGCTCGCCTTGCCTAGGGCGCAAAATAGTCTGGCACTGGTCCTGTCTGCGATTAAAGCTTTCATTTTATTTAGAACTTCTGATTCAACTGATTAAAAGAGCGGCTTTATTATGCATGCAGCCTTTCCAACATGCCCCTTGGATATACAAAGAGGTGACTTCTGGCACCTTAACAAATAAAAGGTTTAGTGTGGGGAAGTGGCTATGGAATGCAAGAGATACAAGCTTTCTTCATCTACTTTCCAAAATGGTGCAAATGGGAACTCCTTTTGTTTTTTACTCAGACCCACCCCCAGCTCCCCCAAGGTCAAGTCTGTCACCTCCAGAATATCATCCAACCATCTTGCCCTTGGTCGGCCCCTCTTCCTTTTGCCTTCCACTTCCACAGCCGACAGAAAGCTCTGGCGTGGGCTGGTCCATGAAGTCACAAAGAGTCGGAAACGACTGAACGAATAAACAACAAAATAGCAATGTGATTGTTGGGCAGTGTGGTGGCTAGGGACAGGAATGGTAAGCCTCCCCAACCCATGTGTTGCAAAACGGATAACAATACCCACTCACTCACCCCCACACACCATGGCTAGGATTAAGGGCACCCTTCACTGCATGTTTCGACAGAAAAAAACGCCCTATAACTTGCATGCTGGTTGGAGAATGCTGGGAGGTTTTTTTATGTCTAAACATGCATATGATAGCACCCTAAATTGAATGAAACAACAGAAGTAGCTACACATTACAAGGAATGGGAGAACCAGCTCTATTTGCCTCAGTTCTCCAAAAATGACTTTGAAGCTCATTTTGGCTTGATCCTGATTTTGTTTTTAACCTCTTTTTTGGCTGGTTCAAATGAGAAATGTGCGCAATCCTGTATGCATTTTTAAGTGTATGCTTTTCCCCCACCGACTAAAACATGAAAATATGTAAAAAAATAAAAAAATAAAAAATAGCATTTCAAAGTCCTTTAAAAAAAAAAAAAAAAAAAAAAAAAAGCATTTTCAAATATTTCTACCCAAAAACGGCTCCTTCTTGCATTCATGATTGTGAATGGTACATGTTTGCATGATTTGAGAACAGAAATGATATTCTCATACATCCCCACACATTATGCATTAAAAGTACTATGTGTTTTGGCCCCAAGATTAGGAAAATGGCATGGAAAAAGAAGTGACCTTTCCCCCTGCACCACAAATGTTATAACCAAAATCCAAATAAAGGGTGCCTACTGCTGCTTTGTTTTGCTTTAATAAATAAATAAATAAATAAATAAATAACATTCCATCAAAAATTCCCTGCATTTGATCTTGTTATGCCCTGGTTGGGCCCAGGAATTGTCCACTAGAGATAGGAGCAAGGAAAGCAATGAGAAAGAGCCGAATAGGCTGTGAAGATGTGAATCTCTGAAAGTCTAGATATAGTCCATATATATGTATATATATATATATATATATATATATATATATATCTCAAAGTGTAGTTACTGGTAATTCAGCATTGAGCAGCTTGCCTGTGTTATCAAGGGCATGTGGGATCCAGAAGAATCATGTCCATGTCCCCCCCGCCACAGCAGATTCAAGGGCTGGGGGAAGGGAGAACATCATGTGCCAAAACTGATCACTCACTTTTTCCAGCAATTTGAGGGGGTGGAGATGAAACAAGCCTATGAACAGGAAAGCTTCAAAGAAACGTCACTTGTGGCGAGGCAGTGGTTCTGGGGCATATCGACAGTATGACATGGTTAAGAGGGTTTTTTGATACTGCAACATTTTTATAATGCCAGGCAGGGCCAGTATCAAGGGTAGGAATGGTTAGGAACCACACCCCAGCAGGGGTCCTCTGACAAGAGTCCCCTGGATGTGCTTCTCCTCTTCACTATGCCAACCTGCTCGCTCACCTGTCTCTCACTCTGGCCCAGGCTATACTGGTGATGAGAAGGAGGAGCAGTAGGTGCCTACTTGCTCACTGGCTCTCTGCCTGTCAACCAAGCAAGTGGTGTCAATAATGAGAAAGAGGATGAGGAGCAATAGCAGCTGGAGGCAGTGGTGGTGAAATGGTAGACTCACTGATGGAGGAGGGTATTCAGGATGCCTTAGCCAAGAGCCTCCAAAGCCTGAAGCTGGTACTGATGCTAGGTGTGGGCATCCATCTTCACAACCCAGGCTTCCTTCCTTGAAATACTTCTTCAAATCTCCATGTGACTAAGTAATATGGCATGGTCACCTGGATAGTCTAGGAAGTGCTGCAAATGAGAATGGGGCTTTTCTAACATTTCAAGAGAAAGATTACTCTTCACACAGGTTTGCAGCCCAACACCAACAGCACTTCCTAGAATGCCTGTGTGACTACACAACATCACATGGTCAAGTGAACATTTCAAAAAGTGCTTCAAGGAAGGAACCCACACTGTGACAAACACATGTCTGGCATTTATAAATGTTGCAATATGAATTTTAAAAATGAACACTTGGCCATTTAGTAAAGTAATTTCATCCCACCCCACCCCCCATTTCTTCAGTGTTTTCCTCCTCCCAGTGAGAGAGGCAGAAAAAACAAGGTCTCTTTCATGAGGCATGAAGACTTCCACATAAATTAGGAATGGGCTTCAGCACAGTATTAGCGAGTGCTGAAGCCCATTTTTTCTAAATGGAAAAAAAGGCTAGTTGCCACTTTAGGCAACTCAACTCTTCAAACAGCTTTTTTTGCATTCCAGAGAATGATGCCATGTCTTCAGGAATGTAATTCCCATGAACCCTTTGGCACAGGAATGCAACTGGAGAGACTTTCACACACCCCAAAAAAGTATTTATGGGAAATGAGTGGTCCTGCAAATGTATGGATTCTACTGAGCCCTGATTTTCATCCTAATGTCTCCCCAATCTAAGACATTATTCAGTCAGCTCATGCATCCTGTATTTAATCTATCATGATTGTATATGTAAACAAATTAACCTTTTGCCATTTAAAACACACACATACACGCACACACACACACACACACACACACAGTGCTTTTTATTTCTGTCTTAAATGCTCCATATTTGAATAATTCAAACCTCCTATACTGCCTCTTTACATAAGTATACAGTATATATTCATTAAAGTTAGTAAAAATTAATTACAAATTACAGATAGGCAGCTGTTTCATATGTCAAACCATCTATATCCAGTGACATTATATGGATCATGGGATGAATGTCTAAAAACTATGTTTTTATTTTATTGTCATTTTTATTTTCTGAACTTTTTGTAAGCCATCTTGATTGTAATCAGAAAAACACTTTAGAAAATACTACAAAAATAAACAAATGAATAAATAAATAAACTAAGTTTGTAGTATTCTGAGAGGAAAAAAAAAACATGGCTCTTCATAGTAAGCCACCTCACAGGGATGATTTGTTCGAGTGTTACATTCATATATTGGGAAGCCATTTTATGGATTCAGGCTTCACGCCTAGCATAAGTGCTGCTAAAACAAGCAGCCCTAGAGATAGATTTGGCTTGGATAGCTTCTCACCAGAGACGTATGATATACATTTAAAACATTATTTGTATAAATCCATCTAATGGACAGCAATCTAATTGCATACTTACAGGAAAGAGCCAAAATGGATTTGAAAATATTTTTGTGTGTGGAATACTTCAGCATTTCTCAAACATACCATTCAAAAGAGCCTGAGGTCAATACAAATGTAATATATGGAGGCTAAAAGGTAATATGACAGCAAATTTGCTCAAAGAGCTTAGGAAGGTGGCATGTAAAACAATAATGGCCCATTAGGCTGTCTTTTAAGAGAAATTAAAACCTTGCACACACTGTATGAGTCACACAGTCTGGTTTTTCTGCATTTTACTGAACAATCTGAAGTGGTATTCCTGGCTCAAGTAGTTTTATAATTATTTGGATCTGGAAGGCAGGTAGTTTCCTACACCAAATATAAATATTTAAGATAAAGGTATGCAGTGCCAGGCACTCAAATCAGTTCAAAGAGTGGAGGCCTACAAGCACCACACAAATTATATCATTTCCTAGAGCTCCATCATCCCTACTTTTTTTTCCTGATATGCACCCACAATTTTGACCTCCGTTTCATTAGCGTAGCAAGCATTGGTCACTTAAATGTGTGTTCCTTGTTGCACTATTTCACCTTGTTCACTCTCCCACTCCACTCTACCCCCACCCCATCCCTTTTGCTTTCCCCTCTAGTTCATTGATTCTTGGTGTTGGTGGACACCCCTGCGCATTTATGGAGGGAGCTTTTTATCCTTTATTTGGGGGGATGCACAGCTGATCTCTATTTTTATGAACTGAAAAATAGAGATCAGCTGTGCATCCACGAAGTAAAGATAAAAGCTCCCTCCATAAATGTGCAGGGATGAATTAACGCAGAATCAGAGAGGTGTGCATGTGTTTCTGTGTGTTTATGGAGGGGATGATTTGAGGGGAGAAAAAAAATCCTAAAAAAATCAAGGAATGAACCAATCTGCTTCTACCTTGGCATGCCTAAAGCCCTACATAAGAGCTATCATGGTGCCAAGTTTCATCTCTTTATTTTATTAAGAATGAAAGAGATGTAAGTATTTTTGTTAATTCCCATAGGTGGGGTGGGGTTGGAGCAGTGAAAGTCCATTCCACGAACTCAGCACAAGCCCATTCATTCAACACAGCATGCTGGAGAAGGAGAACTGCCCCACCCTCCTCTTTCATCAGCAAGGCCTCCCTTCAAAGCACTCCCCAACAAAGGACATAGGGTGAGGATGGCAATACATATGGGCAGAGCGCTTTAATCCTGTGTGGAGGAGTTTCATCTCTTTATCTTTAAAAATGACTGAGCTGTAAGTATTTTGGTTAATTCGCATAAGCTATAATAGAGTGGTTATCTGAAAATGGAATGATTCAGGGTAGAGCAGACCCACTCTGCACACTCCTACTAGACAACAAAGCCAGAGAGCAGGGGAAGGTGGGCATCCATCAATGACAAGAACCAATGAACTGGAAGGGGAAGGAGAAGGAGTGGGGTGGGGTGGAGTGGAATGGGAGAGTGAACTAGATGAAACAGCACAACAATGCACATGTGTGAAAGCACCAGTGCTTGCTGTGCTAATGAAATGGAGGTCAAAATCATGGGTGCATACCAGGAAAAAAAAGTAGGTGTGATGGAGATCCTTGAGGTAAATCATTACAAATGTGGAATAAAAAGCAGGATGTAACATTACGAAAGTGGTGAATGGAAAGTGGATTGTGCCCCAACAGTTATCAGTGCATTTCAATACCACTATAAAGCAGTAGTGTTGATCAAGCCCCTTTATCACAACACCTAAAGCCTCATCAGATCAGACATACAAGCACACATCCCTCGACAACTCCCCAGGTTGCCCCCAGCTAGCTCCACCAGCCCTGACTGTCTTCCTGCTGCTCTCCCTACCCCCTCCTCATTGTTTCCCTGACCCCTAAGCTGGCCTTGCTCTCCCTGACCCCACACCCAACAGCTTCCGAGGCAGAATTGTCAAGCGCCCCTAGTGATTTCCCCTTCTTTTTCTTAGTGGGTGTGCTGCAGAGGAAAACACTCACCTGCTGTCACCTGCCACCTCCATTTTCTAAGACTGCTTCCAAGCCCCATGTGTGCTCAGGGGCATTAATGGGAAATTAAGATTATAGTAGTTGGAGGCCCTCACTTTGTTTTGAAGCAATTCCAGTTGCCCATAAGAAAATGTGTTTCTTTCTTTATTTATTTTTAAGTGGTAGGACACCTTGGTCAGTGTCCAGGGGTACTCTGATGTCCATGAACACCAGATTACCTAGCTCCAGTTTATTTTACGCTCACGAGATTGAGTAATCTTGCATTTGCAGATAGGCCAAAGCAAGAAAGAGGATCAGCAACAATATACATTACATAGTCCCAACTTAGACATTATCTAAGTTAATACTAGTTAATGTTCTAACTTAGACATTACCCAAGTTCTTATGAATTGAGAGACACATATAATTTTTCTGAGCCAATCTTGGGAAAAGTATTGCCATAAATCTGTTCAATCCAATTTTTGCATCAGTTCAATATATTATTATTATTATTATTATTATTATTATTATTATTGTAGGCAATCTCCTCTAGATATACATTGTGTTGGCAATTTCCCCTAATGTATGCAGTTTTGTATGTAGCTTCCCCTAATATATGCATTTTTGTACACAATTTTGGATTCGAAAACTGCATCACCAAACAAGTGTGCCACCTGTATATTCTGATCAGCATATTATCCCAGGACATGCAAATAACTGACTAAGTCAGTTCACTTAGAAATGCAGACCAATGAAATTCTCCTCCATCCCTATTCTCTACACAGTCATGAATCCAATATACATGGATAATATGTATTTGGATGAACTGGCCCTAGAGCTGCATGGTAGGTTTAGACTCAGGATATATCTTCCTTGAGAAACCTATTGTATTTAGTTAGTTATAATTAAACTTTTGACTTTCTATGAAAAAAGATTCCAAAGGCAATAACAACAACAACAAATACAATATTGCAACAATAATAAAAATAATGAACACTGCACATAACTGTCTTGGTTATGTTTAGTTCTGCATTTCAACATGTTCCTTTATTGTAGCGATATGTCTTTCACAGTTCACTGCCATATGTTTCTCACATTTAAACTCACAAATAAAGTTTCATTGTATAAAGTAGTGGTTTTGTCTAGATATGTGGTGATTCATGGTCTGAACACACCGGTACTATAATGTGGATCTCTGCGGGCAGAGAATGCTTTGCAGTTGAGATATTGATTTAAAAAGAAAAGCAACAGAGAAATTATACAGCAGAGGGCTTTGGGTAACAAAACTCACAGCTGTTTTAAGAAACACATACAAAGGAATGTGAGTGCACTGAACTGAAAGCTGAAAATAAAAGATAAAAGCTAGATCAAGGCAGTATGCAATATTGCTCATCTGTGAGCACGGCCCACCTGCAAGCTCTTAAGATTTGCCTCATATCAGAAACAAGCGTTTCCACACTTTTTGGGTTGCCTTTGAAAGTGCTAAATCTCCATTACGCAAGCAGTGAGTGCCATTTGTGCAAGGGAATCAGCAAGGATGGCCCAATGGATACTGCCCCAAGATGTATAGCCAAAAAACCATTCCGTGTATCTAAGAGAAACAGTTGATTGATGTGCTTACAAATCCACCTGTCCCCAAGCAGGACTATTCACGTGTGGTAACTGGGTTGCATGGATCTTACAACTATGCCACAAACAGAAATCAGGAAAGAACCCATCAACTGCCCTGCATTTGTACCACCCAAATTAATATCTCACTCAGATCTTGAGCTAAAACAATTCTTCTTTGGTGGATTAATTTCCTAGATGTATTCTCCCAGTTTACTTCCTGTCTGCTCCCCTACCCACCCACCCACCTAGCCAAGAACATTCTCTTTATTCGTGTTAATGATGGTGTCTGGTGAGGTCTCATTTTCCTTCATTCACCCACATCTGCATTAATGTCTCCTGTTGTGACATGAAGGAGGAGACTAAAAGAAGGCCCCCGGAAGGGATAGATCAACAGTGCCATAATTTGAAAATGGACAGCTTTCAATTAGTAACTCCAATGGTGAGCCTTCCTTTTCCACTAAAGGCCCCCCCAAATGCATTCTGCAGGAAGTTGTTGGGGCAGGCAAGGAGCAAACCTCAGAACTGCATTTGTGATCTTGCACCAGTGATAGAACTGCATAGTCTTAAGCTGTGACCATTATCTGGCTTTTGTACATACTCATTGTTTTTCTGAAGATGGTGCTGCAGCATATACTATGACTAACGCAGGAGATGCCGGTTCACAAATACAATGAAAAGGAATAATAAACCTTCCTAAAACAGAAGAAGAGCTGGCATCATGCTGGAGGTCTTCTTCAAGAAAGTAACTAAAACAAATCAATTTTCCTGATATAATGCCTTTTTTTAATGTTGTGTTCTCTTGTATATGCATTTTTGTGCACTCATTCCCCTAACATATCCTTTTTTGGCACAGTTTTTGATTGGAAAACTCAAGTGCAAAATTTGGAAAAGTGCAAACTTTGAAGGATAACCAAGTTTCAGTTACATATTGGTTTGAAAGTGCAAAATGAGGTACATTTACATTAAAATTCGAAGCAAACTAATTTCGCCCCATCCTTATCTGAAAAGGGAGGGCAAATTGGGAGAAAGAATGAGCAGAGAGCAGAGTTAAGGTAGTCTGAAGTCCACCTATGCATTTAAAATCACCAACACATTTTTTGTCTGTAGGCATCTAGGGGCATGTCTAGGGTTAGGGATTGGAGGGGGAGGATCTCACAATATGGTGATCACGAGATCCTCCTCTTCACTACATATGTGGTGCATGACATCCCGGGAGGGAGAGGATGTCATACCCGCCATTTTGATTTATTTTTTTAATTGAAGATGGGCACATGAGCACTCCATCGAAAAGGTAAGTGGTTTAAAAAAGAAGAAAAGCTCTGGGCCCCATGCCTGGTTCCCGGCACCTCACATTTACTCGTGAGGAGCCGAGACAAAACCAGGACAGCTGCCCACATGTCCCGCAGTCTCAGGACAATCCCGAGACCGTGGGAAAAGTCAGGATTAAAGCCATTACGGCTATCCTGGGGAAAGGGAGGGATCATCCCTCCTTGCCCTCGGGATTCCCTGTGTGTCATGTGGACGCACAGGGGTTATCCCAGGGTGATCCCTGGGATAAAGCATGGTCTAGACATGCCCCTAGGTTTCATTGACTTTGCTTCTTGCATCCTCAGTTTTCTTCTTAGCAATATCCTGCTGTACTATGCAAGAAATTTCAAGTTCCTATTGCCTAGTTTTCTTCTTGTTGTTGTTGTTGTTGTTGTTGTGTGTGTTTTTTTAAAAAAACTCTTTAGCAGAAGTATCACACAAAGCCAGAGTGAAGAACGGGAAATAAAGAAGAACTCAGATACCCTGCTACTACGTAAAATTAATAATAGTAACTGAAGAAGTTCAAAGCCTGCCTCAATAGCAGTGATTCAATAACTGTGCAGCAGGAATGGCATTAACAAATGGTTGTTCTGTTGGTGTGCAGACACTGCAAAAATATTTGGTGTCTGCTAAGCTGCAGATGTCCATCTATAGTGCAAAATTATTTCTTTTGAGTTCTTTGGTGGCTCTTTGTATTTCTACTCAGGATGCTTCTTTGCATAGGATTATGAATCAATATAGGAACTGCCATTGTACGGCAGGACGCTTGTCAGATGGCATGGTGCTTGTCTCCCGCCCATGAAAGTGCTTAATCCAGTAACAGGTCTCTTGAAAGGAATAGCTGCTGTGACAAAACGTCCTGCTTTTCAGGGTTATTATTTAATGCACAATTGCACTGGCATTCTAGTTTCTCTCCTCCAGCCTCCCTTCCTGGTTAGATGTCCTCATTAATAAAATAATGCTGACTCTACTCTCACCCCATGAGATCAGCACATTCTGGCGCTGGAGAAAAGACAAAGGATCCATCCAGGGGGTTTACATTGGAAGTACCCTGGGCTCATCTACACCATGCAAGATATTCCACTATGAAAGCGGTATATAAAAGGCAGGAGCCACACCAAGCAGGATATAGTGGTATGAAAGCAGTAGATGGCATGTGTCAATGGGCCCAACAGTTGTCAGTGCACTTCAATGCCGCTATAAAGCGGTAGTGTGGCTCCTGCCTTTTATATACCGCTTTCATAGTGGAATTTCCTGCTTGGCGTAGATGAGCCCCCTGACATGCCCACTGACCACATATCTCAGCAGCAGCATGTTTGGCAAATGCACAGCCACCAGGGGTTGGCCAGTGAGCACGTTGGCCCTAAGGGGCACAATCCCACTCCTTTCTCCCACATGATCATTATTATTATTAACAACAACAACAACAACAACAACAACAACAACAACAACAACATGCACTGCCTGATTATATCTAAAAAGATATCTCAAAGTGGCTTCCATCATAACAATGTAATATGAAATGACCACCGTTAAAACATTTAGGGTGCAATCCAATGGTACAGATGCCTGCTAAGTAGGGGGCAGGGGGAGTCCAGTCTGAAAGCCCTCTGTCTATCCTAAGCCCTGATGACAAGGACCAGGCAGGGCTGGAGGAACAACAAAGGTATATTCACCTCCCATTTTTGTATTAGAGCCCATCTAGCTGTTCCTGGGGGCAGGGGCAGGGGCAGGGGCAGGAACTGAAAGGCTTGTGGATCCAGCAGATCCATGGCCTCTCATCTCTCTTCCCTACTCATTGGCCCACTCACTTTCCTCCCTCCTCATCCTCTTCTGAGATCGCAACGCCAAGCTTGGCTGGGAGAGGTGGGGGACTGGGAAATCTGAGCAGGGATTCTGCCCTCTGAGGCTCCACAGCTTTACGCACTGCCTAGGGGCCATAGAGTTGTTCTAAAAAACAGAAAATACAGAACGTCCCTGTTAAAAACATTTAAAATCAAAAAATAAACATTGCCAATTACAAAATCAAAATCAGAGCTAACTATCAAATTGAATGTGGGTGTAGAGGGAGTTGTGTGAAGACCCTTACAACTGATAGTTACACCAACGCATAGTTTCTAAATTGGTGCTGGTATACCATTGCCCCATGGGTACACTATTCTTAACATCTATGATTCATTCATTCATTCATGTATCATTCTACAGATGATACAGATAATGGAGAGATGCAAACCACCATCCTCCATTCGGTTCTAAGTGAACATTTTTTAAAGTGTGGTGTGATATTTGTCCCCAGTTTCTCCTTTTAAATTCTCCTATATTGCGGGGAGCTTATTAACTGGATCTAACCGAAACTTGAAAATCCAGCCACATTGCAAATGGGTCAGAAAGCATTTGGTATGGAGGGAAAGGTGAATAAATGGACCATCCATCCATATGATATAATACATAAATATGATATTTGCTGGGGGTGTTAATAAACCAACGGCAGAAGAAAAATTTAACTGTAGTATTTCGACTTCCTGTATGCTTCCTGTGTATATGCTTATTTATTTATTTACTGAAGACAGATAAGACAAAAGGAGAAATATACAAATGTTCTATAAGCTGCCACAGTGGAAGAAAATGATATGATATATGATGGTGCCCACTTACTACCACAACTGCCAAACTCATCTCAGTCAACCCATATTTCACTGATTGAGAAGGAATGGATGTGGTCAACACAGCTCATTTTAGCCAAATCAACACCCACCAGGGTATAAAAAGAAGTCTTTACCACTTGGAGGAGTCATGGCTCAGTGGTAGAACACATGACTTGCATGCAGAAGCTCCAGGTTTGATCCCTGGCATCTCCTCATAGAGCAGGTAAAATTCTTGCCTGAAACCCTGAAGGGTGTTTGCCAGTCTGTGTCTATAATACTGGGCTAGATTAGGGTGACCATATTTGGGAAACCAAAAAAGAGGACACCTAGTGTGTGTGGGAGGAAGCAGCTTTCTGAGTCCTGCAGAAAGTACGTTATTCCCCCGCCACCTTAAAGAACCCGATTGGAGTGGAGGAGGGGAAAGGATTTCATTCTGCACCACCACCATCCACTCCAATTGGGGCCTTTTCTATAATGTCCATGAATGACCCACTTTCCCCTTTAAGACCTCAATTGGATCTCGGGGTGGGGGAATGACGTGCCTCAAGAAAGCATGTCATTCCCTCCTGCCATGCTAATGGCAGCCTTAAAGGGGAAGGTGTGTCATTCCAGGACATTATTGAAAATTATAGAAAATCCCCCCTGACACCATGGAAAGAACAAAAACCAGGACAAATCCGGGGAAATCCTGACAGTTGGTCACCCTAGGCTAGATGAACCAACATTCTCATTCAAGGCAGTTTCCTACATTGCACCAACTCTGGGGCAAATGTTCTTCATATGAAGACCAACCCCAGATTTGAGTTAAGTAGTATGACAAAGAAGAGAACCTGCTGTGGTTTTAAACAGGAGGAGGGAAAGGTCTACTTGCACAGTGGCATGTGCATTCAAAAAATTACATATTCAACTGTGAACATAGGAACATAGAAGAGCCATGCTGATCAGACCAAGAGTCCATCTAGTCCAGGACTCTGTTCATACAGTAGCCAACCAACTGTCGACCAGGGACCCACAAGCAGGACCAGGGCTACAACAACCTCCCCCCCCCATGTTCCCCAGCAACTGGTGTATATAGGCTTACTACCTCTGCTACCAGAAGGAGCACACAGCCATCAAGAATAGTAGCCATTGTTAGCCTTCTTCCCTAGGAATTTATCCAACCCCCTTTTAAAGCCACCCAAATTGGTAGCCATCACTATGTCTTGTGGTAGTGAATGCCATAGTTTAACTGAATGCCATAGTGAATGCTGTGTGAAGTGCTTCCATTTATCCTTCCATACTGTGATGCACATTTCAATTTTGCATGCTGAACATTGCTCCATTATCAGTAAGAGAACTGCTGTTCTTTTAGAAAAAAGCAAACAGGTAAAATCAGCTGTTGGACCCTCTGTCTGGTGTAAATAATTTCAGCGTCACACTTATTATGAAGGTATGGTGTGTGTATCAGGGACAGCCACTTTCTTTGCATCTCATTTCCATCCACTGGGCCTGGGCTCATGGGATTTTGTCAATCCAGCACCACCCCTATAGCTGCAGCAGCCAAACTTAATCATGCGACATGCGCACAGCAGAGGCTCTTGATTAAAGGGAGCTGTGCATGAATCTGTCATGGTCAGACGAAGCAACAAATAATGAAATGAATGCAAACACCTAAAAGTCAGCAGACACCTGCTGCCTTTGAACTATTAGAGAAGGGTCCTCAGCGTGACAGCACACATCCATGCTGGCAGGCTAATCACAGAGCATGAGAGAGCCCACCGCAGCCCAGCTCTTTGACACAATTCGGAGACTGACAGCCAACGTTGAAATTTCATTTTTTCCCTGATGCTAGCTGTGAATTTTCTATCGCGGCATATATATTTTGTTGTTGCTGCTGCTCTAACCTTCCCTCCCATCCCCGTGCATTGTTGTTCCTTAAATGTCAATATCGTGAATATCCCTATATAAAAATAATAATGCAGCACACCCAGCAATTCACTTGAGAGAAGGGAGCGGGTCAAGGGAAAGGAATGGGGGCACTTTAAAATATTGACCTAAGCTATTGATACATCTGCTGAATATCTTAACTATTCTAAATTACAGGGCAAGGCAGAAGCCTAAGGGCGGCTACGCAGCGGGAGCCTCCACATAACACGCCTGCGGAAAGTGGCCATGGAGTGAGTGGTGTGGAGGTGTTTTTCTAAAAATAGCAGCGGCGTTCCCTTTCGCATATGCATTGCTCTGCGTGGTAGAGAGCATGTTGCAGAGAGAAACAAAGTCCAAAAATGTACACCCAATACGATCTTACATAAATCCACAGGACAGCTGTAATTATATGATCACACACCCTTAGCAGCAAATATCTTCTGCTCAATGAAAAGGCTCAGAAGCCTTTCAATTGATTCACACCCATGGTGTGCCATTGAACACACATGGCCTCCGGGCAACAACAACATGGTTTAAATTAACCCAAGTTGTTTGTTGACTTTTGAGTTCTTTGGTCTCCCAGGTTCTCCTTGGCACAAGGCTGCTGTGACATCTCCTGAAAGGGAAGACTGGCCATCCCACTCCATTCTATAGAATGAAACTCTATAGAATAAAACCCAACCCCACGTTTGCTCCCGTTTTTCCAACTTTGCCTTGCCTAGGATTGTTATTTTGCTTTCTTTTTCCTTCATTCACCTTTGGTAGAACTCTCGTTGGTGGGAAATGACATTGTGAACATCTTGCCATGGATGATGGGGTTTGTAGTCCAACCCATCATCTCCACAGGGAAAAAAACACCAGTGTGCATGTCATTTCCAACCAAGAAAAAGGCATCAAACCTCTCCATTCCTTCAACAGAGCCCTCTGCCCCTGCTACTGCCTTGCCCTTTCCTAAGATGAGGTTATTTTTTCCCCTTGGTAGAAGAAGGATGGATAACAGCCAGCAGGTGGAAGGGGGTTGGAGCACGCAGAATCAAGACATGGAGTAAGCTGTGCATGCCATGCCATTATCCTGCTCTTTTATCTTTTCAGGCCATGGGTCTTGTCAATGCCCTGCAGTGCCTCAGATGTGGCACGGGTTTCACATCACTGGACATTGCTGTAGCTTGCCTTGAAAGGTTCTGCTATGGGTCAGATCTTTAGCGGGGGTGGGGTGGGTGAGGAGAGGTCAGGTTTCACAGAGTAGCAAAATGGAAAGAGATCAGCACCACACTGTTTAGCTTCCTCTAGGCTGGTTAGTCCTGCCTCCACACTTACTGAGGCTTTATCTCTTATAGGACCTGGTCAGTTTTCGCAACCTCAAGCTACAACAATATGGCATGCTAGTGTTTTGATGGCAAGCCTGCTTCCTCCCAAGCCAGAATGGCTTGGGCAGGGGACAGCTTTTGTGGGTGGGAAGGAGTGGAAGCAAATGGAGGTGGGCAGAGCCTGTAAAGGCCAGCCCCGCTGTAGCTTGACCTCTTTCATTGTATAGCTGCCACCCTCACTCCCTTTAACTAGTATGGGATTAGCCAGCCACTCCCTTTGGAAGGAGGGCTGAATAGGAATTTTACCTGCCATGGATTGGCATTTGTATACAGTTTCTTTCCCTTCTACTTGCAATGTGACTGGGGTCCTGGGGTGTAAGTCTTTCCATGAATGAGTCCTCTTCCAGCCCTGTGCACTCTGCAGCCTTTTCTACTGAGAGGCCAGGACCCTCTGAAGACAAGGGCTCAGGTTCTTTGCCCAAGAAACCCTGCTGCAAATGCTTCTATCCCTAATTCTGATTACTAACATCTTTATAAGTGGATCTGCTATTTTAAAAGTCCTCTGAAAACCCAGCACATATAAGAAGGACTCATAGATATTGCTTCAGTGTTACCTTTGCTCCTTCCTTATCTAGGATTTCCCAGTTATATTTTTCATTCCCATGGACTATATTGAAATCTACATCCTATGTCACACTCCTCATCAAGATGCCACACTGAATCTTGTCATTTTATGTAGCACAAACGTGACAGATGCAACTCTAAAGTGATGCATCATCATATCCCAGGCCTTGAGGAAATATGAAAATAAATACATTTCTGATTTTGTTTGCTGTAAGCCAAAGTCAAGAAAAGAAATATGGAGGTGTGTGGACTGATTTGAAATGCAGGGAAGGGAGCTTTCTAGTGATGCAGACCCAAAATGGGGGGGAACAGGGGGGGAACCAGTGACAAGTATTTCAAAATTAGCTATTTGTGTATATATTATATATTGAAGAAATGAATTTGAGGAAGAGAGAGAGACATCTTTTCATGTGCACATGGTTTCAGCAACCTTTGCATCTCTGAGATAAGATCATAATAATAGATATTGCAAGATAGAAAAACTCACTCCTTTCACACATGCTCCCATTCCACTCTCTCACACTGGACCCACTTGTCTAGGTACAAGCAGTGGGCTAACGCTAGGCACAGGACCAGCACCGAAACAACACTCATAGTGGTTTGTGAAGGCAGAAAGGATTTTTTTTAATGATTTACAAAAATGCAATTGGCTGTGAGTGTTTAAGGGATGCTCATTTCGCACAAGTAAATTCTGGGACAGGAGAGGTAAGCATGCCCATATATGGAAGGCAGGCAATACTAATACCCTGCCTACCCTGCTAATACTAATACTAATACCCTGCCTACCCTGTTCCCTCTGCTCCCTTTTGAAAAGCGCTGCCAAACTGGGGAATGTTCTAAGCATGTGCAGTCTCTGTAGAGGCCACCAGTGAGGGAGGAAGCAGCAACCAAGCACCTCTCCATCGTGCCTGGGTCCAGCTCCAGCTGAGAGCCCCCTCCCTCCTGCTGTCAACTGTAACTGCAGAGGCCACCAGTGAGGGAGGAAGCAGTGGCCAGGCGCCTCTCCACCGTGCCTGGGTCCAGCTCCAGCTGAGAGCCCCCTCCCTCCTGCTGTCAACTGTCACTGCAGAGGCCACCAGTGAGGGAGGAAGCAGTGGCCAGGCGCCTCTCCACCGTGCCTGGGTCCAGCTCCAGCTGAGAGCCCCCTCCCTCCTGCTGTCAACTGTCACTGCAGAGGCCACCAGTGAGGGAGGAAGCAGTGGCCAGGCGCCTCTCCACCGTGCCTGGGTCCAGCTCCAGCTGAGAGCCCCTCCCTCCTGCTGTCAACTGTAACTGCAGAGGCCACCAGTGAGGGAGGAAGCAGCAGCCAGGCATCTCTCCACCGTGCCTGGGTCCAGCTCCAGCTGAGAGCCCCCTCCCTCCTGCTGTCAACTGTAACTGCTGAACTTTGCAACTAAGATTGTAGTGCCTGAATTTGCTTTCCTTTCCCCCCTCCTCCTCCTCCCTCCCAATCCCCTTTCCTTTTGTGTCATGTCTTTTAGATTGTAAGCCTGTGGGCAGGGACTGTCAAGAAATACTTTTGTAAGCCGCCGTGAGAGCCTTTTTTGGCTGAATGGCGGCATAAAAATCCTTAAATAAATAAATAAATAAATAAATTCACAGTGATTGCACAGTATAATGCTGGTGTGATAAAGCTCATTGAGAAAAAAAACCTTTTTTCAATCCACAGCCCCGCAGGAAAGCCCCAAGGCAGGTGCGAAGCTACGCCTGCATCGTCTAACAGAAGCAGCACAGAACTTCAGCCACTGTGGGGCTTTCTCCATGTAAAAACAGCCCCTATAATATTGGATCTTGCCTGGTGTGTGTGTATGAGAAAGAGAGGGGGGAGGAGAGAAGGAGAAGGAGAAGACTAATTTCTTGAATGACAATTTTTGGTCATGAAAACAATCCTTCCTCTGTGGGGCAGGGATGTCTGAAAGGGGAAATCCCTGTTTGAATTTTGTACTTCTGCAATGTCAAGAAAACCATTTCAACGTTTTCTTTAATAAGTGAGGTGAATAGTCTGCATATTTATTTATTTATTTATTTATTACATTTAAGACCACCAGGAATTCATTTGTTAGTGAATTTTTATGCTGCCAGTTTTTTGGTCCTTCTCTGGGAAAGAGAGTACCAGCCATTTCTCAACAACAAAAAGAAATATGCAATTCTAGGACAGAAGGGTGCATTATTTTCTCTGACTTCGCCCAAAACTATTGAAGTGATTATTTCTGAAATTGGGAGGTAGCCACTCCATTCTTTGCCAAGATTCATATTGTACAGAGGAGGCAAAAAATGTGTCTACTTTGAATACGATGCTGTCAAAATGTTGTTCAGTTTCAGAAATGAGGGAAGAAGAGGAAATGGAAAGCTTAACTGATTTGGAAGAGATCTTAATTAGGAGCCCAGCACTATAAAGACTAATATTGCTTTCTGTTCCTGTTCTGTTCATTCTGTTTGTAATAGGGAATAATGGCATGCCAATTGTATATCATTACGGAGAGCTATTTAGGGAACTGAATCTTGTCTCTATGCTTAATTATGCTTTCAATACTAAGTTAGCATTTGATTGCTACTGTGGTGCATAAGCTATTTTTATTTTCTCCTCTTTTTTATTTTGGGTTGCTTTGTTCATGGCTTTGCCTGGCTCACTAATATCTCTAGAGTTCTAGTGCCCAAATCTGACCCATTTGGGGCCTTTTGGGAGGGGGGATGCCAATCACTGCAGCTGTATGACCTGGCATTCCCTTCAATGGGTCTTCTTCTAAAGTCCCTTGAAAGGGGCTGGTGGAGCAATTGTCTTCACTAAATTTCTGCTTTTTTTTTTAAGGTGAAAGAACAATGTGGTTCGAAACAACTTACTACAACAGCTTTAAGCTGTCACTTTAGCATCTATGGCACAAGCCCAGGCTTCTGTCAATGCTATTTATATTGCCCTTAACTTCCTCCTGTCTTTTTTCTGCTGTACAGAGACAGCACAACTTCCATTTTAGCCATGGCCTGGAAAGGGTGTTTTGCTCTGTCCACATGCAATGCTAGCACAGTAATGTCTGTTAATGCAGGACTTATTGAGAAGGTAGGTAATGGTTTGGTCTGATTTCCAGCACCACAGGAAACAGAAAATCCCACTACTGCTTTCTCCAGGGGCTGTCTATATGCCTTATTTGCCCTGTGGTGGCTACGCGGTGGCATTGCATCGATTATATGATGAAGCTGTCAACTCACAGCCACCATGGGGCTTTTCCCTGTAGCTGCAAATTTAAAAAGTTGGGGACTTACCCTGACTTTTTGCTTTGAAGCGAAGTCACTGTGGTCCTTCCATCAAGTGACCTCACTTTGGCATCAAGCTGGGGGTGTTCTGGGGTGGATGGTGACTGCTGATAGGTTTTCAGAAGAGTGAAAAGGCCGGGCAGGGGGCAGGCCCGATGAGCCGAATGATAGCCAGATATCCCATGCTCCCTCTTGCCATGGGGATTTCCTTCCCCAATCCCAGAGCAGCAATACCATAGGGTTTTACAAGGAATGAGCAACAAAGCGGTGCCAGATAGAGTCGCATGCAACAGTATTCTTACAATTTGGACCAGGGATTAGAAATAGGGATGTGCTCCGCTCCGATTAGGAGCGTAGAAGCAGTAGCGGATTGGCCTGCTCCGCCTTACCCAGAGGCGGAGTAGGAGTGGACCGCGGACCCCCTAGAAGCAAGGCGAAGAGAAGCGACCATTTTTCGGAGCTCCGAGTTCAGTCGGAGCGCTCCGGTCGCCATCTTGAAAACATTTCGCCATAGGATTGCATTGCGGCAAATAATCGCGCATAACTACGTTGTTTTTGAAGCTATCGTTCTGGAAATTCTTGTGCACAGAGAGTCGTGGATGGGGGTCATTTTGAGACCACTCTCACCTCTCTGCGTGCTGTGGTTCACGTGCAATATTTTTTTAAAAATCGGGTCAACCGCGGGGCTCAAACTGCGTTTCGGCTTTTCGCCCATAGGATTGCATTGAGGGAAAGAATCGGGGATAACTGGGGGGGGTTTTAAGCTATCGTTCTGAAAATTCTTGTGCACAGAGAGTCGTGGATGGGGGTCATTTTGAGACCACTCTCAACTTTCTGCGTGCTGTGGTTCACGTGCAATATTTTTTTAAAAATCGGGTCAACCGCAGGGCTCAAACGGCGTTTCGGCTTTTCGCCCATAGGATTGCATTGAGGGAAAGAATCGGGGATAACTGGGGGGGGGGTTTAAGCTATCGTTCTGAAAATTCTTGTGCACAGAGAGTCGTGGATGGGGGTCATTTTGAGACCACTCTCAACTTTCTGCGTGCTGTGGTTCACGTGCAATATTTTTTTAAAAATCGGGGTTTGGGTTTTTTTTTTTTATTATTATTATTTTTTTGGAAGCGATGACAGGCACATTCAACTCCCAATCCTGATGAGAATTCATCTCCTCAGAAAGCATCCTCCTCCAATCCCAGCGTTGGAGGGGGGACTAAGGCAGACCCACCCTGAGAACTTTCTGTTTTGTGTCTCTTTGTGGGTTGGCGTTCGTGGAGGGAACACTTACTTAGCTAGTGCTCCTGCTTTGGAGATAGATTAATTTAATATAGGTTTAGTTTGGCGCGTGTGTGTGTTTGTTTGCTTCTTTCTGACTTGTAGCTTAGTTTGCCCTGTGTTTTCCCCTTACTTTGATTTAATATAAACTTTATTTTTGAATTTTGGAGTGTGTGGTTGGGTTGGTTGCCCCCCCCTTCCCTGTATTAAAGCCTGACTGTTCTGCTTTTGTGAAAGCTTTCTTTTGAAAGCATACACACACTTTTTGTCCCATTTCCCTACATTTATATTCTTAAACATATTTTATTATATTCTTTCACATAGTCCATTAGTATATATTCTCATACATATTATATTAGTATTCATATTTTGTTCTTCTTATAGTAGTGGTTGGTTCTTTTTCCCCCTCCCCTCTCTTAAATCCTGATTGTGTTTCCTTCTATCTTCTATATACCAAATATACCAAAAAAATTGGATTCTCTTTTTCTTCTCTGTGTAACTTCGACGGAGTGGGCTGCTTTTGTCAAGTTCAACAGGCAGCCACAGATTGAGCATTTTGGGGAAAGCATACGCACACCATTTCCCTATTCTTAAACATATTATTATTATATTCTTTGACATAGTCTTAGTAGTCTATTAGTATACATTCTCATACATATTAGTAGTAGTATTCATATTTTGTTCTTTTGTCCCATTTCTTGTCCCATTTCCCTACATTTATTAGTAATATTCTAAAACATATTATTATATTCTTGTAGATATTCTTAGTAGTATATTCTCATACATATTAGTAGTAGTATATTTTATTGTTCTTGTCCCATTTCCCTACATTTAAACATATTATATTCTTCTTATACATATTCTTAGTAGTACCTTATACATAGTATTAGTAGTATTAATATTTTGTTAGTCATCATGAAAAGAGAAAGCAGGCGTGCTGAAAGCAGCAAGGCTCAGTCTGCCAGCAGGGCTTCCTCTCCTCCTGTGAAACTCAAACGGGCAACTCCTTGGCTGACTGCTCCAAAACAGAAGCAGGACAAGCAGCAGGCAGAGCCACTCTCTTCTGCAACTTGTGCCCGGCGTTCTCTTTTTGAGGGTGGGAATGGGAAAAGTGCCCGTTTGCAAGAGGCACGTGGCAGCAGTGCCATTAGAGGAGGAGGAGTATCCCCAACTCCTTCATTCTCCTTTCAGCCCACGAGCCCGCTGATGGACCTAGACGAGGTCCTCAGCACAGTGGAGGGGGGGGAGGAGGAGGAGGCGGTGGGCCTCCAGGATGTGGGGGCTGAGGAGGAGCAGCAGCAGGCCGAGGCTCTCTCCCCAGTCTCATCCCACACCCCTGTTTCTGTGGCAACACCAGAGAGCTCAGGCGGGCAATTGGTGGTGTCACCACAGAAACGAAAGACAAGCATCGTGTGGGACCACTTTGAGTTGGGAGCGGATCCCCGCTTTGCTGTCTGTCGCCACTGCAAACTCAGCCTAAGCAGGGGTTCATCGACAGGGCATTATGGAACCAGCAGCATGAAGATGCATCTTCATAGGCAGCACCAGGCGATCTTGCTGGGGAAAGAGGCGGGCAAGGCGACTGGTTCCAGGGGAAAGCCGAAGGCTGCTGCTGGCACTGCCACTCTAAGCTCTCCATCTCCCATCCCCACAAGGGTTAGGCAGGCAACCCTGCAGGACATGGGGTGGGGGAAGTATTGACCCACAAGATGGCGTTTTCCAATGCCCACCCAGGGTGCTACTGTGTTGGGGCATCTGCCGGGACTGACTCCTCCCCAATACTAGATCTATGACATGTCACTCTGCCTGCCCCTCTGCTAGCCTGTCCTCCTCGGTGACCGACTCGCTGGGATGGTTTGCGTTTGCAATGCGTGACTAACTGCAATGCTGGCTTAGAAACCAGCCATCACTTCCTTGTGCCCCCAGAAATGCCCGCAGCCTGCCTGCCTGCCTGCCCGCCTCCCCCGGGGTGCTGCTGTGGTGGGGCATCTGCCAGGACTGACTCCTCGCCTACTCTGCCTGCCTCTCTGCCCGCCTGGTGCCTGGTTTGCTCCCAATCGTCCTCCTCTGTGCCCCTCAAGGCGTAACTGCTGGCTTAGAAAGAAACAACCAGCCATCTTTGCCTCACTTTGCGCCCACTTATGGGTTGGTTTGCTATGCGTTAGTGCTCAAGCCATCCTTGCGGCACTACAATGCATGCTGCCTGCCTGCTTTCCATTGATGGTGCTATATAAATAAATAATAATAATAATAATAATTCTCCCCTTCCCGCCTTGCAGCGATGGTGTATGTGTCTTGCTTTGACTCAGGGGAGAAGTCCTTCCTGCGCTCACTTAGACTTTATCAAATTCAATAATCCCTTTTTCAAATGTGCCAGAAGATTTAGGGTTATCTCGTGGCATGTTGGGATTGCCTTGGAACTGGCCCCATTGAGCTGTCTGCAATTGCAACTTTAAATCCCTGACATACTGGAGTGTTCAAATTTCAAAAGTTCCCCTAACATCAGGGGATGATGGGATTGCCTTGAAACTTGGTGTCCATGGGGACACATGGGTAAGCTGTCATGGGACCAAAGGATAGGTTTCTAACGTGCAAATTGACGTAGTTGTAGAATGGGACTTGATTTGGGGTGAGTTAAAAAGTTTAAGCCGCGCCAAAAATCAGGGGATGATGGGATTTGCTTGCAACTTGGCGTGCATGTGGACACATGGATAAGCTCTCCTGGTGCCGAGTTTGAGGTTTCTAACATGCAAATTGACGGAGCTATCCCAAGGGGTGTGAATGGGGTGCCCGATTTTCATAAATTCCCCAAAAATCAGGGGATGATGGGATTGCCTTGAAACTTGGCGTGCATGTGGACACGTGGATAAGCTATCATGGTGCTGAGTTTGAGGTTTCTAACGTGCAAATTGACGTAGTTGTAGAATGGGACAATTTGGGGTGAGTTAAGCCATGCCAAAAATCAGGGGATGATGGGATTTGCTTGCAACTTGGCGTGCATGTGGACACATGGATAAGCTCTCCTGGTGCCGAGTTTGAGGTTTCTAACATGCAAATTGACGGAGCTATCCCAAGGGGTGTGAATGGGGTGCCCGATTTTCATAAATTCCCCAAAAATCAGGGGATGATGGGATTGCCTTGAAACTTGGCGTGCATGTGGACACGTGGATAAGCTATCATGGTGCTGAGTTTGAGGTTTCTAACGTGCAAATTGACGGAGCTATCTAAAGGGGTGTGAATTAGGGTTATGGGAGGTGCGTTAGAGGGTAGAGCCGCGCCAAAAATCAGGGGATGATGGGATTTGCTTGCAACTTGGCGTGCATGTGGACACATGGATAAGCTGCCCTGGTGCCGAGTTTGAGGTTTGTAACATGCAAATTGACGGAGCTATCCCAAGGGGTGTGAATGGGGTGCCCGATTTTCAAAAATTCGCCAAAAATCAGGGGATGATGGGATTGCCTTGAAACTTGGCGTGTGTGTGTATACGCCCATGAGGTGTCATGGTGCCAAACGTGAGGTTTCTAACTTCAACGGAAAAAAAGTTGTTTACTTTTTTAGCTTTCAATGCAAGCCTATGGGGGGGCAAAAACGGAGCTCCGGATCCGATCCGGAGCTCCGAGCGGAGCGGAGCGGAAGTGGGCGGAGCGGGGGCGGGGCGGAGCGACCCGCTCCGAAAAATGGCGGATCTGCAAGTGAAGCGGAGCGGGGGGTCCGTGCACACCCCTAATTAGAAATACATATTCTAGGGATGGAGTGAACTTGGCTGAAGCATGTGTTTGGTCTGAATTGGGAGGTTTGTTTCAGGCTCCTGTTTTTCAGGAACCAAATTCAGGGTGTTGTTTCAGCACCCTGGGAAACCTCTTTCATACCATTTTGGAGGAAGAGGTGCATGTTGTGGTGGTGAAAGAAAAGGAAGAGTCATTTTCTTTTCTTCCTCCTGTAAGGCAAAAACAATGTGAAAAGACCATTGTGGAGCTGCAGAAGCCCTTATTACACAGCCTCAATAGAATGGGACCACAATACCTGATGAAATCTCTCTCCCAACATGAATCTTTCCATACACTGCACTCACCATCCTCCAGGTGCCTAATCTGAGGGAAACTTGAAGGATGCCAAGAAGAGGGCCTTCCCAGTGGTGGCCCTTTAATTATGAGGCCTGCCTGATGCCGACATTGTTACCTTTTCGGTGCCAGGTCAAGTCTTTTCTCCGAGGCATTTAACAGCTTATGTTGAGGGTTTTGCTTAATTGACCCCAGATATATCTTTAGGCCTGGCTGAGAGCTCAAGGTTATTTTAAATATATATTGTCTTTGTATGTTGCCTGGTTTTATACTTCTATGGTTTTAAATTTTGTATATTGATTTTTAATGTTTAATGTTTAAATCTTTTTAAACTGCCCAGAGAGCTTCAGCTATGGGGTTGTATACACAAGACATTATTATTATTATTATTATTATTATTATTATTATTATTATTATGTAACCTTGAAAAAAGTTATCTATAATTCAGCCAACTTTGTATCTGTGTTTCCTAAGAACCAGCCATACTTGATTTTTATTTACTTATATTTTCTCTATATTTGTAAGAAGGGAAGAAGAACATTCCTGGATCAGACCATCTAATCCTGCCTTCTATATCCAGTAACAGTCACTCATATGCTTCTAGGGAGCCTGCAAGTACAGCACGTAGGCAAGCGCACTTCGTGCCATTAGTCCCCAGCATCCTGCCTCCGAAGGTGGAGGCTCCAGTGTCCATTGCCACATCCTGAGATAATGATTCCATAAAATCAAGGCCGATGCTACCATTAGGCCAACTAGGCAGCCACCTAGGGCGCAGACCTCAGAGGGGCGCAGTACTGACCTTTACTGGTCCTTTGGCCCATCCAGCTCTTGCATGGCTCCTTTGGGGTGGAGGGTGTGTGGCCTCTGCCTGATGGGGGCAGAGCCCCAGCCAGCCACCTGCAGGGACCCACTTGGCAGGTCAGCTTGGCAGGTGCGTAACCTCTGCTGGAGCCAGGAGTGGCGCACTACAGTTTGGCTGGACGGGCAGAGAAGGTACCCGAACACACCACAGGGCAGGCCATCTCCCTGGCTGGGAGGGCAAAGTGTGTGAGGAGAGGCTCCGTGTTGCCCCAAGCCCTGATGCCTCCCCCTCCAGCTTAATGTGCGCTGCTCTTGCCAAGGCTTCCTCCAAACTTCTGCCTCTCAACCACCTCTTTTCCCCTCTTCTCCCCATGTTGGATTGTAGGGATGGATCCTGTGGACCATTAAGGGCAATTTGGGGGGGGTACAAATAGCTCAATTTTCTAGGGTGCAAAATAGTCTGGCCCTGGCCCTGCATAACATATACGTTCTGTGAAAAACTAAAAGAACAGATAAAGGTGTGAGTCCCATTTCACCAGAACATGGACTTATACAGAAACTCAACTGAGAGGATTGTTCACACGCAAAGTGAGAAACAAGTCTCTAGACCAGTAAACTAGGACAAACCTGTCCATGCAAACCTGTTCATAATGAAGTATAGGGGCATAATTAAATATAGGGAGATATAGATATAGATATATAAAGCTTCACATATATTTTGTGCTTTTTCATTTCCTCATCTTTAGTTATTTCATTCAATGTTATTTTTAGGCTGCCTTTATGGGTGGAGCCCTCTCAAGGCAGCATACATGATAAAAACCATACAAAGTGGATACAAGAAAACTTAATAAATACATATTCGATAACAATCAGCAAAAACAGAGATTATTAATAAAAAATAATAAAAACAAAAATTACCAATAAAGCCAGCAACCCAAGATGCATTAGGAAAACTGGACAAAAGAGGTGGATACTCAGAGCTTGAAACCGCTTCATTCTGTACTTGAATCTTTAATACAAGAAGACATATAGCTAGAAATTGAGATTATATGCATGAAACTGTACATTAACTCATTTGATATAGTTACTGGCAGGGTTGCTTCTACTTAATCAAGGCTTTTTATGGTAGTGAACTTTTCTGTGTTTTGCTTCATTGCTCTTGATGGTTTCTGTTTGCTGCCATAGCAGAAACCCTAGCTTTCCGCAAAGTCATTCTTTGCAGGAATCTGAATTACCTTCAGATTGGGAATTTTATGATGAGAAGGATCCAATAGTGTGTTCCTCCTAGCACTATTGATGTTGAACCATCATAAATCAGTGCTTGTGCAATGTAAGTAGTGCAACAGGAAAAAGCTGTGATTTGTCACCAAAAATCAGTAGCACCACCTAATTTTGGTAGCACACCTTACTTTCCTCTACAAAAGGGTTGGACAGCAGAGGACCTTCTCTTCTGCTGCTCCCAGAGTGTGGAATGGCCTGCTGGAGGAGACTTGTCAACTTAACAGTCTACTAGCATTCAAGAAAGCTATAAAGACTGATCTCTTCCAGCAAGCCTATCCAGTGGAATTTTAAGATGTTTTTAGAAAGTTTTTAGGATGTTTTTAACAATGTATATTATGTTTTAATTCAGTTTTATGTATTTTACAGTTTACTGTTGCTCCCCGCCTCAATCAAAATGGAGAGGCAGATATGAAACACATTTATCATCATCATCATCATCATCATCATCCTTCCAGATGTTTTGGCTTACCATTCATCTCAGCTCTAGCAAGCATAGCCAATAGTGAGGAATGTGAGGGCCAAATCACTTGGAGGGCCTGCTATAGTCCAGTTGCAATGCTCTGTTTCTGAGGCAAATAAAAAAAAAAAAAGATCCTTCCATTGGTGTTATGCCATAAACTAGTGTGCTGCAATTTACCACACCCAATTTCATTCTGGTGCAGAAAAAACCAGATTGCTCCAAAGAAATCCTTATCAAAGCTGGGATATGACAGAGACCTTAGCTAGACCTAAGGTTTATCCCGGGATCATCCTGGGGTCATCTCGGCCTGCTCCCAGGATATCCTGTGTGTCATTTACATGAACAGGGATGACTCTGGGATGATCCCGTGATAAACCTTAGGTCTAGCTAAGGCCTAAGACAGAGGATTGGAATGAGGAGTTGGATAATACAGGAGGTCTATTCAGGGTAGAGTGAACCAGGAAGAGGCGAGTACTACTGATGGTCTTTCTGTGACTTCTCGTCTGATGTAACGTTTGTTGACCAAGTAATTCCACTGTGGCAGTTAAACTAAATGAATTCCATACAATCAAGCTATCCTAACTACTTGCTTTGGTTGCCTATCATTGGGACTGTCCCACGGTTGTGAGATGAGTCTCACCACAACACAACTACTGCATGCTAATAATTATGTGTTTTTAGATCAATGTATGACCAGAGGAGTGGAGAGCACAAAGGATGCTGCCTCAGGTTAGGAATGTAAGGACATGTCCTCCTCCTCCTTGAGATATTGCCTCTAGGCTAGCCTTCCTCAGCCTGGTGGTCTCTAAATGTGCTGTAGTGTGACTGGTATCTCCCTTTGGTCTCTCAGTGACCATATGAAAAGGAGGACAGGGCTCCTGTATCTTTGTTGTATAGACAAGGGAATTTCATCAGGTGTCATTTGTATATATGGAGAACCTGGTGAAATTCCCTCTTCATCACAACAGTTAAAGCTGCAGGAGTGATACTAGAGTGACCAGATTTAAAAGAGGGCAGGGCACCTGCAGCTTTAACTGTTGTGATGAAGAGGGAATTTCACCAGTTTCTCCATATATACAAATGACACCTGCGGAAATTCCTTTTTCAATACAACTGTTAAAGATACAGGAGCCCTGTCCTCCTTTTCATACGGTCACCCTACTCAGTGGTCCCATTTTGGCTCCAATCCTGTCAACCAACACTTACCATCTGAGTTTGCTATTAGAGGGAGTGATGCTTGTTAGAACTAAAATAAAATAGTAAGCTGCCAATCACTGTATTTTTAAAGATGAGTGGCACTCAGAAATCATCAGTCAAGGCCTTTCTTTTTTACTGACACTCCTATAAATTAAATCTAGCATAGATTAGATAACTAAACATGTGTTCTGCTACGAGTGACTGGCCTCCTGTAACTCCTCATATTTTGAAGTTAAGCAAGTCTGTCACAAATGATAAAGGCTCAGGGAAGCTCTAATGACTTGTTATCTTCTCATTCACTCACCAGAGTAGAGGGTCCATCACCGTAATGATGCTGGCGAGTAGACTTGTTGAAGCCAAGTTGTAATACTTGCCACGGAACTCCTCATACATAGGGTCAAATGACACTGTACATTAAATACAAAGCTTGTAGCTGAACCCCCGCCCCCTCTCTCTTATTCACAAGTAGATATGGATCAGGACCACTGCACACAGGTAAGAGAGGTTTCACCTTCGCTCTGTCTACTTTGTTTCTGGCACACACCCTCCCAAAAAGCATGGGGCAAGCCTCCATTGGCCCCAATGGAAACCTTGCTAGGTTTCTTTCTTCTTTTTATGGTCTTACATTTACGTGTCATTAAAATATTGTGTATTTATCTCATCCAAATTCAACAGGTCTTTCAATCCATGTTCTCCATGGTTTCCCTGTCATGTGAGATGAGAGGGATAACTGCAACCACATTGACAGGCTAGTCCTGTGCCCTCTGCCTTAGAATATGAGGTTCTCATGTGGTACTCCATGGCTGTCAGGTAAATATTTCCCCTGAGCACTCTCACTGAAGTGCAAAGAGAAGCAGGTTCTTTTTCTTCAGCAAATCAATTTATACTCCCCCCCCTTTATCAATTTAATTCTGGAATTGTTCCATTTAATTTCAGATACAGAGTGAACTTTTTTTTAAAATTAAGCTGCTGCACTCCAAGGTAATTATTTCAATAATCTGCCCTCTTTGGTTCTTTTCTTCTACTGCTGTTTACTGTGTTGCACATTAGTACCTCTGTCCATTATTTTAATAACACTTAAATTGCTAAAGAAATTTCAGACTATTTATTTGATGAACAGCTAGGGAAATTCACTAGATGAAGCCAGAATTACCATGATCATAAATTACACAGTAAATACAACAGAAGCAGGCACAATTGCAGTCTGTGAATGTGTAATTCTAGCCAGGGAAATGGTACCAAGATGTGGCAGAAGGGAGATTAAGAGAAAGCTAAGAAAACTATCAAACCAGGCTCACCCACCTCTGAGGAAATAATGTGCACTGTATGTTATGTATATAACACAACATAGATTTAAGTATGCTTGCTCCCAGACTACATTTTAATTTCAATTTTAAAAAGGGTGATCATATGGAAATGAGGGCAGGGCTCCTGTACCTTTAACAGTTGTATAGGACGGGGAATGTCAGCAAGTGTCATTTCTATGCATGCAGCACCTGGTGAAATTTCCTCTTCATCACAACAGTTAAAGCTGCAGGAGCCCTGCTCTCTTTTATATCTGGTCATGCTAGGCAGGGCTCATGCAGCTTTAACTGTTATGATGAAGAGGGAATTTCACCAGGCACTGCATGCATACAAATGACATCCACTGAAATTCTACAATATATGTGAACTAAGGTTGGACCAAAAGAATAATCAAACATGCAGTTAATTCAGAATTTCAGGAGAGGGAAAATGCAGGAGGGTGCATGTGATTTCAATGGGTGGGGTATTTCTGAATAGTTTGGGGGGAAAGATGGTTACCATGGCATCAATTGATGGTAGCTAACTCCTTTTTTCGATTTAACCCTCCCCTTCAAAGTGCATTAAAAGAACCCTGAAAAATGTATTTTTGCAACTGTCAGATACTCAGGCCACAGAAATGGAGGTAATCTTGGTGAACACAGCTTGGTGAACACTACCCTCTGCTATGCAGAACACCTCTGGAATGGCATTGCATAGCATTGCTTAGGGGGATTCTGGAGTGGAAATTATAGCTAGCAGCCACCAAGAAGAGCTCCACTGGTCCTGCTGCCACAGTTTAAAATACCTTAGTTCTTCTCTCTCCCTCTCTCCCTCTCCCTCTCCCTCTCCCTCCCTCTCTCTCTCTCTCCAGCCTTTGAGCAATGTTCCCCTTTCTTTTCTCTTTTCTCTAGATCAGTTTCTCAGAAACAGCAGACATATCCCAAGTCTATACTAAACCTGTGTATATAAAAAAGAAGGAATAAGGAGCAATCATATTCAGAAAGATGGTATGGCAAGTTGAAAGTGGGGCTGCCATCCTTTCTCTCTGCTCTTAACAGCATTCCAATATCATATGCAGACTTTTAGTAGGTAAAGATTTTCCTCATATGAAGATAAGCAGTCCTTCATCTGTTTCATTTTGGGGTGTCAGTCTGCTCTGAAAGGCACAAGACCAAGTCCAGTAAAAGAAGGTGAGCACTGTGAGTGGAGAAGGAAGCGTGGCATAAAGACACAGACACCAGAGCTTGGGATAAACTAGGGCCTCTTTATTAAATAAGGGAACTTCACCCCTCTCTGGATCTGCATGAGAAAGTGCAAGAATCTAGACGATTGAGGGGAGACATGATAGCACTCTTCAAATACTTAAAAGGTTGTCACACAGAGGAGGGCCAAGATCTCTTCTTGATCCTCCCAGAGTGCAGGACACGGAATAACGGGCTCAAGTTAAAGGAAGCCAGATTCCGGCTGGACATCAGGAAAAACTTCCTGACTGTTAGAGCAGTGCGACAGTGGAATCAGCTACCTAGGGAGGTTGTGGGCTCTCCCACACTAGAGGCATTCAAGAGGCAGCTGGACAACCATCTGCCAGGGATGCTTTAGGGTGGATTCCTGCATTGAGCAGGGGGTTGGACTCGATGGCCTTGTAGGCCCCTTCCAACTCTGCTATTCTATGATTCTATGATTCATGGGTGAGCCACTCTCCAAAGCCAGGAGTCAGGTAAACCCAGCCCCTCTCTTATGTGACACACCCAGTGCTGCACAGCTCCAAATAGGTGAGGCAGGAAGGTCCCCAAAGTCAAACCATATCCTGACACGAGAACTGCACAACCCCCAAGGAGCAGGACCTCCAGATATGCCAATCAGCAAAAGGTGCCAGAGGGCTCACCATCCCTATTGTAATATTGTGCAAAATGTGCCAGAGGGCTCACCATCCCTATTGTAATATTGTGCAAATTCCCCCACACCCCTGTCAATCCAATCTACTCACTTCTGCTAATCATAATTCCAGTATGGAGTAGGCAAAAAACCTGTACACAACTGTGAATTCATTGCAGGTAAAATTCCTACTCAGCCCCTCCCCACCAAAGGGAGTGACTGACTAATTCCATACTAGTTAAAGGGAGGGAGGTTGGGAGCCAGAAAGCAAAAGAGGCCAAGCTTTGGCAGGGCTGGCCTTTATAGGCTCTGCCCTACCTGTGTGACATCACATGCACATTGCATGTGCAATGTCTTTCTCTGCTTCGTCCAACCCACAAAAGCTGCCTCCCCACCCAAGCCCTTCTGGCTGGGTGGGAAGTGCTCCTCTGGCGTATTGTTGTTGACAGCAAAAATGAATATTTATTCATGATGCTACATTGTATATTATTTCATAGAATCATAGGGCATGTCTACACCATAGGGTGTAGAGGGAGAGAGGGGGAAGGATCACAGACTTACTAGCTTCCACAATCCTCCCTGGGCATCTTGACGGCAACACAACATCCTGGAAGGATGTTGTGGCCGCCATTCCCCCCCCACCCAAAAAAAAAAAAATAGGAGAAGGAGCATTCTAGTGCTCCTCTGCAAAACAAAGGTTAAGAAAAACCTGACCACACACCTCATCCCCAATGTGCATGGACTGCTGCCATGCAGCTCTGTGCCCATTTCAAGTACCCCACTACTTGCGGGGAGGATGGGACAACCCAGAAGCTGCAGCCTGCACTCTGCGGGATCGTCCCATAACTGCAGAACAATTGGTTTTTCTGTGGTTCCTGATATCCTGGGGAAAGTCCCTGATTATCCTGAGTTGCTCCCGGGATCCCCTGTGCGTTTGGATGCACAGGGACCATCTAGAGACTACCCCAGGATATAGGACTGGTTTAGATATGCCCGTAGAACAGTAGAGTTGGAAGTGGCCCATAAGGCCATTGAGTCCTATTTGCATTGATACATGGGTTTCTCATTTAAACCTTTTCCTGCCAAAATGACTGGCATGTTGACTATGACAGAGAGTTAAAAGTATAATGTCAAAAATTTAGCTCCTAGTTACAGAAGGTAATCCTAGTGCTAGTAATATTTGCTGGTGTGTATATGTCATTACTTTGAACAAAAATCCTTCTTGAGTCTCCAGCTGTGTAGTCTCACTTCTTTGTTATTTTATTGCTTTTGTAGGAAAAAGTAGTTTTTCCACATGTGTTCCCCTTTCTCTCCAGTATTTTTTTTATCAGATTGGAATAATGTTGGCTGTTTAAGATGAGTTTCTTCTTAAGCAGAACAGTGTAAGTAGCTCATTTTGTAAGTAAAGACGTCCCATTCAAGCCACCCAACTAGCATCTCTTAATCAAGTTGTCACCCACTTAGTCCATTGGCATCACTCCTCCCCATCCTTTGAAGAGGACGATACAGCTAAATACACAGCTGCTGAAGCAATAGGGCATGGCATGTATGCATTGCTCTGGAACATCTTTGTATTTGCTCATTTGGAGTCAAGCACTTTGTTCGAAGTATTTTACGGTCTGTCCTTCATCTGGAGGCTCAGAAATAATTTATAAGCCTTGCTACTACAACTAATGCAGTTTCTACTTTCACTCATTTGATGAAGTCACTGCTTTTGGCTCCAAGGGTCTTTGGTTCAGCAAGCAGAAGAGCCAGGTTCCTCACATAACACTGCATACACCTTAAAGTATTCATGAGTTCGTAAAAGGACAAAGTATCTCTGACAACAAAGGAGATTGTTTCTAAGTGTCTGGTGTTAGACAATTCATGCCAATCACAAATCCCTGACAAAATATCATTTACTGCCCAGGACTAGTCAAAGCTCTGGAAAATTCAAGAGCTTGAAACATAGCAAAAGTATTCTATAGGCATTCTGGAACTGTAATCAAAGCAGACGCAAACCACTGTTTTGAAGTTTTGGCAAAAACCATTAAAGGCAGGAAACATAGCCGTTACATTAAGTCAGCAAATTGATGAAACGACAATCATTGTGCTAGTGGTGCTATCAGTTGATGTGAAGAAATAAAACTCTGCTAGTTTTATTCTAGTTTTCCAGATGTTCAATATAATATTTGGACAACTTACATTTTAAGATGTCTGATAGTTGTTTTAATATTGTATCAGTTTTATATGTTTTTATTAGTTTTAGGCATTTTATGTTATTTTTGTATTTATTGTTGTTCCCTGCCTCGATCCAGAGGGAGAGGGAGGTAAGAAATAAATATATTCCTATTATTATTGTTGTTGTTGTTGTTGTTGTTGTTGTTATTATATTTACTTACAAAAAGTAAATATGTAAAGAACTGCTGAATGTAGTAATGTTCGCTCCAGAATAATGGAATGCTGACACAGAGTTAAATTTTATCTGAAATGTTCTGTTTAGGCTTAGTCTACATATCTCCTTTATATATTACACAAATGTCAGCTGAAATGGCCTCTTTCTCGTATTATCTTCACACCTCTGGCCATAATATGTAGTGTGGAGATCTGCATCATAAACAGCATTTTCATACCAAAATGGGTAGTGCTGATGTAGAAACTCTCCATGCCAACTTGGGGCAGGGAGCACTTCTGTGAAAGCACCACTTGGAGGCTGTTTCAAGTAGTTCCCACATTATAAACATAATATATAAACTAGAACCAAGCTTTATCATGCTATGCAGTTTCATCCGCCAGCTAAAACAAATTTTAGAGATGTTGCATATAGAATATTTTAGAGATTAGTATCTATAAAATTATTATGAACTGACTAAGTACAATACCGTAGTGAGGCCAGCCACAATAATCTTATAAGTGGAGAAGGATAAAGTCCAGTATGAAATCAATATTTTCTAGTCCTGATGGCAACATGCTATGTCCAGTATCAGAAGCAGTGTGCCTATGGACATCAATTGCTGGGGAACACAACCAGGAGGGTGCAATTGCACATTTTTGGGTGGTGTCTCATAGACAGCTGGTTGGATACTCTGTGAACAGAATACAGGACAAGATAGACGGTTGGCCTGATCGAGCATGGCTCTTCATATATTATTAAGTTATGCATAAGATGGTAGATATAGTTAGTATCGGGTTCATTGCAAGAGCAATTTCACTGGAAGAAATCCATCACATGCCAAAGACATTTCTTACATAGCATTCTCTTAATTTGGAGCCAAAGTATAGCTATTTACCATGGGCAGCATCCAGTCAGACACTGGCGCTAACGTAAATTTGATTGCACTAGTATAAGGGACTTCTGGCACAATGTCAGTAGCGTTAACTGGCACAATGGGAGTCCTCAGAAAACAGCCTCCAGGAGTGTTTGGGGCCGCATCAGGCTCATAGCTCAAATCGAATCATTTGTACCATTTGTACGAACTAGAACCTCCACACATTTGTTTTGATTTGCAGAATCACAGTGGCTCGCAGAAGCTGTGTGTTGTGCACAGCCCTGGTATAAAGGCCCTGGCTCGCACAAACAGCACCTTTACATTATTGTCCCAGCAGAAATATTCTGTAATATTCTTTGATGAATAATAATAATAATAATTTATTTCTTACCCACCAGTTTAAAAAATCACAGGTAGATATCCCATACTGGGTTTTCCTCTATCCCTTCAGAGGCAACACTTGTCTCCATCTCCTGTGCGTGGAAAAGCACAATTTTTGTTTTTGCTGTAAATAAATAAACCTCTTTCCTTATTCCTTCCAAGGATTCATTAGCTGTAATAAAGCACCTGTAAGACCTGCAGGAATAAGCTCCCCCACCCAGCACACACACACACACACACTGAAACAAATGGTGTGCCTCTAGCATTTGGGATACTAGAGTTGAAGGGTTTTTCTCTGATGTTATCACCCTGTCTCTACACTAGCACATATTGAACAGGTATATCTGACTAGAAATGGTGGGTTTATTTCCTAAAGCAATTGCTGGCTATTATGGAATCTCAAAAGCGGCAAGCATTGATCCATTTGCCTCCAAATTCGTTCTAGCCAAGGAGGACAAAGTGGTTCAGGGGGATTCAATATTACCAAAAGAAATATAACCAAAAGAAAGAAAGAATTCTGCATAGATGTACAGTGTCAGATGGTGCCATATAGACAGAATTAGATATTAATTTGGAATTGCAAAGACTGCAAAAAAAAATGTTTCCATGAAAGAACATGAGCCAAAGTTAAATACATTTAAGGCCCATAGATTTTATTGTGGGTTTTAGCAGGTTGCCAGTTCTCTTCCATTTTTAGCAAACAGATTTAGAATTTTTTAACTTTGGCTGGATTGTGCTTCATATATTTGAACTAGCCGTGCTCTAACTTCAACAATGTGTTTTGAAATATATATATTTAACCTTCTTCTGATATTCCCAAGGAAGTGGCAATATTTTTAAGGTATCATTCCAATCTCCCACCACATCCTTCCTCTCCCTTTCGCTCACAACACACAGGAGTTTCCTGCTGCAGCAAGTCCTCCCATAAGGAGAGAAACCTATGCTCACCAGTCCAATGTGGGGACTTGAAGGTGTGTGTTAACAGACTTTTGGAAGTATCATTTCTGGGTAATTATAGGCTGTTAAATGCTTTTTGTTGTTGTTACTGTTTTGTTGTTGTTATTGCCCGCACATAAAGTAAATACAGTATTTAATATATTTATTTTATTTTATTTCATTATCCAGAACTCATGTTAAAAATATTAGGCGTGATCCACTCATTGTTCAAGGTACTTATGTTGTATTAGTTTGAGAATATGTGTTTGCTAGACCTACCTTAAAATCCGGGCAAGAGGAGGGGAGATCCCGCAATGCAACTATCGCGGGCTGTCGCCCTAGTCTACACATCAGGCGTGACAAGCTAAAGGACAGACCTGTTGCGTCCGCCATTTTTTTTAGATTTAAAGGGCTGGCTGTGCAGGAGTGCACTAACGACGAAAGGTAAGTTTTTTTCAAAAAATAAATTTCCTTGCTCCCCCCACCCTGCCCCCGATGGGTGCAGAGCTCCTAGGGAGCGCTGCGCCCCATGCGCGGCTTCTCCCAGCTACATGCAAGTAATTGCGTGGAGCCGGGAAAAGCCTTGGAACGGCTGCACGCTTGTGGTTTCGGGCTCAGCCCAAGACTGTGGGAAAAATTGGACTTAAAGGGGTAAGCTATATCCCAGGGCCAGGGAGGGGTGATCCCTCCCTGAGCCCGGGATCCCGTGTGTCATCTGGACGCACGGGGCGATCCCGGGTATCAGCCCAGGATGTAGCCTGGTCTAGCAAAGGCTTTTTCTCCCCATGAAATCATGGTACTTGAAAATTCTTAATTTTGGTTGGATTATGTCCATTGTATTTTCTTTGAAAATTGACATTCCACAATCACAGGTAACCATTTTTAATAACTAGGGATGAATGTCTATCCGTGCATTGAGGTCTTCAAATGAAGCCCTTTCCGAGAATCAACAGTTAAGGCACAATCCTAGGTTGATAGGATTGTCGACTTTCCTAATGCAGGAACCTGCATTTTTGCTAGACTGGTGATTTTGTCCATCCAGACCCAGTGCTTCAGAATGAAAGGCTGTGGCGACTGTATGGAGCTGCGCAAGGCAGCTTCCCCAGTCCCCTCCCCTTCTTGCTCCCAGTAACATCCCCTTTTCCCCATCTCCACTCTCAAGTTTCTGAGCATGGAAATGTAGCCAGCCACGAGTGGATGGGGAGCACAGTTTACTGGCCCCGAGATCAGAGCCCTGTCTCCACCTCCGGGCCAGTAAACTGAATAATCCCATGGCTCCCCAGTTACTGTATGGTGGCCATAGGATTGTTTTCTCGATGAAATGCATTAACTAGGGTGACCATATGGAAAGGAGGACAGGGCTCTTGTATCTTTAACAGTTGCATAGAAAAGGGAATTTCAACAGGTGTCATTTGTATATATGTAGAACCTGGTAAAATTCCCTCTTCATCACTGCAGGAGCTATACTAGAGTGACCAGATTTAAAAGAGGGCAGGGCACCTGCAGCTTTAACTGGTGTGATAAAGAGGAAATTTCATCAGGTTCCACATATATAGAAATGACACCTGCTGAAATTTCCTTTTAATACAACTGTTATTTAATACGTATTAAAAGGAGCCCTGTCCTCCTTTTCATATGGTCAACCTACATTATCCAATGCATTATGTATGTAGAAGGTTGAAGGTCTTTTCCGTGTTGGCATGCCAACCAAAGAAGTTCAACTCGCATCAACACTACAATCTTTTTGGTGTCAAGCTAAGACATTTTTATTTGTCAAGGTATTTGAAATTGGTTTTATGTCCTGTCTGCTTCAGAGAGGCCATTAAACCAATTGTATAGAGATTATAGAGATAGGCCAATTTTATGGCCTAGGTTTTATTGTTTGTATGAAGTATATTGTTTTTATTATATTGTATTTTTGTTTCATTATTGTACAAGTGTTCCAGACTCATTTGGATTCGATTTTTTAAATATAAATAAATAAATTTAAACTATTAAGTAATATGTACAATCGATTGGTCAAACAGAGTTTTAATTGATTAACCAAGGTAGGCAAATGTTAATTGGTGAAGCTGAGACTGAAGGGCATACTTGTTTGAAAGCATTTTCGCTTTGATATGTTACTGTAATTGAAAATGAAATCGGACCTATTAAAAGATGGCTGAAAGAAGTGATAAAAAGTGTTTGTTTATTGTAGTAAATAATCTCAGGCTGTCTCCAATAACCGCAAAAGGGCACATGTATTGAGCTTTTTGGTAATGTAAAATTTGATTAATTTAACTAATTAGCTGGTGCTATGTCTTCTCATAAGAAAGACCCCTTAAGTACAGTAGGATTTACTCCAAGGTAAGTGTGTATAGGATTCTAGCCTCATTAGCTAAAAAAAAGTAGATGATTTGTCACCAGGAACAAAATCTTTAATTGCTGGCAGCCCAATAATAAATCCCACAATCCATCAATATTATTGGAATATGATTTTAAAAACAGCCTTACTGAAACACCAGGTAAGTTAGTGCATTCTCCTGTAATACAACTGTAGCAATAAATAGCAGATAATAGCAGAGGTATGCTGAACAGACAAAGAGAAGAAACGCCATGTGGAAAATGAGATAATGTAATGGGCGATAATAGGTAGACATCCAATGTGCTCGTTAAAACATTTCTTCAGCTTTTCTTGTGGTTCGTTCCTCCCTTCTTTCTCCTCCCTGGTCTTTTATGAGAGTCCCATGAGGTAGCCTCCTTGTCCCCCTTCTTCTCTTCATGCCATCCCCAGGTTATCTTACTGCCTGCATGCTTTTCACACTCAAAGCCTCACTAATGACTCACAAATCTTTTCACTTCCTGACTGGGCTCGCTCAATTGAATCCAGCCACTTCCATGCTCACACGGTGATTTGTGGGTTAAGCAGCAATAAGTGTACAGCAGGTTCAGTTCAGCAGGAGAGCAAGCTTGGAGGGAGAGGCATAAAGTTCCCCTGTATAATTTGTGCCCCACAGCTAGACTGAATGGAAGCCAACGTGTAAAAATTTCTGCAATTAGGCCCCGAAGCACAAAAATACCAATTAATTATGATGATTAGCTATGTCTTCATTAGCAGCCTATAAATAAATCATGTACTGCATCATGTAGCTACTATTACTGCCGCACTGAAGGAACAAAAGAAAACTTTTAGTACAATTTGTGAAGGGAGGGGGGAACTGAATGAATTATGCATGGTCCCATAACCTGGCATGTGTACTGTATTTTCTGCATGTGTACACATTGTGTACCCACTGTATGTTGATTAGCATATGTTTGCCGTTATATTTAAGATATATGCCTCTCTGCCAAGCAAAAAAGGGAACATAGAGCCAGAATGAAAACAAAATTAAGTGTTATGTCAATCGCTGGCTTTATATATTATATAAATGTTTACATTAAACAAATATGTTTATCCTCGTTTTTATTACCACAACTAATATCATTAAGTTTTTAGCACACTATTTCTGCCTTTGACAGTAATAATATTGGGCCTAATATTATATTGTATATAAAGGATGTTTCTGTACATAGAAATAAGCAATGTTAGTAGGCAATCCCTGTACACAGTACAACTATAGGTCTTGAAGATGGTCTGGAAACTTCAGTTAGTACAAAACATGGCAGAATTAGTACTGACTAGAACTGGGTGTTACAGTCATATTACACCAGTACTGTATAATTTCAATTGCTACCAGTTCATTTCTGGGCATAATTCAAAGTATTGGGGTTAGTTTACAAAGCCCTTCATGGCTTGAGTCTATATTTTATTTATTTATTTATTACATTTCTATAATGCCCAATAGCCGGAGCTCTCTGAGCGGTTCACAAAAATTGTATCTATAGAGTATTGCAGATTTATCTGTAAATTACTGAAAGGGGGCAGTGTTGCACTTAGTTAATGGGAATTTAGGACCCTGTTAGCCTTACCATAGCCTACAATGTTTGTGTTTTGCTCCTCCCTTTTCTCCCCCCACCCCCCACTCCATGACCTTCCTCCATTGCTGGAAGCATACAACTGTTTTACCTTTTCTTCACCAAAGAAGGGCGTAGTATGCTTTTTCACCTTGTGTGCATGTGGGACTGGTAAACGCTCATTCTGTTTTTCTTTGCTAGCTTACCAAATAACCAAATAATTACTATCAATCTGAAGGAGCATTTTTTTTGCCATATATTCCTACCCAAGCCCTGAGATCATCAACAGAGCACCTATTTCACATACCCTTGCATGCTGCTGTATAAAGGGTGGCTATTTGGGACCAGGCCTTTTCAGTAGTAACCTCCCCACCAGCCAAGTTATAGAATATGCTCCCCTGAAAGATCCACCTAGTGCCTACTTTGTTATCTCTTTGGTGCCGGGCAAATACCTTTTTAGTGTCTCAGTCCTTTTAATACTCAGTATATTTCCACCGCTATGTTCTGTTTTTACATAGTTTATCTTCATGACATTTTTAGACCTTATTGTTTTAGACTCTGCTGCTTTTAATTGATTGTTTTATTATGCTATGTTTGATTGGCTTTATATGGATTTTGGATTTTCTTTGTGTTTTTGTTTTACATCACCCTGAGAGCTATTAGCGATAGCATGAGTAATACATTTTAGAAATAAATAAATGCATGCATAACTAGCAGTCTCCCCACTCTGGTGCATAGCCCATGTTGCTAAGGCCAAAATCCTTCCCTTCCTTCAACGTAAATAAGATTTGCTGCCTTATTTGCCTAGAAATATCCATGTTGCCTTCTATACCCAGATAGAGCTTCACCTCCTGGTGAAGCACCCATTAAGTCTCTCCAGACAAGTTCTATATTGGACGCAGCCACTGAGTGAGTTCTCTGTGCCGTGCCTTGCAGGAGCTGCAATTTATATATCAGTTGCTGACTGTGAGTCCAATGGCTGGAGGAAATTTGGGGTGCTGTGGATCAAGGATCTCAGTTCAAGAACAATGACCTACTTAGCGACACTTTTAAAGATATTTTCGCTTCCTTGCCCCCTTGGCCACTCCCACGCTGGTGTTATTTTTCTTGGAATAGTCATGGTCTAGGGAGAGTCTTTCTTTAAAGCTCTTTACTCCAAATTCTTTTCTTTCTTTCTTTTGCAACCAACCAAAAATCTATAGACTAGAGGGTTGCCTGTGCTCTCTGTGACCCTACAAATTTCTATGCCCGACCAGGAGGTGAGGACCTTTACGTTGCCTTTACTTGGAAACAAAGTAAGCACAATTGCTTCAGTTCTGTTTCCATCTATTTCTTCTGAAATTCCTCTGAATCTATCAATTCTATTCCTCCCACAGCCAACTCCATGTCACCAGCACCCAAGCTCTCCTGTCCAAACCCTGCCTTGCCATTTCCATAGCACCCTCCTTATTTGACAAACATTAATTCCCATGCATCTCTATTTCTTGATATCTATATTAGGATCAGGGACCGCTCTAGAATAGATAGAAGCTTGGCAAGGAATGCCATTGGTTTTCCCCATTCATCAAACATTCTCAGCTGAAGCTCTTCCTTGCCCTGGGATTGAGCAGAATTATATACGTGCTTCATTTTTTTCCCTTACATGTGGATAAGGGGATAGGGATCAGGTTGTGCTTCTCCTCAGTATCTCCTCCAAATTTTGCTAGAGCTACTTTCTGCTTCCTGGGGGTCACGGATCTTCTGAAGATGGCCCTGCTGCTGGCCATCTTCACTCCTCAGGAAGAGGGAATTGCTCCCTTATGGCCTGGCCCCACACCACTCCTACACCTTTCCCCATGGTAGTGACGAGAACAAATTACTCTGCAGGGCCACCTTCTCTCAAAATCTTAAGTAGCGTTCCTTCACTCTCTCCTTGAACTCTTTCTCCAGCGGGCCTGAAGTTCTTCCTGTAACTGGAACAGGTTGCCTGGCCTGCCACAGAATCTTTCCCAAAAGCCTTCCCTGCTCCTTCTCTCCTTGCAACAAACTTCAGTGCTGGGGCTAATAGTCCTGCCTGACTAATCTTTTCTCTATTGCTGTCCAGGCATAAAGCAAGATGTTACCTTACCATTATGGGTTTAGACTCCTTTATAATAAGCAGACCCCTTCCTCCCTTCCAGATACATTTTGCAGCCAGCTTAAGCCTCACATCTATTCTGTTTCACACACCAATGTGTAGCATATGTACTTCAATATTGCCTGGAAGAGGTCTCCTTATGTCACAATTACATCTTGAGATTCAGTGACATCTTGTATACTGTTTCCTCTTTTTATGAAAACTTTTGACAAAATACCAAGAATTCTGCTGAGCAATGTGACAAGGTCAGGGCAGGGGCCAATGGTCCACATAAGAACTGAGGAAGGGGGTCCTTATTTTGTGGGGAATGGGGCAAATGGCCCCCATTGCCGCCACACACACACACACACTTCTGGGCAGCCCCACAGAATTGCAGCATGGCTTACGTATGGAAAATAACATCAAAGTAGAAATTGAAAAGGAAACATAGTTTAAAGTGAATTGAAGATAGAAGGGTTATGTACACATGCTTTTTGCCACCCTAGCTCACTGCAGATGGTACATTAAAAAAAAAAAAGACCAGCTCAACTTGGCACCCCCTCAGCTCACCTTAGTGCCCCACTCAGCTCAGTACCCCAGGTGACCAGCCAGCTCACACTTCCCTAAGGCCAACCCTCATTCGAATTATTAGAAGTAGGACTTTGATCCATGGGCTATATACTAAACTTTTTTCGCATCTGTAAGGTATTTGTTGTAAAATAAAGAGTAAAATATTTACTCTGAACAGTTGTTGAGTTTATCTTCCCCACTTGAAGCAGCTTTCACCCCAATTTGTTGAAACAGTGCATGATCAGCTGCATGCAATCACAGGTATGGGAATTCAATGCCCATGTTCATCATGACACATGTATACATGCAAGTTCACAGACACATCTGAATGAGGACATGGGGTAACAGAAGGATGCAGACAAGCTGGAGGGAGTTCAGAGAAGGGCAATGAGGATGACCAGATGTCTGGAAACAAAGTCCTATGAGGAGACACTGAAAAAAATGGGTATGTTTAGCCTTGAGAAGAGAAGACTGATGGGAGTCATGAAAGCATTCTTCAAGTACTTGAAAGGTTGTCACACAGAGGAGGGCCAGGATCTCTTCTCAGTCATCCCAGAGTGCAGGACACAGGATAACTGGTTACAAGAAGCCAGATTCTGACTGGACATCAGGAAAAACTTCCTGACTTTTAAAGCAGTATGCCAATGGAACCAATTACCTAGGGAGGTAGTGGGCTCTCCCACACTAGAGGCATTCAAGAGGCAGTTGGACAGCCATCTGTCAGGTATGCTTTAAGGTGTTCTTGCATTGAGCAGGGGGTTGGACTCAATGGCCTTATAAGCCCCTTCCAGCTCAACTATTCTATGATTCTTTGACCTCTCAGACATCAGTAGCCCTTTTTGACCCATAAGAAGTAATAAAGCTTCACTGGCCATAATTGGAAGTTATAGAATTTATTGGAGTTGTGTAGTTTCCTTCTGTTGTGTCACTCTGCCTTGAAATTGATCCTTAGGATTAAGATATAACACTGTGTGTACACAAAGTAAATAAACACCATCCAATTCTGAACAAATAAACAAGAAGAACTGACCCCATTGGCACACAGTATCCTTTCCTTCCCGTTCCCCCTAGCATGCTACCAAGATACAAGTCTGAAAAAGATCAGTGTACTAACCTTCTTTCACCCTTCTAACCTATTCCTTAATCGTGTGTTTTCTCAGCCACTCTCATAGGCTCCTTGCAATGATCTAGCTTATCACTGACATCTATCTTGAAGTGAAACAAGCAAGGTTAATACCCTTACTATCCAGTGATATTATTTCTTCTTATGTTAAATCACTTCAAACTTGGACTTAATCTTTGATCATGCAAATACATCTCAAATTGAATGAGGCAATTATCATGATATAAGAATATTAGCAAAGTCCTGTTGGATTATAGCAAAAGTCCATCTAGTCCAGCATTCTGTTCACACGGTGGCCAACCAGATATGCATGGGAAACCCACAAGCAGGACATAAGAGCAACAGCACTCTCCCTAACAAGTAACAATTCATTACAATTCAAGATAACTAACCCCCTTGACAAGCTATAAGTACATGTTGATTGAGATATGCCTATCTTGTACATATACTGTAGGTGTTATATGGTGTAATACTTCCCTTCCAGATGATCTTCATTATGCCACATTCTAAGCAAGAATATATTCTATATCTTGAAGTACTTTTTTAAAATAGAGGTGATTTAATATATTTCACTTGGCCAGGTTATTTGAGGCTTGGATAGTAATAGAGTTTACAGTTCATGAATCTGACAATGAAGCATTTCAATATAGGATTCACAGTTCTCTTTTATAGCAAATGCCTTCCATTATGCAGCCTGTAGTGTCACATCAGCAATTGTGCAACTATGTAATTGTATTATAATGTGAATTGTAATGTAGAATGACCCAAAGCCAGTCTAAATGTGCACAACCTAAGTAGCCAGACTACCTACAGCATTCTGGTGCTTTTTAAATGAAAATGTCTAGCGCCAGCTCATCAGGGTTCACAGCAAGCTATTAAACAATAAGAGCACAAACTTTTCCTACATGTCTTTAGTCAAATGAGTAGGCCTACAAGACTCATTGACCTCAATGGGCTTTGTATCACTGACTTTCTTTATGGACTATGCCAAATGTATACATTGATGTATTCAGAAGTAAATTGTATTAATACAATACAATCCGATAACCCTCTGACTTGATCTTTAAGCTGCTTTGCTGGCGCACTAACATATACACTTGGTGCTGTAGTACTGATGCTAAGGATTTGATCTCTATCCCACCCATCAACAGTATTTGTGTATGCCCTTGATACACGAAACAGTGCCAAGTAATGACACAAGTTACTTTGCCAAGGGCCACATGTACCACTGCTGGATGATGGTGATGATGGTGATGATGGAAGTAACCACATAAATAACTCCACCCAAATGTAAGGTTCTACTTAACTTATAATTTTGATTGTGAAAAATTACATTTGCATAATATTTGTTGTACTAGTCATATATGCATACATTTAAGTGGGGGATATACGTTATACCTCAGATGTAATCAATCCTGCAGAAGGCTTTTCATTAAAAAAAAAATACTTTTGAGCAGGAAACAGTAGTCAGTATCCAACAGTGTCACTCCGCAAATTCAAATAGTGCTAGCAGAGGTCCGCTGAATCTTTCCATTGTGCAAATAGTTCCCCATTATGCTTGTGCCACCATTTGGGCAAGCAGTTGGACAACTGGTGGCACACCGGGTTGCACAAGAGGAATGCACAACCATTTCACATCTAGTTGCACACAGGGATGTCGAAGAAATCCGAAACAGATTCAAATGATTTCAGATTTCTATTAATCTGGCCTGCAGATTCTGCAGCAGACTGGCTTTTCCCAAGCTGCATGTTTTTTACGGATTTATGGACTGGGTTTTTCATTTTCTGGAATTTTACACAAATTTAGTTGTAGGGAAAAAATAAAACCACTGACCAAAAATGCATATTTTCCTCCATAGACTAAACTATGAAAAATTGCATTTTGGGGGGACTTGCATATTTTGTGGAAGGGACTTACACAATTTCAGAAGTGCACATTTGTGCAAGTGTGCACGAATGGAACTTCAGGAAATTGGACAAAAAAAATCCTGTTCTGTCAATGAGTGGATTATTATTATTATTATTATTATTATTATTATTATTATTATTTATATAGCGCCATCAATGTACATGGTGCTGTACAGAGTAAAACAATAAAATAGCAAAACCCTGCCACATAGGCTTACATTCTAATAAAATCATAACAAAACAATAAGAAGGGGAAGAGAATGCACCAAACAGGCACAGGGTAGAGTAAAACTAACAGTATAAAAGTCAGAACAAAACCAAGTTTTAAGAGCTTTAGGAAAAAGAAAAGTTTTTAGCTGAGCTTTAAAAGCTGTGATTGAACTTGTAGTTCTCAAATGTTCTGGAAGAGCGTTCCAGTCGTAAGAGGCAGCAGAAGAAAATGGACGAAGCCGAGCAAGGGAAGTAGAGACCCTTGGGCAGGTGAGAAACATGGCATTAGAGGAGCGAAGAGCACGAGCGAGGCAATAGTGTGAGATGAGAGAGGAAAGATAGGAAGGAGCTAGACCGTGAAAAGCTTTGTAGGTCAACAGGAGAAGTTTATTTTGGATTCTGAAGTGAATTGGAAGCCAATGAAGAGATTTCAGAAGTGGAGTAACATGGTCAGAGCGGCGAGCCAAGAAGATGATCTTAGCAGCAGAGTGGTGAACAGAAACCAACGAACTGATGTGAGAAGAATGGTACCTGACAATTCATGAAACACAGATGGAACGGATTTAACCAAATCCATGCACCTCAAATGCACGTTGGGCTGCACAAACAAAAAGCACAACTGCTTTTACAAAACGCATAGCTCGGTACCTAGGTTCTACTAGTGGAACGTCATTTGTGGTAACAGAGGGACAAAGTTGGATACTGCCCAGTGAACTCTAAGGAATGAATGTAGACATTAAACAACCCACATTTGGGGTTATATAAGGAATGTACTATCTCAGATACTCTCATATGCTTCTGCTTTCTGAGGAGATGGGAGACCGTACAAGAGTTCACTCCAGGGCTTCCTGCAGAACTTAATCAATCTTCATTTTAATGTTGGTAATGACAAAATGTTATGTTTTCAGCTATGTGTTCAGTTATCCATTATCCTACCTCACAGCTATCCTGTGGAATAACAAATTAATCAAAGTCCTTACAGTTTCTCATCTTCAATCTAACATTTGTGATGTGGGTAGCTTTTTCTATTTGAGTTTTTCTTGAATGATAAACACATTCAGATTAATAAAAGATTGAAGTCTTCTGTTATGATCCAGGAATTTATTTCAGCTGCAGGAGTGTCAAAGCATCATGCAGCTTTCCCACATAACAAAGAGATCTCCACACAACTTCGCTTCCTCCATTGAAATTAATAGGGAAACCTGGGGCATGTCTACATGCTTGTTTACACCGCCATAAATGCACAGTTTTGCGTTTTAGGACACATGACATAGCCGCAAGTGGGAAGCCATTCAGGGACGAACCCTGGAAACTCTGCTCCAAAAAAGTTGGGCATTTACCCCAACTTTTTTGGCAGCGGAGGTGGCTCCATGGCTCAAAAAAAAGTTTTTTACAGCCCATAAAAACAGGGGAGGGGAGAGCAGAGGAACAGTGCCATTCCTTCCCCCTTTATTTTTAATTTTATGATCTATATCTGCAGAACTCCGCAGAAACAAATAATAAATATAAATGTGGGTGGGTAGGGAGGACCGGGCAACCTCCAATGCTGCTCTGTCTGCACTCACTCTTGTGTCCTCCCCTGGCTGCCACATTCCTTCCTCCATTTTTATTTTTAATTATATGAATCTGCGGAGATCTGCATATAGAGCTTATTGAATTTAAACAAATGCAGAGGAACGGAAAGCCAAATGGAGGAGATATTTCTCCCCCCCCCCCATATGAATCTACAGAGTTCCGCAGATAGGACTCAATAACTTTTTAAAAAGAGGGGGAAGAATACCCATTGCTTTTTTTTTACTTTTCAAGAGGTACCAGGCAGGAAAACTTGCACTTGCCTTCCTTCCCGTGCAGGTGAAGGAAGGCAAGTGCGGGTACAAGGCACCTCCCGGCACCAAAGCACCTCCATAAAGACAGGGGCCTACTTTCAAATTAGCATACCAGAAAGTACCTGAAGGTCTCACATGGAGAGGCTGTGCGCTCATTTGGAAGAATCTATCACTCTGTAATGGAATATATTAGCAATATATTGTATATCCCCATGACGTAATATGAAGTTTTTGACAGTTCAAACAATCTGAAGATTAGTATTTCCTAATCCTACAAATTGACCATGCTTAAGCTTGCTGAATTATTCCAGACATGAATTTGTGCATTGTATTTCACAATCAAGTATAACTCTGCTACCAATTATACTGGCTTTTTATTGGCCGGATGCTTGGAGGTCTTCTTCCAAGCCAGTGATGTTCTTTTGATATTCAAGTAGAGATCTGTATCATAAGCTCAGAAAGCTGAGACAAAGATTTTATCTCAGGTTGAGGTGTTAAGGAGTTGGACCTCCTTTCTCAATTAAATTGGCAGTTTATGACAAGCCAGGAGGAAAAACATTCTAAAGCTAAGTGGGTCTCGTTTCACAAATCCTTTCCAGTTAGCCTTATGTCTTGCTCAACAAGCTAGCAGAAAATGCAGCGTAACCTAAGGAGGCCTGTTGTCAAACCAATTGTTGACTTCTGCTGGTTTAGTCAGAGAGACGAGAGAGAGTTTAATTGGCTATCATATTGCAGAGCAGGAAAAAGCAGAATGAATCACATATTGTTTGCAGATTCCGTTTCACAATATGCTTTCCTGTGTGTGTATGTGGAACAGGAGAATGCACAAAGAAATGACTCTTCAAAGTAGAAGAAATATATTTCCCTCCTAAGATTCTGAGAAACTGAATGCAAAGAGGTTGAATACCAGAGATTTCAAATTGAAAACCTTTATCCCTTTCCCCCCTTTTTTTAGGTTTGGGTTTTGTTTTTGTGCTTCATTCCTCTGATTAGTAATAAAATGCCCCCCCTCATGTAAAATTCTAGGGGTGTGCAGAGCAGGTATGAACCTCCCCAAAATTTGGGGTAGAGCTCCAATGAGGTGATTCCCCCCCCCCTTGATTTTTGGGATGGCTCTGTCTGTCCGAACCGCCAGATTACTTGTCGGAAAACCACTCTGTTTTCAGAGAACCATGCTATTATTGTCAATGGGAATTAACAAAACTACATCCATCTCCGTCATTTTTAAAGATAAAGAAATGAAACTTGTCACCCTGGCAGCTCTTATATAGAGCTTTAACCATGCCAAGTTTAAAACAGTTCCATTGAACTCTTGATTTTTAGGAGATATATATATATATATATATATATATATATATATATATATATATTTATATTTAAAACCCTCAAACCAATACACACGCACAAAATTGTGCAGGACTTTTTATCCTTTACTTTGCTGATGCACAGTTGTGCATCTTCAGTTTATAAAAATAGAGATCTGTTCCCTGACCATTTGCTCTAAAGGGGTGAAATGGGGGAGGGGGTGCTCTCCCTATGAGAGGTCAGACAAGAACAAACATACCTTTATTTTTATACATATTTTCAAAGCATATAAACTTGAGTCCTCTCTTCAAAACAGGAGATATACCAGTACTAGTAATAGCAAACTTTTCTCTCACTGACCCTTCTTCTCTTGACTTTACACCCAGCTGAGTTCCATCCATACTTGCAGTACACAGATCAGTCTTTGGCACAAGATTCTTTACCGTATCCTAATATGGGCTTGTGAGACTGTATGGTTCTACACTGCCTGACAGTCATCATCACTTTGGGACAACTCAGTGACATGGATTTGTTTTCATTATTTTCATAATCTAAGATATTTTCCTAAATCCTTCCTTTCAGCCAATATCAATTTTTCAAGAAGTGAAGAAAATTGGTTGTAGTTTCATTCTAGTTCAGACACAGCTTCCATCATTTAAACATGGCAGGATCTACACTACTGCTTATAATGGTTTATAATGGTTTTGACAACTGTTCAAGCCCAGGACACATTACATATACAGTTTTCAAAACATTTTTAAAGTGTTGTATCCTGCTTAGTGTAGATCGGACCCATATGGTACCAAGTTGACACACATGGGGGGACTTCAATTTTTGTAGGAGGTTATTTTCTGAAAGTTCTGCAACCTCTCTTGAGAGAAGATGAAGTGCATATGGGGTGTGAAACTTGGACTCTTTCTCACTCCAGAAACTAGCAAACAAATGAGTTCCAGAGCTGGTAAACATGGGTTATATCATTTGCAATCCCCCCTAATCCCCCCTAAGCACTGTGATTGGAGTGGGAACAGGGAGGAGACTGTGGCTATTGGTTAGCCACAGATGTCAACCTCAAAAATACCCCTCCACCACCCATCAGCAACAGTATCTTCCTAATATGGAAGTATTCAGTTGTCCATCAACATGAAACGTGCCCTCACATTGCCTAAAGAGCCTTCTGATACCTACGGATCCATTTAGAGCTCTGAGTAATCTTCGAACCACACTGCAGGTTTCTGATAGTTTGAAAACCTTCCCCTAACCACATTACAATTTTGGAGGTCTGTCAGAGGTCTGACGGACCCCCAGAATTTCAGTGCTGAACGGACTCCTCTATAAAACACCCCAGTAATAAAATGGCAGCACATAGGGGTTGGAAACAGGGTTCAAAACTTTCCTCTCTTCTGTAACAAAGAATATAAGAACATAAGAGCAACCCTGCTGGATCAGACTGAAGGTCCATCTAGTCCAGCATTGGGTTGTCCACAATGGCAACCGGATGCCTGTAGGAAGTTCACAAGCAGGGCATGAGTGTAATAGCACCCTCCTGTTTGTGTTCCCCAGCAGCCAGTCTTGGGAGACATGCTGTCTCTGATCCTGAAGGAATCCTCTGTGCAGCTGTCTAATCTCACTTTAAAACTATCTAGGTTGTAGAAGCAAATTCAATAGTTTGTTTATTTATTTATTTACAAAATTTGTATACCGCTCCATATCTGGAACAGATTCTGGAGCAGGGAACATAAGAATTAAAACACTAAAAGATACAAAAATTAAAACTCCAAAGAATGCTTCTTGGAATAAGCCTTTTTTTCAGGAGGCGCTGGAATCAACACCATGTTGACAGCTGCCTGACCTCCAGGGGCAGGGAGTTCCACAGAAATGGGGCCACCACACTGAAGGTTCTTCTTTTGGTGGACTCTGAATGGACCATATGTAATGTATGGAGAAAGTACTTCTTGTTGTCTGTCCTGACCATTGTTGCTGAGGAGCCATGGGCAAGCAACTATATATTGGCTTCACTTTCTCAATGAGTTAAACTGGAAGAATAGGCTGGTGTGAAAACCATTGGCTAGCAGTATGTGAGAGTAAAGACAGACTTATTACAATCCTAATTGTAATTGATTGAAGTTCAAAGACAAGTCAGAAGTTGTTCAGAGCGCCTTCTACTTTATAAAATTGAGTTATTTCAGACTATTTTGCTGTAGGATTTAAAAAGTCCTTTGATGAAGTGCTAAATACAGTTGAAATTGCATTGCACTTCTTATCATTTTAATAAATCTGTTCACCTTCAGTTGCTGACCAGCCTGTAACTGTCCACTTGTTGGGAAAACAAAATCTTGGCTATATGGGCCTTGTCAAAGCCAGGCTCTTCTTGTGTTCTTACTACTTAATTTTATTTTCCTCTTTTCACCATTCAGGTTCAAACCTCTTGGACGACTATGAAAATGAATCTAACAAGGATCAATGAGTACATGCAGAAATGGCTTCCCATATGCAAATTCCACACATGCACAAGCTCACTGTCCATAGAAGAGACGGCTGCGTGGTGGGAAATTCCCTACATCTAGCAACCTGAGTTGCACATAAGGTTCTGCCATAATCCAGAGAGATCCATATGTCCAGCAGGAGGTTGGTTGCTGCTGTGGTCATAGAACTTCTCCATCATCTTGTGTTGGGAGTAAAAGTGCAGTTAGCCCTCCCATGAATCTTATATTTGATGGGACATCATGGGATGGCCCTAGCACAGGAGTACACAACACATGGTCTGTGGGTCACATGCAGCTCCCCTGGATGTTTTGTGTGTCCCCACCTTAAATGCTACCAAATTTGCCACAGCAGCTAAGAAAAACAAGGTCTTCCTTGAAAACAAGGCATGCAGGGAGTGTATGCCTTGTTTCCTAGTAGAAAGGCCCTCCCACAAGCCTCCAAGAAGTGTGGGTTTGCTTGTAAACAAGGTGCACACTCTCTGTATGCCCTTGTTTTCAAGGAAAATTGGTCAGCTGGAAGGGCTAGTTCCACCACCACGGTGGCAAATGCAGCAGCAGCAGCATTTTCTGGGGCAGCAGTGCTCACCCCTGATTCAAGAATGCCAGACCATGTAATCAGGAATTGAAATCCAAACCACAAAAGCAAAGTGATGAAATTTAATTTTATTCTACAGTGCTGTCTCTACAAACATTTCGTAAGTACAATTACTTAGTGGACATCATGACAACTTTTCTATGCTATACATGTTACATAAGATGTATGACACCTGTCTTTGGCCATGGCTAGACCAGGCCTATATCCTGGGATTGTCCCAGGATCATCCCTGTGCATCCAAATGACACACAGGGGATCCCGGGAGCAGGCAGGGACAATCCCTCCATTTGGCTGGGATATTTGACAGCATCTGTGGAAAAAGAAGGAATCTCACTATAGCACGGAACAAAGGTTATTGCACTAATTTTAATTCCCCATCTACTGGAACCCCAAGCCATCTGGAGTTAGCATTCTTCTTTTTCATCCTCTCCAACTCTGTCCTCACATATACCACAATCCTGTTTTTCCTTCAGATTTCCTCCAGATTCTGCAGGGCAACTCAGCATAGTGCTGTAAGCTCAAGGAAATTTCACTCTGTTGGCATCCAATCAGGGAAGAATTTGACATCTTCAGGTAACTCAACCACATTGCCTCACCAATACTTTTCTGTTAGCTGTAATACACAAACTATTACACACAAATTAATAATTGTCCTTGCCAAACTATTGCTGTTGTTAGCCCAGTAAGGTCTTCGCTTGGTGGCTGCAAAAACAAAACAAAACACTTTCCCCATTTCCCTAACAGTGTTAAGATGGTGCTACAGTGTTATGTATTGTGATAGCCTTCTGATTTAATTAAATAGAAAACTAATGAATTAAATTACCAAGTACTGCTTAAAGGCCTGTGTGCCCTGATGGAAAGGCAAAAAGGGAGAACCCCAGGTCAGGGAGCTTATGTCATCAGCTCTTGAAGAGACTACAGACATTTTTGAGACAACTCTGCTGAGTAATTATTTTGTCTTTTGGTGCCTTTTGTTTGTTTTATTCTTTTACAGTGTACATTGCCTTGAATGCCATGGCAGAAAGCCAGCATATAAATGCAGTAAATGAACACAATGTCTTAATATATGAAAGTCCAATTAACGAGTAAGAAGAATTCAAGGACACACATCACATGTTTGTACTCATGCAGTTTTCCATAACTTGTAAAGATGATGCTCTTCTCTTCACCCCCAGCACCCCATAAGCATGCATACCCAAAGATAACTGAGGCCTTAGCTAGACCTACGGTTTATCCCGGGATCATCCCTGTTCATGTAAATGACACACAGGATATCGCGGGAGCAGGCAGGGACGACCCTGGGACAATCCCGGGATAAACCTTAGGTCTAGCTAAGGCCTGAGGCTCCCTACAGCCTAGACACATACTGTAGACGGTAATTATCATTTTTATGGAGCTCACACAATGTCAGTGACACCATAGGCTGCACCAGCTAGAGAAACATTATTTGTGAAGTAACACTTAAATGGTTCCCATTAATGTGCAGTCAATGTGTGTGATGAAGGCATTTCTACAGTTTGGGATAAAATTGTATGGGCTGCTTGAACCCAGCAGATGTTAGCTAGCATCAAGCCTGCAACAGCTTGGTCTGAGAGCTGAAAAAAATCCATTACGAAGGTTTTATCTAATAATATTGTATAAAGAATACATAGGAGAACTGAAGATGGAAGAGGCAAGTGATGGGTGAATACCTGCCATTTATTTCAGAGGAGAGACATATGTTAATGGTTCCTGAGGGTGCTGTAAACCCAGGACTCCTGACTAAGCCCTTCCCAGGCCTGTTCCTTAATAGCTACTAGGTAGCCATGGAGATAGTTGTGCTTAGGATTGTAAAACAGATTTAAGTGTGCAAGGAAGCTTATTTCAACAGTGTTAAGAATAACCACTCAGTATGTGAACAGAAAGTCTAGATAAAATGTGCTTCATGAAATTAAAATGTGTATGAGGGGTGAGGGGCAAGAAAACATTAAGAAAAGAGCCACAGTAGACTTCAATTCTTCCATTCTTTGTTAAGCAACCCATTCAAAAATAAGCACGGAGTGAGGCATTCTGGCACATGGTTTCTGACGCATGTGTATGAAATCTTTTCAGCCTTGCTTATATAAATTTTGGAGATGAGTGAGAAGTTCAGTTCGGTTCATTTTTTATGAGACTTTTTTTTTTTAAAAAAATGGAAATTTCTTTATATTTGTAAATTTCTTCTAAGAATTTAAGATTTAAAATATCTTGGAGAATTTAGCTATTAACAATCTGGGTTTGAATTAGAGGTGTGCACGGACCTCCCGCTCCGCTTCTCTTCCAGATCCACGATTTGCTGATCGGGCCGCTCCGCCCCGCCCCCGCTCCGCCTATGTCCGCTCCGCTCCGCTGCAGAGCTCCGGAACCGGATCGGAGCTCCGTTCCCCCCCCCATAGGCTTGCATTAAGCTAAAAAAGTATACAACTTTTTTTCTATGAAAGTTAGAAACCTCAAGTTTGGCACCATGACACCTCATGGAGGTATACACATGCACGCCAAGACTCAAGGTAATCCCATCATCCCCTGATTTTTGGGGAATTTATGAAAATCGGGCACCCCATTCACACCCCTTTCGATAGCTCCGTCAATTTGCATGTGAAAAACCTCAAACTCACCACCATCATAGCTTATTCAGGGATACACACACACGCCAAGACTCAAGGCAGTCCCATGATCCCCTGATTTTTGGGGCATTTATGAAAATCGGGCACCCCATTCACACCCCTTTTGATAGCTCCGTCAATTTGCACGTTAAAAAACTCAAACTCACCACCATGATAGCTTATCCAGGGATACACACGCATGCCAAGACTCAAGGCAGTCCCATCATCCCCTGATTTTTGGGGAATTTATGAAAATCGGGCACCCCATTCACACCCCTTTCGATAGCTCTGTCAATTTGCACGTTAAAAACCTCAAACTCATCACCATGATAGCTTATCCAGGGATACACACGCACGCCAAGACTCAAGGCAGTCCCATCATCCTCTGATTTTTGGGGCATTTATGAAAATCTGGCACCCCATTCACACCCCTTTAGATAACTCCGTCAATTTGCACGTTAAAAACCTCAAACTCGCCACCATGACAGCTTATCCAGGGATACACATGCATGCCAAGGTACAAGCCAACGGTGACGGCGGCAGAGCCCGGTAAGGGACCAAGGAGGAGGGGGGCCTTACCTGCGTCCGTCCGCGGTCTGTCGGCTTCTTCAATTGAGCCCGCGGTTCAACCAGGAAGTCTGGGCCACAAGCTGAAGTTGAACCACGGGCTCAATTGAAGAAGCCGACGGATCGCGGACGGACGCAGGTAAGGGAGAGGAGGGCGGGGGGCTTACCGGGCCCTGCCGCCGTCGCCGCATAGGCGACAGCAACAGCAGCAGGGCCCGGTAAACCCCACTTACCTTTCCGGCGGAGCTCCGGATCGTGGCGAAGGATCCGCCTTCACCTCGATCCTCTTCGCCACGCTCCGCCGGCCCCCCAATCCTCTTCGCCTCCGCCTTAAGGGCAGGCGAAGCCCCCCGCTCCGCTTCTAATTTGCTGGTCCAATTAGAAGCGGAGCACATCCCTAGTTTGAATGCCTATTTATTCAGTCAGTGCTTAAAGGGTTGCCAACAATAACATCAAGAAAAAGAAACCTACAAAAGAGAGAGAGAGGGAGAGAGAGGGAGAGAAGGAAGGAAGGAAGGAAGAAAGAAAGAATATCTGTATACAATAATCATTTACATAATCCTTAGTATAAAAGGAGGAAGAGGAGGAGGACGGAGGGAGGAGAATGACTTAACACTTCCATTTCAAATATATACATTAATATAAACAGAATATATGTCTAAATAAGCATCCATATGAAATTGATGGCTGTAGGAGATACAGTCAAATGAAGCAAGAGCAGAAAGACCTTCAGTCCATTGAATGAATGTTGAGGATGTTTTCCTTCCAAGCCTGAAGTATAAGTCTTTTTGGAACTGTAAGGGCAGATAGTATCCACTTTTTCTGTCCATCTGTTAATCTCCACATCACAGGGATGTAATATTAAAGTGCATGGACATCTGCTATTATCACAGATTTTTCAAGAACAAAATTTATAATTGAAATGGCTTCCAAGCAACAAGAAGCCACTGCATGACATGCCCATGATCATATGCCTGAATGAGGCATTGTGTCATTATATCGCCAGGATCTGCTCATCTTTAACAGCTATATGGCAGGCAAGTACAACATGGTCTTCTCCAGGTTGGCAAAGGATGACATACAGTATGATGCATACGGAAAAACAAATAATAATAATAATACCATGTGCCATGGCTTGTGTTTTCTCTAAACTATATGAATAAAATATAATTCTGGATGTTTTGTTATATATTTCCTCTTCTTTTTCCTTGAAGTAAAAAAATATAGAGAGAGAAATCTGAATGCCAAAAAATGTACTGAAGATGAAATATTAGTAGCTATTTTGTGTACAAATATTAACATACTCTACAGACTCATTTTCTCCTTGAAGTTCTTCCAGCTAAACACTGAACAGGGCCAATGTTGCTTTTGCTTATGAAATTTGACATGATCACAGCCCTTGGCAATTTAGTAATTTTTTGTTGTTACATTTGTTGAAGCTCTAAGAATCAAATTAACAGAAGCAAAAATCCAAGCTAAAACTTCAATGTAATGCAGAATAACATGTCTAGCAGGTTACAGTGCTGTGCACTACACAGATATATGAGAGAGAGAGAGAGAGAGAGAGAGAGAGAGAGAGAGAGAGAGAGAGAATATTGTCATGTGTAGATTGATGCCAAGAATTTCCATATGTAGTCAGGATTCTTTCTTTTCTGGGGGAGGGAGTGCCAAGTCTAGGACAATTTTTTAAAAGACTGCTCATTTAGAAAGTGTGGCCACACTTTTTCTGCAGCAATGTAAAAGGAATAATAATAGCAGATCTGTCATAATTGAGACACTGGGGTATTTCAGCATTGGGAATCCAAACTGCCTCTGCACTGATAATGTAATCTTATTTGGGTCTACTCAGAAGTAGACTCCTTGGAAAGTGTGTGTATAGGATTGCAGCCTTAGTTTGTCTGTTTATCCATTTCTCTCTCGCCAGTTGTGTCCATGAACCCTGCTTGGCTTGTTTCATTGTGTCTTTGACTCTCCAGGAGAACAAGAACTGATAATGAACAGGTTGGTGGAGGTGGTGGAGGAGGAACTCCAGGACCACCTTACTCCCCCTTGTCCAGTGTTAATTTATATGTATTGATGCACATGTAGAAATAGTGGGAGTCTTTACATTAAGAGAAATCACATTGCTTACCCAGGGCATTTGTGTTTCCTGTTTTTTGGCAAAACTTTTATGGGATTATAATTACACAGACGTAGAGGGGCATCCATGTGGTTTGAATTGAATACTTCCCCTCTATTCACTTCAATTGAAATCACCATCTAGTGGCAGAAGATCTTATTTTTTAGGATGTTACCACTTTAAAAGTGGGTTTTTTTCATGATGGAATTTGCAACAGTTGCCACAGGAGACATCCTGTTTGTTCACAAAAACATGTAATCAACCTGCAAACTTCCATGTGTGGCCGGTCACCAGCATGGTATAAATTGCTCATTTAGAGAAGCCCAGGATCTATAATGTAAATAGAAATACAATACATCTCAACATAGTAAGGAAGACTGTGTCAGGTAACCTGTAAGTCAGTTCAATCCACTGCCCAGGTGCTAACTTGATGAGTAACTTGAAGGGCCCCTGTCTCTCTTCCTTATAGTTCTAATTTATCTTTAAATTGGACTTTGACTGTACAGGCCTTCAAATAAAAGAGTGTTCTCTAAAGTATGACACACAGCCACCCTAAGAGCAATTGTGGGGTTGGTGTGACTGGTCCATGCAGGGTGATATTGTGTGAAACCTCTCTCAGCCTGACATATTAAGAGAGCCAGTGTGGTGTAGCAGATAGAGTGTCAGAGCTGCATCTGAGAGGCCTATATTCAAATCCTTGCTCATGCATCAAGGTCACAGAGTGATGTGGTCCAGTCCCTAGTTGTAATAACCTACTTCACAAGGGGGAGGGATAAAAGAGACGTGATAGAGAACACTGTATACACTGCTCTGCTCTCATTGAGATAAAAAAGTAATAAATATAAACAATAGATGCCATGTTTGGAGAAACAGTTTCTGAAAAGCAGAGTCTAAAACAGATTTTAAAAATTAAGCAATCTTTAATATAGTTTCAATGACACACCTTGCCCACTGCCATAGGCTACCACACACAAACCTAGAGAGAGTCACCTTCATCCTAATGTAGCTTTGCACCTTGTGATTTACAAAGCTGGATTTATTTATTTATTTATTTATTACATTTTTATACCGCCCAATAGCCGAAGCTCTCTGGGCAGTTCACAAAAATTGTGAATGCAGCTCACAAGTCGGGAGTAGCAGCCCACTAGAGGAGGAGGAGGAAGAGGATTTTTAACAAAACTAAGTGTGCTCCCTGTTTGGAGCAGTAAAATGGGGTGGGGTGGGTCAAACATCACATGTTTGACAGGCCAGTCCTAGTGAACTACACAAGTTATGGGCACCCCTAGGAAACGTAACCTATCAGATCAATAGAACAAATATTGACATTCCTCTTAAAATTAGATGCCTTCCCATCTACCATTTCATTACCAACACTCATATATGCAGCTGGATACTGAAGTGAAGAAGCACAAGTTGTTCTAGTTTTTAAATGGATAGCATATTCCACATGTTCAGTCATGACACAGGAACAATCAAAATAAGGCCACTATGGAATAAAAGACAGGGCTCACTTTATTACTTCCTCATTTTTCAAAGATAAATTAAAGATTTATGCACTAAATCAATCAATCAGATTTCTTTTATCACATAGTTTCATCCAGAGTAATCCCACTTCTATCGGAAAGGTAACTGTTCCAAACTACTTAGGAAGGCATTAGGGAAAATGTTTTCCCCAAATTCCCTGGGATATCTTTCTGACAACTTCTTTGTTTCATCAAAGCGTTGAGAATTACCTTCCAGCTAGCTGATAATGCCTTCTGAATTCCCATTATAATGCTTAGAATACTTCCACAGCAAGTCACAGAACTTTCAGTTTTATCTGCCTTGTTCTTAAAGTATTTGTTTCTCATTGTAAGGACTGAGCAGGAAATGCAGTCTCATTTGCGAACACACAGTCTACCCTTCTGTGACGATTCGCTCATTGTCAGCGAGCCATTTACCAAATATCGAGTGAATATAAATCAGTGATAATCTGGATGCATTCAGAAACATCTGTGAACATTACAAAAAAGAACAGGAAGCGGCGTGAGATTGCCTAGCTCCGTCTTGGAGTCTAGCTCCCTGTTGATCTTAGGCTATTCCCAACAGATGCAGTATGTGAATCTAAAGATGTAGTAGCAGTGTGTGTGTGTATGTGTGTGAGAGTGACTTGATATAATAACTCCACATTCTATCTCCCAGTTGTATTAACTGAGAAGAGAGCATACTTTATTCAACATCTTGCAAGTTTCTGAAATACTCCCTGTTTTTATCCTTCATCCTATGTTATTTTTAGACTGTGTTTTATTGAACAGTCTTTTATTTGGTCGTGCTGAAACTCTGTTAAATGTTAATAACCCACAATGTTTCCATGCATTTTCTCACCCTACTATTTCTGAAATCTGAGTTCACTGAGCATGTCGTTATGTTTTTTGTCTTTTACATTTTTGTGTGCGTGACTGTACTTCAAATTCAGTGGTGATGCTGTTGCAGAGTTAGTGAATTGTAGTGGCTGGGAGCCTGGGTTGTGACTCATATCTATACCTTGGTTAAGAAATCACTAATAATCGATCTATGGGCCTGTTCAGACAACATGCTAAACCGTGATTAGGCCGTTAACCCCTTTGCAGCAAATGGTCAGTGAGCATGTTCAAACCATGGCCATGTAGCCACCATGGTTAGGAATGGTTCACACAACACATTAAGCCATAAGGTTTAACTCAAAATGCTTAAACACCATGGCTTAGTGTATCATCTGGACAGGGTCATTATAATTGCAATGATTGTATTCACTATATAAGCCACAATATATCTCTAATACAGAGTTAACAACACTGACATACCTTATAAGACTGTTGTAAGGATTAATAAGCTAATGGAATGAGTGTGAAGCCCTCTGAATTGTCAAAAGTGTTACATATATTAAGTATTATTATATAACCAAACTACCATATGCACTTGATTTGCCTTATACTGCCTGCTTATACAGCAAGTGGGCCTTCTCTGCAGTGGCACCCATCATCTAGAAAACCCTCCATTGTGCGGTTCGGGACGCCGAAAATGTAACATCCTTTAAACACCTCCTGAAAACACAACTTTTCACACAGGGTTTCCCTGGGCTGTAACTGCCACTGAATTTATTTTCATTTTATGTGGTACTTTTGAATGTTTAAAGCTTTATATTATGTTTTGATATATTGTATTTTGTGGTTTTAAATGTGAACTGTCCCGAGAGCCTTGGATATTGGGAAGTATAAAAACATAATACATTAAAGAAAGAAAGAAACAAACAAACAAACCCAGGAGAAGCCCATTCTCCGCCCAGCAGGAACGGCTTGGGCGGCGGACGGCTTTTGCGGGCGGGGAGTAGGCAGAAAGAAACGCTGCTCGAGCAGCGCGTGTGCTGCCTTGTGAGGTGGGGGAGGAGCCGAGGCTTTGAAGGCTCGCCCCCACGAGGCACTTGGCCTCTTTCGTTTTCGGCAGCAGAGGAGAGTGGAGCTTGCCGGAGAAGCTGAGGAAGAGGAGCGGCGCTGCGTGGGAGCATCGGGGCTTGGAATCTTCCTAGCCCCAACGGTTACATTCCCTCGCCCAGCCGGGCTTGGGAATTTTGCAAGCGGGGGTGGTGGGCTTAATAGGGATCCAGGAACACACACACCCCTGCTTACCTTACATTTACTTGGCCAGGCCGTGAGCGCGGCTTCTCAGAGCGACAACGCCCATCCACCTTTGGTGGAGGCATTGTCCCACGTGGTGTGGCGCTCTGCGTCCCCCTAAATTGAGTGCGGGGGGGGCATAGTTGGTGGGTTGCGGCAACCCAAGTCATCCCCCCTTCTTATTTTATATTTAGTATTATTATTAGTAGTAGTATTATTAATAAAAAAAATATATCTGGGTTTGTTGTTGTTGTTCCCGGGCAGCGGCGGTGCCCAGGGGGTGGCGCTTTCTTACTTGAACAGGCATGGGTGGAGGGAGGCAGTAACGCCCCCCCCCCATCAGAGTGGCCCCAAAGCATCCAGGGCGGCGCATTTTATCTTGTTGTTGTTGTTGTGGTGGTGGTTTGGGAATTCCCCCCCCCCCCTTCAGCTACAAAGGTTTAGGAGTGATTTGCTGCAAGGGGATTCTGGCAATTATCCTGGTTGGGCAGGTGAGGCCTCTGCCATCAAGGGGAAAGAGGCTTGCATTGGGGCCTGGTTGGGGCTTTCATTCACGTTACCTAGGGTGACCAACTGTCAGGATTTCCCCGGATTTGTCCTGGTTTTTGTTCTTTCCATGGTGTCAGGGGGGATTTTCTATAATTTTCAATAATGTCCTGGAATGACACACCTTAAGGCTGCCATTAGCATGGCAGGAGGGAATGACATGCTTTCTTGAGGCACATCATTCCCTCACCCCGAGCTCCAATTGAGGTCTTAAAGGGGAAAGTGGGTCATTCGTGGACATTATAGAAAAGGCCCCAATTGGAGTGGATGGTGGTGGTGCAGAATGAAATCCTTTCCCCTCCTCCACTCCAATCGGGTTCTTTAAGGTGGCGGGGGAATAACATACTTTTTGCAGGACTCAGAAAGCTGCTTCCCGCCCACACACACTAGGTGTCCTCTTTTTTGGTTTCCCAAATATGGTCACCCTAACGTTACCCACTACACCAGTTAAATTAAAGTAAACCTGGGCAGATTAAGTTTTACTCATAATCTAAGGATATAGCTTGGGGGAAGCTGTAAAGGCTTGGCTTTGGCCTAGGCCGCAGCTTCTGGGCCTGCCCATTCGTTGCCTTAACCAGCCAGGACTAGGCCACAGCCCGGTGGCTATTTTGTATGCAGACGCCATTTTGAGGATTCCCTCTAGATTATCTAGATTATCTATTGCAATTCAACCATGCCTCCTAAGAAGGGTATGGGAGGAAAGAAGGGCAAAGGCCGGGCCCCTCCCTCAGCAGCTAAGCGTCCAACAGCTCTACCTGAATCATCCTTGGATGAGGAAACCCCTGATCTTGCGGCTGTATTAAAATATATCACAGCACTGGAAAGGGATAATTCCAGACTTAAGCAGCAGCTGGCAGCTGCGACAAAAGCCCCTGGCCCCGTTAAACAGCCATCAGCCAGGAAAACGCCAAGTAAATACAGAAAAGTTGTTGTTTCTGAACCTACAGCCCCAGATGAGGACGATGGAACAGCTGAGACATATGCAGTTCCAGCCATGCCGCCTGATCCTGAGCAAGGAAGGTCAACCCAAGAACTTGAATCTGCTGCAGTATCTAGCATAAGGATACAGGGTGAGTGCTGCACCACACACACATGTAGTCGGGCCAGCTGGCCCCCATGTGGCCCTTGGAGCCTACCTACTTGGAGGACAGGGCACTGGCCATTTTCACAGCCCATTGAAACAGAGGAAGTTAGTCCCATTGAAGAAAGTGTGACTGAATCCCCGCTGTCAGCCTGTCAGAATGTCTGGCAGCCAACAACCAGCACACCCAAATCCAGTGTAACAACGCAAACGCAGTCTGAAGCTGTGATAAGTGCCCCCCCCCATTGCAGAAGTTTGTGTCTCAAGCATCTCAAACTGAGGAGGACACTATGGAGAAACCTAAATTGAGTGATCCTTATGCATCAGCAAAGGGATCTAAAATTCCCTATGGAGCTATTTCCACTCCATTAGGTTACCATTTATCTCCAGCCATTAAAGAAAAGATCTGGAGAGGGGAATATGTGGATATCTTTTCCTTGCTCTTCCGAGAGGTGGAAAAAGACAAAGACAAAGATAAGGAAAGGGACTTTGAAAGGAGTAAGAAAAAGTAGAGCGTACTTGGAATAATTGGTTAGCGGGCTTCATTATATTCATGGGCATAGTTCAACAGAAACAACCAGAGAAGGGGACAGTGCTTGCAAAGTACCTCGATATAATCTATAGATGTTATTCTGAATATTTGAGGCCTGCTTGGTTAGGGTACGACCAGGCCTTCAGGTTGAAGGCAGCCTTCACCCCTGAATTACAGTGGGATATCAAGGAGCCTGAACTGTGGATGCAGTTCATGACTCCTGCTAGACCTATTGCAGGGGATAGAGCAGACAGTGGTCACATCCTCTCCCGCCCGGCTGGGACCGTGGCACCCCATGGCTCAGCCAGGCAGGCGGTTCAATCCCGCCTATTATGCTGGGAGTTTAGCTCCAAAGACATGTGTGCCAGAAATCCCTGTAGATTCAGACATGAGTGTTCCTGGTGCGGGGAAGCACATCCATTCACTGGTTGTCCTAGGCACAAGGGAAACAAAGGCCCCCGTGGCCCCTTCCCTGGACAGAAGCCCAATGCTCCAGGCCCTTCACCAAAAGGGGCCCAGCCCAATTAAGTTAGATTATTTAGCTTCCCTTCTGCGCGCTTATCCACGCAAGGAAGATGCAGTTTTATTATTAGATGGTTTCAGGTTTGGTTTTAGGATCCCATATCAAGGTACACGCAAGCATAGCATGGCCAAGAACCAGTCTTCTATTGCTAATTTCGAAGGGATAGCTTTGGAGAAGATAATGAAGGAAGTAAAGGCTGGCAGGGTTTTGGGCCTTTTCCCATGCTTGCTTTTGCCTTTCCTTCGGGTATCGCCCCTAGGTATTGTGCCAAAGAAGGCTCCAGGGGAATACCGTCTTATTCATAACCTGTCCTACCCTAAGGGCGGCTCAGTTAATGATGCCATCCCACATGAACTTTGCACAGTGCACTACGCATCATTCGACAGTGCTGTTCGAATGGTTAGGTGCTGTGGAAACGGGGCTTTAATGGGGAAGTGTGATATAAAATCTGCCTTCCGTCTCTCCAAACACACAAGTGTGGTGGGAAAAAGGGGGCAGGATTATCCGACCCCCTGTTTCAGCAGAGTGGCTCGCCCTGGGGTCAAACTAGTTGCCTGAAGATTTAAGATTAATTCCCACACGGTCACGCACAGATCCATGGAGGGGAGAATCGCCATGCGTAAATAAAGAGGCCCTATTTAATCCCATACTCTGTTGTCCATGTTTTATTTCTATAACTTCCTTCTCCGTTCGCAAAAGGAGTGTCACAAAATTCACTTTGTTGTGTTCTATGTGTGCTACTGATATCTGGTACTCCACCTGGTGAATTTATAAGCAATCACCACGACACAGTTGTTTATATCTAACCTTCCTCTTGAAGGTTCCTTCTCCCTCAACTGCCATTCTGCTAGCCCTGTTAAAAGGATTATTTTCCCTCTCTTCCTTCCCCCACTTCCTTTTTCCTTGTGTGTTGTGTAGGCAGGCTCTGTCTTGTTTAACTGATTATATGCAAGCCACTCTGAGAATGTTTTTGGCTGAAGAGCAGCATAAAGCTACTTCAACTAACTAACTAACTAACTAAATGATGTTTTGTTGTTTGTTGTTTATTCGTTCAGTCGTTTCCGACTCTTCGTGACTTCATGGACCAGCCCACGCCAGAGCTTTCTGTCGGCTGTCGCCAGCCCCAGCTTCCCCAAGGTCAAGTCTGTCACCTCCAGAATATCATCCATCCATCTTGCCCTTGGTCGGCCCCCCTTCCTTTTGCCTTCCACTTTCCCTAGCATCAGCCTCTTCTCCAGGGTATTCTGTCTTCTCGTTATGTGACCAAAGTACTTCAGTTTTGCCTTTAATACCATTCCCTCAAGTGAGCAGTCTGGCTTTATTTCCTGGAGTATGGACTGGTTTGATCTTCTTGCAGTCCACGGCACTCTCAGAATTTTCCTCCAACACCACAGTTCAAAAGCAACTATCCCAATCTGATGTCCTCCAGATGTTTTCAGCTTCAATTCCCATCAGTCCCAGTCACCATGGCTAATGATTAGGAATTCTAGGATTTGAAGTCCAAAACAGATGGAGGGTACCAGGATGGAAAGACCACAGGAGAGGTTAATTACATATGGTCTTGGGACCAGATTAATCCTTCCTCCGTGGACTGACCCAGCAGGCCAGATGGCATCAGGGGCAGGGCCTCATAACTGAAGCCCCACCACTCCCATGAAGTCATACACCCCCTTAAAAAACAAATCTGCATGCAATGAAAGGGATTTTGCCAGAACTTGCAGGAGCGGAGTTAGGCTGCTTTTTCTCACGCTGCTCACGCCCCAATCAGCTCAATGTTATATGGAATTTTAGGCTCAGTCTGCACATGCTGAAGAATGATGTGGTAGAGGCTGATGTAAAATAGACTGGGGTAGGCAATGTGCTAGCACACCAATGAACAACCAGGCACCTTTCTTAGCACTTGCTAAGGTGCCCTAATCATCCCACTTGGGGTGCTGCTGCTGCTGCTGAAAAGTGTGGGTTCAAAGCAGTTGTTTAGTGGGGTGAGGCTCAGACCCCACCTCTGCTTTCTACTCAATCTTTTAGACAGATTACTTGTCCTTTGCCATGCCTCTCAAGGCAGCCATTTTATGGTGGTGCCCAGGACAATATCTCAGATTGCCAAATGTGCCCACAGTCCAAAAAGACTGCCTACCTCTAAAGTAGACCATGCCTTTTTAGACTGAAATACTATGCTTTTACTGCAAACAAAAACTGAACAACAAAGCAAACTCCCTAGTACATCAGGAGCAAAGGTTCTAGTTCTGGCTACTCCCTACCATGCTAGTTTCCTATGCAAAACTATGATCTACCACCTGCAGTCTGAATTGATACCCCACCAGAGCTCTACATTCTCATTTCCGTCTTATCCTGCTGGATATGTGAAACATCAGGCTTTATTTTACATGTGGCCGGGCATTAAAAACAGGTGTCCGAGTGGAGCTATGATGAGCCCTGGCACAAATTAAGCCTTGATGTGTGCTGAAGCAATCAAAAACCTACTTTAGAATGTACTGAACACCACAGGAATCCACTCAACTAATAATTGCACACCGATTCAGTCATTGGTATTGGCTACAAATGCCAGTGTATTACATAGAAAATTGGTTGGAGTTTCTTATACATTATTTTAAAACATGTCTAGGACTCATACTATTCTAATAACATGCATTATTTCTGCTTGTGCCAAAATGCATAGCTTCACAGGAGTTGGCCTTAGGATGATAAAAACTAGAGCTGTTCCAATAATTTTGGCCAAGTTTTTCGGCCATTTGTGTGTTGCTGGGTGGGGGCTGTAAGTAGGGGGAGAAGCAGGAGATAAAATTGTGACAGGAATTGGAGGATTGGGTATAACTTTAATGATTAATATTCTGAGGTGACCAAGGGATGTAGGTGTCCTTCATTGTAACATCCTGGCCAGGATGCTTCTTGAAATGTGAAGCTTGAATATAACACATTCTGAGTTGCTGTGGTCGAATTCTCAGTTCTAAGAACTTTCTTCTATGGTCTATACAGGCTTCTAAATGTCATGGATTGTGATCTAAGCAACAAAACATGAACATACATGCAAGGAAAATGTATATGTGTTTGGAAGCAGCATGTACCATGTACACGAAGTACAATCATGTACCACCGTGGAGTTTCAAATTTTCCTTTAAAACCCTGGAGAGCTGCTTCCACTCAGTATAAACCAATCCTCCCCAACCTGGGATAGATCTACACTATTGCGTTAGAGTGGTACTGAAGCGCACTGCTAACTGTTGGGGCCTGTGACACATTCCGTTTTCCACTTTCGTAGTGTCATTTCCTGCTTTTTATTCCACATTTTCCAAAATACTGCAACAAATTTAATTGTATAAATGTGCAAGAGGGATATAGTGTTATCATGATGGAATTGTAATTATATGACACAAGGTGTAGATCTGGCCCAGTATCCTCCAGGTATGTTGGATTAGAATGCCCATCATCTCCAGATAGTCTAACCATGCTGACTAAGGATGATAAAAGCTGTAGTCCAACACACCCGGAGAGCATTAGGTTGTGGAAAGTGGGTGCAGATAATACTGAGCTTGTTGGATTAATGGTTTAACTCTGTATAAGCAGGTTCACATTCATTTTCAGGCACAATTCAATTTAATTTATAAAGCTGTGTATGATCTAAGGCCAGTAATAGTCATTTCCCTCAATACAATTGAGCCCATCACTCCCAATGTTGTTTCATGGGTTTCAAACTGTGAAAAAAGTCCATTAACCTTTGGAAATGCAGACTAGCAATGTAGCGATCTGGTAGGTTTCCAGAAGTGGTATGCAATATTATCTTGGTATTGGTACAAATCTGCCCTATAACATTTAGGTTAATACCCAGCTGGAAATTTGTACTGTGCATGTTTTTAATTATGAGTTTTAACTATGAAAATTCACACAAACATCCTATTTGGGTAGGTGGTAGTGCAGACCAGGTCCTCTTTTTAGACAAATTTACTTTGTGTGTGACATTTTAGAAGGTTTTGAACGTGCTATGAAAGCCCTGTCCTGAATGCTCAAGCAGTGAAATGGAAGATTTACCGATGATCCACAATATTCCCCTAGGCAATATTTCTAAGAAGAACTGCAGGACAGGACGATACAACTTTGCTGGCTATCACACAGCACTTATTTGCCAGCTGTGGCTGTTTATCAAGTGTAAAGAGTAAAGCCAGATCTATGTTTTCTCTGTGTTTAACTTCACTGACCAGCAGGAAAAACTACCTGAAACTTATTTAAGAGACTCTTTCCTGCTGCTGGTTGCCTAGTTGTCTCAGCCTATTATTTCACACCACTAATGTTGCTTACGAGATGTTCTGCGCATGTGACAGAGCATACAGATGGCATGGCCCAAGGGCTTCCAAATGCTACCAAAACCCTATATCATGCATTTACTAGGACTGTTCTTCTCTGTGCCTACAAAGGGGGGAATTTCTCAAACAGAGTATTTCATTTGTAGAATGAGGACCTATGTCAGGAATGCCAGTCTTGCAGCTGTCTTCCTTACAGATTCAGTCAAGAATAGGGATGGATGAGAAATTTGCTCCTTCGGTGTCCAGCTTACAGTCTTCCCTATCCCTCTCTTGTCTATTCCTCTTACACCATTTGTATCCCTCTTGTCTGTCCTACACCATTTGTACTGCAGCCTCTGCAACTTGGACTCCCTGCTTGTCCCTGGCATCCTGCCACCCACCCATTTCTGGAATGCCATAATCATATACAGGTGGAGCAACATTGAACCCAGTGGGGCTAACTTCTGAATAAACATGTATGCACTATTAGTGTGATTTGTCTTGAAAACAAATAACCCAATGTTTAGGCTGAACATATGAAAAGGAGGACAGGGATCCTTTATCTTTAACAGTTGTATACAAAAGGGAATTTCAGCAGGTGTCAATTGTATGTATGCAATACCTGGTGAAATTCCCTCTTCTTCGCAACAGTTAATGCTGCAGGAGCCCTGCCCTCTTGACCAGATAAAAAAGAGGGCAGGACTCCTGCAGGTTTAACTGTGGCGAAGAAGGAATTTCACCCAGTGCTGCATGTATACAAATGACACCTGTTGAAACCCCCTTTTCGATACTACTGTTAAAGATACAGGAGCTCTGTCCTCCTTTCTATATGGTCACCCTACTTAACCAAACTTCAGCTGAAGTTTGTGATCGAAGTTCACACTTCAAAAATGTATAGAATACTACATATCATCTGTTTCAAAGCCCTCTGAATCACCCTGATTTGCCTCGAATTTGGGATTCAGATTCAAACTGATGCACAGCCCTAATTCGTATGCATGCAACACTTGCTAAAATTCCCTCTTCGTCACAACAGTTAAAGCTCCAGGAACCCTGCCCTCTTGACCAGATACAAAAGAGAGCACATTCCATTGGTGGGTGGAGGCAAAGGGGTCAGGGCTAAAATACCAAGAATACCATCTTATTTTAGCTGAAGGTGCATAATGCCAATAACTATGCCTTAAGTGAGGCATTGCAACTGTTTAGAATGGGAAGAAAACCATGAAAAAACCAGGAAACCACCAAATAGTTAGGGGACTCATTTGGGGTCAGGGGGAAAGTGCAAGCCATCTGTGGAGCCTCAGATGACCATATTGGGATCCCAGGTGGTCCAGATTTGGCCCATGCACCTGAAGTTCGACACTGCTGATGTTTATGGAGCTCCAGTATAGAAGATAAACCGCAAATCCTTTCCTAGTTCAACAATGGACCAACACTTGGTGATAATGCTTTTCCCTTTTCTGTCTGTCAAGGAAGCAGGGCAGCGGATTCCGTTATTACTACAGCAAGTTGGACCGTTTTAGGTATGGGTTTGTTTTATTAATTGTGACACAAAATACTCACGTAAAAATGACCTTGGGAAGCCCTGAAGAAAAAAGAGGATTTGAAATTGTTCTTGCTTCTAGTTACAGATATTCCATCCACCTTCATTAACGGCAAACTAGTTTTCAAGTTGAGAAGATTTTGATACCTAATCCTTTTTTCTTTCTTGTATTTTTCCTCGTTCTGCTCCTTTATATGCGACAAGCAGTCCAAATAAGCTATCCCTGGGCGCAGAAGCTTAGCAAAATATGTTTGTCAGGTGAGTAGTCCCTCACTCTCACAGCTCCCATTCCATCAAATGATTGCAGTAACAAAAGCGCTGAGAGAAAGAAAGAATTATCCAAATCAACACAGGCCTGACAGGGAGGACTTAACATACAAATAAAGCATAGGAAGGCTTGAAAAATAATCATTAGCAATCAGAGACAAATAAAGTAGTACTTCAAACTACAGCTGTTGCCAGGGGATAGGTGACAACTATTATATTCCCTGCAGCCCACACCTAAGTCACTTAGGCAATTAAGCATATTTCCTCTTTGGACTTTACATTTTTCTGAGGTACTTAGTATCATGAAAGAATGTGCTAAGCAAAGCAACCCTCGGGATCTATCAAAGGTCTTTATGTGTCAATTACTGTGTATTACTGTAAACAACAGAGCTTCTAGTGATCACCGGTGTGTTTCTAGATCTCTTTTATTTTTGGAACTGAGAAGTACACTGATTATTCCCATTTATAAAAGGCACAAGTGCATTTCTACCCATATAACTTATGCAAGAAATGAACACTCCCAGCCCTATACCAGCAGCCAGTAAAGATAATCAGAATGTCATCTAGGTCAAAATGTGAGGGCATTCTATGTAAAGACAGCAAGTGAATTAAAATGTGCCTCCCTTCTTGCTCCTCCACCAGCCTTCCTGCATTCCTTGCTGTAAAGAAAAACTAGGTGCACCACAAGGAGACATGTGGAGGAATAGGAAGAGAACAGAGGTGGCTTTATCCTGCTTCTGTCCTTCAGAATATTCAAAGCTATATGCAACATTTCTGGATGAGGAACTGGCAACTATAGAAGTCAAACAAAACATGAAGGCAAGCATTCTAATTAAGAATTATGTTTAAATTCAGTTACTTTTTAAAAAATAATAATACTCCAAATCTATTTTATTGTATGTAGTGCTTTGAGTAAAAATAAATAAAAATCCCAACCCTATTCCTTGGAGGCATCAGTATCTTTTCCCCCCTCTCCCCTGCATGTGAAGTTCGTCAAGAGGTGTCAGAAGCAGCAAAGTGTTGGTGCTTGCCTGACCTCCAGGGGCAGGGAGTTCCAAAGGCTCTTCTCCTGGTGGACTCCAATTGGGCCATAGGTCCATGTGGAACAACCAGGTGCATGCCTTCTAGTGACCAGGCTTGTTGGCAAGGAAGAAGGCACTCTTAAAGGTGTCCTGATACCAACACACTAAAATTTGCAAATTTCTTCATAAATGTGACAGAAGGAACTTGAGATTTTTTAAAAAAAACAATTGTTGAAAAAACTGAAACTGGCAGATTTATTCATTCAGGCCCAGGGCTTTGAGTGCTGGGTTTGTGTTTTCAACCATAGACCTCTTCAGGTGATCAGAATAGGAGGACAATCAACACACAAGAAGGGGAAGCATGCTAGCACTGTCCCCCTACCGTTGCTGTTGTAGCACTGTATGTGTGGAGGGTGACTTTGTGAAGAGGACAACCTCCTGTACCCATGGGGCTCTCCACATGATTGAGATTTTCCAGCCTTCTGTATTGCATGAAGAAGCCCCCATGGATAGAGGAGGCTCTCTGCATGTAGAGGAAGATGAAATGGGTGACAAAGGAAGGGGTAAGGCTAGAGCACTGCCACTCCTGGCATGTTGCTTGTCCTCCTTTTTTGAACATCTGCAGAGGGCTCCTGTTAGCGCCAAACAGCATTTCTATCTCTCTTTTTCCTGACAGGCTCGTCATCTTTAACAGGTACATTGCAGGAAGTTATAACACAGTTCTCACCATACTGGAAATAGCTGAACCTATTGAGTTGGTCCAGTACAGATGAGTGAGAATCTTGTTTTGATTCAAGAATTTACCAAAATTTGCAAAAGCTTCTCATTCAGATCAGAAAGCATTTGATATGGAGAGGAAAGCAAAGCTGCCAAATTCATCCATCCACCCCTAGTCCAGATGTGATAATCCTGGACCAATAAACCAATGGTTTATCAGCCCAGAATTGAGCCTTGTGGCTCCAGGCTCCATCTTCATCCCTCTCCTTCTCTTAACCCCCTTTTATGTTTTGCTTCAATGAAGAAACCTTAAGTTTCTTAAACCACACCTTTCCAGTTCATACATTACAGGAAACTGTGCTTTCAGAAGCTAAGATAATTTTGTAGAAGCCAGGTGCTGAAGGGAATGAGAGAAGAGGAAGGCAAGAGAGGCCCATTTCATGGTTTATCAGACTAGAATTCTTATTTATTTATTATCTATTTAATGCATTTGTATTCCACCTTTCTGTCAAGGCAGCCAGGCAGATTACCATTTTTAAATACAAAAACAAAGAAAGAAACTTTAACAAAGAGAAACAAAGTTCTGAATATAGTCTTCTCAGTCCTTGCACCTTAACTTCAGTTTTTGTCAGCTGTATATTGTTGAGTACTATTGGTACTTTGTTGTCCTCTGAAGCCATGGATGGCCCCCTCATGAGCTGATGGCTCCCCAGCCTGGTCTTTTCCTCTTCTGCCTTCCCTCAAAGCATGCATAAGATGACCATGTGAAAAGGAGGTCAGGGCTCCTGTATCTTTAACAGTGGCCTAGGAAAGGGAATTTCAGCAGGTGTCATTTGTATGCATGCAGCACCTGATAAAATTCCCTCTTCATCAAAACAGTTAAAGTACAGGAGCTATACTAGAGTGACCAGATACAAAAGAGGGCAGGGCACCTGCAGCTTTAACTGTTGTGATGAAGAGGAAATTTCACCAGGTTCTCCATATATACAAATGACACCTGCTGAAATTCCCTTTTCAGTATAACTGTTAAAGATACAGGAGCCCTGTCCTCCTTTTTATATGGTCACCCTAAGCATGCAAGTCTTAGCTAGCCTCAGTGAAGGTGGGGGAGGGGCTACCCCAACTGTCATCTCAGGTCATTGATGCTCTTACATCTGAACCAAGCTTTTGAGATACCCTAGGAATCTGACAGATACAAAAGTAAAAGGTATTTTGAATTCCAAACATTTCTTCTGAATTCCAGGGCTCAGCCTTGAAACTTGTGATGCAATAATGAAGCAGAGCAGGCCTCTCAACTTATCAGAATGCTTTTTCAGCTTGGGATTGGCAGGCTAACTTTCCACATTTGCCAGCAGCTTGAGCCACTGTACATCTCATTTTAAAAATTCACCACTGTCTGTTCCTGACCCCTGTAGGTCCCACCTACCGCCTAATTCGAAATCAGATCTTTCAACACCCACGGTTGCTGCCCTTTCAAACTTTTCTCGGCAGCCTGGGGATCTAGAGCAAGCCTTTAAATAAAATAAAAGAAAACCTAATAGAGAAATTTGCAGAAAGAAAGCCATACTCCGTTACATTCGCCTAATTCCACGTTGTGTTCTTATACATAATACTTTTGTTGCTTTCTTTGTTTGTTTGTATGTCACCATTGTAACTAAAATCATTGGTTGCTGGCAATGTAAGAGTTTTCCTTTAATTATCCTAAATACTTTTTAAAAAATTTACTGACACTTTTTGTGCTTGACAAAAGTTAGCATTGTTGACAGATCTCTATACAATACAGGATTAATTCCTGTTATTATGCATTGTTAGGAGTTTTAGACTTTCCTAAATGAGCGCTTTCTGACACTGTGTGCATTGATAGAAAAAGTAAAAGCAAACAATAAAGGTTCTAAAAACAGTCTCCCTTTCATGTCTCTCTTTCAACTTAAGAATATTTAGCACAATTTGAACACTGCCTGCTGTTTGGGGACTATCCAGCTTTATACATATGGAAATCTTTTTTTGAAAAAAGATCTAAACAAAGCAGACTTAATACACCACAAATCAATTCAGGTAATAGAACCAAACTGGTCAACGACAGAAGAAAAGGAAGTACATCCCCATCAAATTGCTGGCATTTGTTTTCCTCTGTGAATTGCCCTTTGGTGGATTTGTGCATTGACCAGGAAAGGGATACAACTGAAAATGATCTTTTCATGTCCTTTTAAAATGATAAAAATAAGAAAGTCTCCAGGTGGTCTTTTTTCATAAATCTCTTTTAAGCTTAGGGGCTACCCTGCATGGTGCTCTGACAGGCCGACAATAAAGAAGTGCTTATGATGGTCCTGAGGGGGGTTGTTCTAAAGCTTTCCCCTACTGTTAAGCAGTAAATCAGGGACTGACAGGATTCCTCACCTGCCACCTCCTGCCAGGGTGACATTAAATCTACACTATACACTCTAATCTCCTTCTCACCACCAGAATCAGGAGGAGAAGGGGAAAGCCAGTTTGAGATATCTTGATTCCAAGGTCTCTTGGTAATCGCAAGATCGGCTTGTCTGTTTGGCCTACTGCATTGTTGCAATATAAACAGGTCTGGAAAAATAAATAAAAGTGAAGCGTCTTTGAAGGATTTCCCTATTGCCTTTTCATATTTTTTTTTGAACATTCATATCTAGGTAGGCAGCAGCGTGGTGAGTGTAGGTCACATGACACTCGCCTGCTGGTAATACAATGAGAACTCTGGTCCCAATAGGAAAGAATGAAGGTGATAATCGAAGTGGGTATTACGCACAGAGTATGGCCAAAAATAACACATGTTTCATGGGTTGGATCCTGGATCTGCCTTCTGTGAGAAGAAGGGACTTTCTCCAAATGGAAGGGTTCCACTTGCAGAATGTCCCTCCGTCCACTTTTTAGTGATTTCCTTCCTTTCCTCTCACTCCATAACTCAACCCTGACTCTCCGTATAGCATTTCCAGAGGATTGGAGGGGCTGCCATGGGGAGGGGGAGGAGGAGGGGGGAATCTAATATTGTCAGCACAGTTGATCCGGCATAAATCTGGATCCAATCCCTTGCATTTGGAGTTAGTGAAAGGGATGGATGTGGTTTTTTACATGTGCACTTTCTCTACATAGATATGCTTCTATGCAGACACACATAACAGTCGAAGGCATTGCCAAGCTCATAGTAACCCATTGTTCACATTTTGCTTGTCATGTTTTCCTGGTTAGCTTATGTAGAAAACAGACAAAGCTTCACAGAATTATACACTGAAGTTGGTGAAATCTCACCACCCAGGGAGACAGGTCCAAGGGAAGCAATTACTATGCACTGCAGCTGAAGAGAGAAGCTAGGTGCTGTGATGATCATAGCTTTACCAAGCAGCCCCGACCCAGTTTCTTCCTTTGTCCCTTAATGCAGGGGTAGCCGATATAACAGCTCTCCGGGCCGGTTTTGCAGCCCCCACTTCTCCTGTGCCACTGCCAGTCCTGAATTTGCTGCCGTGGTGCCAAGGCATGTGGGGAACATGGACCTTGAACAGAAGCAGAGTTGTGCTTGGGAAAGCTTCCTAGGAGACCAACCTTGCTTCAAAAGAAGGTGTAATGAGTTTGTTAGTAAACAGAAAGATGGACTTCACAGAGGACTAGACAGAGTTCCAAAATGCCGGTGGGTAGCCATATAGAGACCTGTGTATGTCTCTATATGACCCAAGCATTGGGAACCTGCAAGAAGGAGCCCCCAACCTTGTTTCTTCTGCTAGCTCTTGAGAGGGAGTGAGACATCTAGCAGAGGAGCCTCTAAGATCCAATCTACAAGCTTAGTGCTTCGGTTGCATTTCAAGAGGGAATACACATGTTACTGAATTGGAGGACTTTTGTGGCCCTAAAGCATGGCTTCTGTTTATCGTGGGGACCGCAATAGACACACAGATATAATTAGCTGGAAGGAGGGAGCTGCCTATTCATGATCAAAGCCCCACGGTGGCTACAAATCAGCGCTCTGTCAATTACATGACACAGCCTCAGATTCACAGCCAACACAGAGCTTAAAAAGTAGAGGGCTTACCCTGGCCAGATCTACATCAAGCACTTTGAAAACGTTTTGAAGACTGTATAGGGAGTGTGTCCTGGGCCCCAACAGTTGTCACTACTGTTATAAACCATTTTAAAGCAGCAGTGTAGATCCTGCCCCTGACTTTTTTGCTGGGAGCTCTTCTGCCATCTCAGCTTGCTCCATGACTGTTCCGCGGGGGGGGGGGGGGTGTTTCCAAGCAGATGGCAACTGGCAATTAGTTGCTACATTGGTCACTACCTTGTGAGTCCTCTTCCCTCCCCAGTAGCAAATAAAGTTGCCAGCCTGGCAGAACAGGCCAGTGCATGACATGAGGCTGTCTCCTCCCATACTTCCTAACTAAATGTTACCAGGAAAATGATGGAAACTAAACTACAGTGTTCTGTAGCAACCCTGTGATCTGGTTTCTCCTTAGCTGATATATTTCAATTCGTTGCATGGGAAATAAATAAAGAAATAGAAGTTGAATTTCTGATATTTTCAGAAGGTACATAGTTAAATGATGGAACTCGCTACCACAAGATGTAGTGATGGCCACCAATTTGGATGGCTTTAAAAGGGGGTTGGATAAATTCCTGGAGGGGAAGGCTAGCAATGGCTACTAGCCCTGATGGTTGAGTGCTATCTCCAGTATTTGAGGCAGTAAGTTGCTGGGGAACATGGGTGGGAGGATGCTGTTGAACAATGTCCTGCTTTGTTGGTCCCTGATCGACAGCTGGTTGGCCACTGTGTGAACAGTCTACTGGACTAGATGGACCCTCGTTCTGATCCAGCACAGCACTTCTTAGGTTCTTATGTACATAAAAAATGGTCTTCTGCAATTTAGAAACATGCAAAAGCAAATCGTGTGGCAGAGAGAAGCAAAAAAGTAATGGTAAATAAATGACTTTTTCATCTTTAGCTACTTTTTGGTCAAAGGTCAGTGTCCAGAGGCAAGGTATGATTCTTTATGTGATCAGTTCAGATGAATAACAGCAAGGTACTGTAGTACTAGAATTAAAGTGAGAAATGGACATTGATTCTTGCCTTTTCCATGTTATGCTTGACAAGTTAAGGCACCAGGGTGGCTTTTATAAACAGGAAGGACCTTAACACTTCTCTAGAGTCCTACCCAAACTGAGGATTTACTGTGAAGAAGATGAAAGCACATTAGATCTCTTGTGTTTCTGAGAGAACCTATCTAAAGCCCTTATAATCCTTTTATTTCCCACTGAATGAAGAGGAATTTATCTTGCACCATTTTAACCAGCCCAAAGAATGTCCTAAAGGGATGCTGGATGGTTGCAGTGTTCAATTTCCTCTGGGGTACAAATCCAATCTGTCAGTGCTGGCTCAATATCTTTTCCCTTAGAACATGGGTTTTTGGAATCTACTTTTTACTAGAACCCATGGCTGAGTGTGGACTAGAACCCGGATCTCCCAATTCCCAGTCCAACACTTCAGCCACTGCGCCACCCTGCCATGGCCTATAAGAATTGTATCTCCCTCTGTAGGCTTCCTGATCTTGAATGTTTGTACTTTGTGTTGGGTACTCAGGACAGATTAGGGTTTCTACTGGTACACTGGCAACACTGCTGCCCTTCAGTCTACCTGCCTGAAATGAAGGAGGTGGTCTCGGATTTGTTGTCAGAAATCTTTGCTGATCTACTGCAAATCACCCAGATATCTACCAATACATCTCAATCATTCTTCCACCCACTCCTGGAACAACCACATAACCATAGCGGTGAAATGGAATTAATTACCACATCATCCAATCTCTTTTTCTGAGGCAGGAACTTGCACATACGTGCATGTTCCAAGGTACTTTCCTGAAGGTTTCTAACAATTACATTTTGTAATCTCCCCCCTGCCCCCCCCCAATCTATCCCTCTGTTCTTTCTGTATAGTCATAACTTCACAGAACTACACAGAACGGTGTAGTCATAATTTCAGCTGCTAACATAGATTAGTTAACTAATGCCTGAAGTTCTTGGTTCTACCTTTATAGTTCCATAATGTTCTTGTTAAAAAAAAAAAAAAACCGTTTTATGAGCGTAGTGCTCATAAGTACAGGAAAATACATCACTTGTCTAGCAATTTTACTAGTGCTACTGTAATTTAACATTAAATTAATGAGAACAATTTGCCATATATTGTATGGAATGCAGGAGAGACTTGGGCCCTCCACAGAAGGTTTCTAATTCCACACACCAGTCCTAAACACATGTCCTTTTACAGAAGGTGTATAACTGATAGAATGGGAGAAATGGGAGAAAAGAGGCCATGGCTTTATGGTAGGGTAGTGAAGATTTGTTTGAGTAAGAAAATATTATTCAATTTATTTTAATCTCTGCCTGGGACTTTTGTTGCCCCTTCATGAATAGGTGTCAGCTTTCTTACCTATTCAGGATAAACATTATTTATATCCTCATTTGATAGTTGCTTTTTAAAGGAATACTGGTTAATCATCTTGACCCCAACCTCACTCGAATTACTGTGCCCATTTTAGTAATTCGTTGTTTTGTTTTATTTTATTTTAGTTATTTTATTTAGCCACCCCAAGAGTTATGGACAGAGAGATTAGATAGAAAGATTTTTAAATCAGAAGCAGGCCACTTGGGAATTTAGTGATGAAATTCAGCAGTTTGGGCGGGGGGAGGGGGACATATACACATTCCCCTTTAAAACAAGGCCTGGGGGATCCATGTACCATGTTTTCAAGCAAAACTGTACACCTGGAAAATCCAAGGAGCACAATTTTGCTTTAATAAAAGGCAAGTCCTCCCTGTGTACATTGTTTTAAAGCAAAATTGCACACCTGGAAGTTTCTGGGGAGCACAGTTTTGCTTGAATACAAAGCACGTGTGCCTGGTGTGTCTTGCTTTAAAGGGAAAACAGGGTTTTTAACCCCCCTCTCCACCACCGCCACACCACCAGCAAATCCAATGACACAGCAGTGGGATGCAATGCTTGGTCAGTTCTGTGGGGAGGGGATTGACCCCCTGGATCCCTGGAGATTGCCCACCTTATTTAAATAAGGAAATACATGCAATGATTCAGCCGAAGTTACTCATTTTGTGGTACTCATTACTAGTAACCTTTGGATAGATCCCATTTGTTGGAAGTAACTTCTGTAGAAATTAATGGAATTAATTTTCAGTAGCATCTTTAAATTCCCAGTTGCAACTTTAACAGTGTAATCTTATGCATATTTATTTGCAGGTAAGCTCCAATATGTTAAGAACATTAGAAGAGCCGGGCTGGATCAGACCAAGGGTCCATCTAGTCCACACAGTGGCCAACCAGCTATCAACTAGGAAGCCACAAGCACTTAAGTTGTGTTTACTCCTTAGTAAGTGTATGTCTACAGATAGGTATGTTTTCAGGAGGCATTTAAAAGATGTTATGTTTTCTGCCTCCCAAACCACATGAGGGAGGGTTTTCTAGAGGGTGGGTGCCACTACATAGAAGGCCTGTCATTGAGGTTCTTCATGGCGACATTATGTTTGTTTCAGAATGGCCAGCAAGTATTACAAAAGCCAACATAATTTACTAATGAAACAGTGGCTTTGACACTGACTGGATGTGTGGCATTGAATATGAACATGGAAGAACGGGCACAATACACATCTAAAGTTCTGAAATCTGGCACACCGTAATTTTGACTGAAGTAAGTCCACTGATGTAAAGACAACAACTAAAAGAAGCAACCGATGCATTGACTTGCCACGTTCTTACGCTGCGTTCCCATCTTTGTATTCACTGATTGCAAATTCCAATCTCAGCTCTGCCAGAGAGATGTGAACTTAATGAACTGAAGTGACAGGTTTTTGCATCCTAGGTTAGGCGACTTGACAGCAAAGTTGTGTTTATGTATATGTCTGCAGATTATATATACGAACCAGGAAGGCAAATAAAAATGTGTGGCGCTGCTGGAGGTGCAATCAATAAAATTGCAGATACGCTTCTTAATTCCGGTGCAACCCATGGGGAATACTTTTTGATGCATGTTACAGTTTAAAGGCGAGATAAAATAGCTCCCTAAAAAGCTTGCATATATCTCAATTAGCATCAGCATTGTATTCTATTTGAATATGTTTTCAAGAAATTGGTTAATAAATAAGGCAATTGCAGTGTGACTAAGAAATATCCCCCCAACCTCTGTTGGCTTGAAGCAAGGAGCAAAAAGAGGGTTTTTTTTAACCCTCTCCATGTACCTAAAACTACTAAGCAGGAACATAGAAAACAGGAAATTCAAAGAATACTCATTGGTTGTTATAAGATGCTAAACCACATAGGGTGGATAAATACCAGATTTGCCATACAAAATGTACCTATATGAGGCTATATCACGTTCCAGACAAAAGATGTTTGTGTTCCTCATTTTCAACTATATAGTGCTCTATGACCCTGTCTATCCATGCATCAGAACTAAGTAGTAAAGGTTTTCCTAGACTGAACCACTTCTGGCTGGGTTAGGTGCTGCATGTTTGAGCGCTGTCTCATGTGAAAAAAACCTACCATACTTGCCATGTTATATTCTTATGTGCAGACCCTCCCCTCGTTCCATATGGCCCAGGCCAAAGTGTGGCATTGCAGGGGGCGTTTTTATCGTGTCACTTTTCCTGCACACAGCAGGAGATCATGGCACATTCCTTTTAAAAAAAAAAGCCGATTAAAAGGGGTCTATTTTGTGACAGAAAAATGAGTGGAAGGAGTGGGAGGCACGCAGGAGGCTCACGGGAGTTGGACATCATCTGAACGACATTCGAACATCCATAAGTTGGCAGTAGCAATGTGCAATAAAACGCTCATCTGATGAAAGCCCTAAGAGTATCAGTCTGACTCTGTGTTCCTGTTCTTTGTTGTTGGTGGTGTGTGTGCTACACACAAACACATAGTGTTATGGTGTGCACTAGAACTACATTAGCTTACACTTTCAAATCCCAGTAAAGCGTCATCCACACCGTCAAACAATTGTGTGGCAAATCTCTTGGTGCTCATCAGTTTCCTCGAGGAGAGATAAAGGCAGGAAGATCAGTTTCAGCCCCCCACCCCCCAAATAATCAACTTTAAGAGCACCTAGCACAAACCCCCTGCAACTATTGGACTGATATTTCACAAGGTTCACTAAAAGAGAACGGGCTTCAAGCCTAACAAGTGTTTCCCAAATAAAAAAGTTAGAGTCATTTGTTGATTTCCCCATTATAGCTTGCATTGGGGTGAGGGGGAGAACATTTTTGCCATCTTTGGATGGTGCTCATGTCTTCCAGTGCCGAGTTTGTTGTTGTTGTTTTTAAAAAACTCACCTTCATGCAGTATCACGCCCACACAATTGTGCAATTGGGCAAATGTCTCCTCTTTTTTTTAAAAAAAAAAAAAAAGTCACCCCAGAATGTCCCTTTTTACTTCCCGGACAACTTGCTGGTGTGTGGCCCCTGAGGGACAATCCCAGAAGTGGAAAACTCCATGATTGTCCCTCCCAACTCCCCAAAGGGCTGCAGGTGTAGATGAGCCCAGAGTCATCTGAAGCTTTGGACAACCTGAAAAGAGGCTCTGCATTAGATCCAAGGTGAAGCATATCTTGTCTAAAGCAGAAATTCCCTATCTAATGCACAAAAATGCTCCCTCCCTCCCTCCCTCCCTCCCTCTCTCTCTCTCTCTCTCTCTCTCTGTGTGTGTGTGTGTGTGTGTTCTGGGCACACCCTTCATCTCTGAGGTCAAGGGCCCAGAATATCTTGCTTGAAGAACATCAAGCAGAAGCCTGGGGTCTTCCTACTATTTAAGGCAGGCCCAGTCCAGAAGCATCATATTGCCTGCCAATCACAGACATTAACGCTAAACATCACATTTCCCTTCTGTGATTGAAGAAGGTTCTGAGGGATGAGCACACATGGTTCATAGTACCTCAGTTGGCTAGGCCCTAGTTTCAGATTCTTAAATCACAGTCCAAGACTCTGAAGGCCATGACATTTGAAATACTCTGAGGTAAAAAGAAAAGGGCATAACAGCTTCACTCCCCCCCACACACACATATATCCCAGTTCTCCAGTTCCATCAAATTTGAGTGACAGATGTGGGGGGGGGGCATAATGGACAATGGGTTTTAATATGTGTGACAATACATTTCTTCCAATTTTAAAAAATATTGGAGTAAGTCAAGGGAATGTATGAAAACCATAATAAGAGAACAACTCTTCAGGGAACTGCTACACATGATACTTCCTTTTGTGGAAAATAAAATAATTATACTAGGTTATAGCTCAAATAAATAAACAAGGGGTGTAATGTTCAAAGTCCACTTCCAGCCAACTTTCATTGTGATCGGCTCTGAGTGAAGCCAGAAGTTTGCTTCTGTCAGCTCAGCTCCATGTGTCATTCCTAACAGGATAATGATTTCACAAGCATGGCAAAGGCCAGACTCATTTTCTCTCCCCTGCTGGAGAGCTGCAAAGAGACGTTTGAAACAAAAAGTTGTCAAAGAATTCTAATTTGAGAAATCCCACAACAGGTTCAATCGTTTTTATTTTAGGCTAATCTCCAGATACAAGAACTTGGAGCAGGCTTTTGTAATAGGGTTAAGATTATGTGCAAAATGGTATGCAAATGTTGCTCCTGCAGAGGGCACAGGGTAACGCCTAATCTACACTAATGATTATGTGACTAGAAAAGTACATTAAGCAAAGATTTCACATGGAAATAATGTCAGGGCTCTGCCAATTTACAGATATTAATGGATTATGTTTTATACTTAGCTAGGAAATCAGACTAAATAGTTATGCACAAACTTTATTAGTAGCTTGGGTCTATTCTATTTATGTATCAGCCTCTTCATGCCACCACTTAGTTCATGACAGCAACAGGGAAAGCTTCTGGATCTTTTGCATGTGTTGGCAGTCAACTTCTAACTAGCCTCAGTCATGTGTGCTTGCAATACCCATCAGCAAACAAACAAAAGCCAATGTTTGTAGTGAGATGCCAAAAGCTGAATTCTGTGTATCATGATGGATAAACATGACCAACTGGCCCACAGGCTAATATGAGAAATTCCACAACAGCTTCAGCCTGTTGGATCCATAGGACTTATTGGATCCATAGGACTTTTAGGCTGCTACCATGACTCCATTAGGGCCAATGCTTGTATCAAGTGGCTCTCAGTCAGCTGTAGGGATGGGAGTATCAGCAAGACATGAGGTCATTGAGGTTCCCAATTTCCACATCAAAGCTTAGCTTGCCTCATTCCCATTCCATATTTGTGTTTTTAAACTGTTGGTTGTTTTCTTATGGTTTTAATTTTTGTGAACTGCCCAGAGAGCTTTGGCTCTTGGGTGGTATAAAAATGTAATAAATAAATAAATAAATAAAATTCTCCAGCATGAGATTTCTTTTCTTTCTTTTTTCCAAAAGGGAAACATGCACATTTGAGTGTGCATTTTTTAAAAAAGCACACACCCAAGTACATACTTCTCCCCCCATTGACTAAAGTGTGAAAAAACTGCATTTTTCAAGTGTACATTTTACTAGTGAATGCATTATTCAGATGTGATCACAAGCTTGGGTATATGGAAGGTTTAACCAAGAAATTGCTCCTGTTCACATTCGGGGGCTGCAAATGGGGCAAGTTCTGATGCCTAACACCTCTCTAGAACTGGGGAAATGAACTACTGTGTAGTATAGAAATGTTGTTGTTGTTATAGAAGTATGATGATGATGATAGCGATAACAACAACAATAAATATGATGGTTATGAAACTAAATTCTTATACATCCCTATAAATTTACCTAGTTTACATTTCTTATGTATCAGCCCTGACTAGCCATTGAACCTGGGGTCTCCTCAGGGCCACCTGCTAAAATTCCAGCACTGCCAGCGATCCTGGTAAATCTGCTGTTCTTAGAGCTTTCAGATATTCCACAGCAGGATCAGATATCTCCAAAAACAGTTACCTCGGCTCCCAGCCAGCTCTCAACACTGTCCCCACATCACACCTGATCTACGGGAGTGGAGGAGAAATCCAGACAGGTGGATGCTTCAAGGTAAAGTGTCCAGATAGAGACACTAGGCTACCTGGCTGCCTTCGTTCAGGCGGACGGCGCTTCTGGCTGCTAGGTTTTCATCTCCACGCCAGTTGCTGGATGCATCTTACTGCTGGATGGAGAACAATGTAATCTTAGATTTCTACTCAAGATGCTTCAGAGAGCTGCTGCAGGTCTGCCTTCCCCGGCGATCTCTCTGTGCCTGCTTACCCTACCCTGTGCCTGTTTGCATTCTCTTCCCCTCCTTATTGTTTTACCAGGATTTTATTAGATTGTAAGCCTATGCGGCAGAGTCTTGCTATTTACTGTTTTACTCTGTACAGCACCATGTACACTGATGGTGCTATATAAATAAATAATAATAATAATAATAATAATCCCACTCAGGAGGAGGAGAAAGCTCATGCAGGTGCCTGCCTGGATCAGAGCTGAGCTGAAAGCCAGGAAGGGGCAGAAGCCCAAGCTTCCTTGGGGCAATCATCCAAGCTCCAGATCCAGTGTCTGCCAGCCAGATGTTCAGTGCACACCTGTGAGCCTCCCCAGAACTGGGGAAATAGACAAGATCCAAATGCTTCATAGAATTACAGAGTTAGGAAGCATCTAATGAAAAAGACTATACAGATACTCTAATACTCTCTCATTTACATTGCTTCTTTTTATATCATATGAATACAAAATATAATCTTTTGATACGAATGCCTCGTTCTTTAACCTTCGATTCGTAGAAGTTGTTAGACTACAACCCCGATCATCCCCAGCCACTATGGCCAATGGTCAGGGATGTGGGAATTGCCATCCAACAACCTCTGAGGTCCTGAGCTTGGATGTCTTTCTGTTTCCAGTAGTGGCTAGCCAGCTGAAGTCCATTAACATTTTAATAACGTTGGCAAAGCTCTGATACTATTTCCTTTAAAAAATGTATGGAATGAATGAACAATCCTTTCTGGCATCCTTTTAAACACTTAAAATACAGCTCTCTTCTTTTCCTAGTCTAAGCAAAGCTGTCCTTTCTTCATAAGATTTCCTTTCTACATTCTTGAGCGTCTTTGTTGCTGACCCATTGCAAATATTCAGCTTAAACTGTCAGCCTCCTCTAACCTTTTGGCTCAATTCACAACAGAGGAAATGCAGCTATGGTGTCACAAAACAGTAGCATCACCTTTCCCACCAATTGGTATCATTTGGTACAGCATACTATTCTTAACTAAATTCTGTAAATTTTAGGAACACCACAGAATTCCCCCAGGGGCTTCTTCTGCCATATACAGAGGGCAGGTTTTCCGGTGGTGACAGACGATTAGTTGTGTTTGGTAGCCCATTGGGTGGCCATATGTCCTCTTTTTCAGAAGACAGTCCTCTGCTAGAGGGCTATCCTCTATTTAAAGGGCATCATCTGTCCTGCCCAATTCCAGTTTAAACATAGAGAACCTTCAGGACTGATGGCCATAAACAGTGAGCACTTGGACAGCGAACTGAGCAAAGCACTCAAGTTACCTGGTCAAGTCACCTAATCACAGTCTTCCACACCATGGTGAGATATACTGTATTTCTATTTCATTGTTGCTGTTGTTGCTGTTGTTGTTGTTGTTGTTGTTGTTGTTGTTGTTGTTTCTACTGCCTGCCACTGCAAGTACCACACTGTTGACAAGCATCTGGTGGTTGTCCAGGCCTGAAGTTAAGGAACACCTTTCTAACTTGTAGTCTACTTATTCTTCCTCCACCTTGAAACATGATAGCTGGTTAACTTTCTCTGCATTCTGGTCTTGTCTTTTAAGGCCATTGTGTAACTATGTCCCAGCCTACATCCTTGGCATTTTATCTCTTAACACATCACCTCCATATAATCTATGAAAAATACCAACTGCAAAGCTCCATCTGTCTCCTTCTCCTATTTATGTGCCTTTCCCCCCTCTTACACAAAAGATATTATATTCATTCCCCTATTTCATAAGAAATTCCTATATAAAGATTAAAAGGCAAGCAAATGGTAAAGTAAGTGTGTGTGTGTGTGTGTGTGTGTGTGTGTGTGTGTGTATGTAACTTGGTAGCTCTTTTCTCTTTTGTTCCATTCTAAATACAGAGAAGAATCCTGGTCAAATTAATATTTTCCTAACTTTTAGGAAGCAAGCCTGGGGTTCATTCTTCCTTTCCCCCCATTCCACACCACAAGCGAGACGTAAAAAAATATATGGTATGATTGATGACAGAAAGCAATAGCAAATTTATCTGTATCCATGTTCTCCTTGAATCTGTTATCCATGTCCCTTTTCATACTATATAGAAAAATAGTTGGTCTGACCAGGGCCAGCTTGTAAAGAACTATCTTCCAAGTATTCCATATGCAGATTCTGATTCCCCCATAGCTTCAGTTAATCATCCAAAGATGTATGTATACCAATGTGCAAGAATACCTATGTGTGTGACTGTTATTAGAGATATTTGTGATGAGATATATTTGGCATGGGGGTTAAGTTACATTTTTTTTGGCCTACATGATAATAGCTAAGGGTCAGTCCACACTGTTAGTGAATGATGCTTGTTCAAGCAAACACCCTTGGCCATTTTTAGCAATAAATGTGCCTGCAATCAAACCAAACTGTGGACAAGATTATAGACCAGGGGGATTGAACTCTTTCAATCCAAGGGCCAAATTACATTTCAGAGAAGGTCTCTGGGGCCATGTTCCAATGGTGGGTGGGGACAGTGCCAATAATATCTCAAATACCAGAATATTTTAACTTAAAGCTCTTATTGCCAATAATTATGCCTCAGGAGGGGCATTTCAACCTTTTAGAAGGGGGCAAAAACTGCTCAGAAGCTGAGAAGCCAACAAATAATGAGAGGAGCCATGGACAAATGAGAGGAGCCATGGACAGGGGGTGTGGCCCTTTAGGGAGCCCCAGAAGGCTGAATTGGGGTCCCAGGCAGGCTAGATTTGCCCCCCCCAGGCCTGAGGTTCTACATCATTGCTGTACACCCATATAGATGCAGCAGGTAGATACAGATCGCTGCTTTTTATGACACATCTTCCCTACATGGGAGGTACAATTCTTCTCCTTACCACTTTGCAGGAAGCTGCTTACAACTTGGCTGCAATCCCATGCGCATGTACTTTGGAGTTAGTTCCATGGGACTTACCGCTGGGTAGATATGCATAGGATCGCACCGACACACACCTCGGTCACCAACTAATTGCATGTATACCATGTTAAGTCAGCATTGCCTGAATCTAGCCAACAATTTCCATAACTGCGGCAGCTGGAAAATTTGCTTCTCTTGAAATCACTGCCATATCTGCTAGCTGTAGTTGTGTACAGTCGAGTTCACACTTAGGTTTCCACATGATCAATAGAGAATGACTAAGATTTCCCTTATGGCTGTTAGTCATTGCACACAGCTTGAGAAGAGCTAGACGGAAAGTTTGATGCAACCCAAGTGTCTCCCATTCCTTTGTCAGCATTTCATAGCAAAATAAATAGGTGTTGCTGAATGACAAATTAATTGAGAATCAAATTAATGACCCCAATCTTTCCCTTAATTAACAGGAAGGATTTCAGACCCTCTGGGGAGTTCAAATAAACCGATATATATATATATATATATATATATATATATATATATATATATGTACATCATCTCGGCATATTGCTAAATGTGTTCTGAGCTTGTGACAGGTGCATACTTTTGAAACCATTACCTCGGTGGCTGCTTTTCTCCCTATCTCCATGATTGGCTAAAGCCAATTTAAAGCTCTGTGTATATCCCAACCATGGCAGGGCATTTCCCTCAGAGTAACGATGCAAATTATGTCTGTGTTAAACAAAAATCCTGAAACATGAAAAATATATATCAAAGGCTTTGCTTGGGTGTGTGTGGAGAAAAGGCCAGGGAGGGTGTGTGTAGGGAGGGAAGCAGAAAGGCAAATGAAGGTTAGCGATGGTCAATGAAAGCCTCTCATAGCTGATAGGCAGATAATTGGAGAGCATGAGGACATTTACTTATCAGAGCCCAACAGCCAGAGGAAGGCAAGGTTCCGTGCCAGCAATAGATCTAACACTTGACTGGGTGTGCAGTTAGACACAGTACAATGATCACAGAATTGGGTGCAGTCAGCATTTAATACCCTGCAGCTGTGGAAACAGTAAAATGATCCCACCTTGCCATTGTGAGAAGGAGTAACATTCTGAGTGTTGTTCCTCTCGGCCACAATGGGGCCTTAGAAATAACAAAACAATGACCATCGAAGAGAGTGTGTGTTTTATTCACCAGCATTTTGAAAGTAGGTTGTTTTGTTTTCTTTCTTTTTTCCTTTTAGAAAGGCATTCCTCAAAGTTCAAAGCTCTAGCAAAGCCTGTGTCACAGCAACAGGAGGTAAGTAGTCAAAACGGTTGCTGAAGGGCTAAGGAAAAGACAATGTTTTTAGGAGGCTTGAGATAATTGATTCCCATATTTGGGCTGAGAAAGAATTTTTCCCTAGCTGGATTGAGAACATTTCTCTCTCTCAATTCCGTTGTCATTCAATCTTTTCTCCCCATAGATAAAACTCTGCAACTTTGGTTGTCTTGTTTTGTTTTGATTTTACCAAACAAATTCCTTACCCTTTCCTCACTTAATAGAAGTTGTATAAATTATTATATACAGATTTCATGAAGCACTCAATGCATCACAAGCATCATCTCAGGGCCAGGCTGCTTGTAATATAGAAGAGCCAGATTTGGGTATATATATTCTTTTCCTAGAAGTCTCAGAGCCCCTGACTTGGATTGGGACTGCAGTGCAAGGAAAGAGGGAGTTGCCTACTACACTAACTTCCCAATGCAAATTCACACACACACGCACTGCTCTTAACCATGGCTTACGAGAAGATGCTATACAAGCACCTGTATATTTGCATATTGTATTTTGTATCTGTGTGTTTTGTTTCCCTTCTCCTGTGTTCCCCAGCAACTGGTGTACACAGGCATACTGCCTCTGAACATGGAGGTATCAGGACTAGTAGCCATTGATAACTTTCTCCTCCATGATTTTTTTTTCTAATCTCCCTTTAGAGCCATCCAAATTGGTGGTGGCTGTCATTACATCATGGGACATCAAATTCCAGAGTTTAACTATTTATTTGTTGCATTTATAGTCTGCCTTTTTTCCTCCTTAAGGAACCCAAGGCAGCATACGTAATCCTCCTCCTCTCCATTTCATCCTCACAACAACAACCCTGTGAGGTAGGTTGGGCTGAGAGTCTGTGACTGGCCCAAATCACCCAGTGAGCTTCCTGGCCAAGTGGGGACTAGAACCCAGATCTCCTGTATCCCAGCCCAACACTCTAACCACTACACCACACTGGCTCAATTCGCCGTTTTATGAAGTACTTCCTTTTTTCTGTTCTAAATCTCCTGCCAATCAGCTTTATGGGTGACCCCAGGTTCTAGTATTATGAGAGAAGGAGAAACTGTCTTCCTATCTACACCTCTATCATGTCTTCCATTACTTCTTCTTTTAAGCTAAATAGTTGCAGATATCGTAACCTTTTCTCATAAGGGACTTGCTCCAGCCCCTTGATCAATTTAGTTGCACTTTTTCCAACTCCACAATAACAATTTTTAGCTGAAATGACCAGAACCATACAGTTTTCCCAGTGTGGTTACACAATCATTTTACATAGGGCAGTACAATATTGTCTCCAATTACCATCCAATTGACTCCAGTTCCCAATCAGCCATGTCCAGCATAACCAATAGTGAGTGATGATTAAAGTTGCAGTTCAACAACATCTCAGTGGCCACAGGTTCTCTAACCCCTGCAGTAGGCAGACAACTGGGCTGATGGAGAAATACTCTGACTTGGTATAAATAAAGCAGCTTCTATGTTCCTCTCACTTTGAAAGATATACAGAGCGAGGGAAGAAGTAGATTATACAGCAGTTCCCTCATCCAATCTGGTTCACATTGCCCTATATCCCACAATAAGAAGATACATTTCACAAGGTATACATGCCTGGTACCTTCTCATTTTCACCAGGTATATTGTAAGCTATTTTGGGATGCTGAGAAGACTGATGGAAATGTGCTTGTCCTCCCATGGGGATCAATGGGGGGGGGGGGGGGAAGACCACCTTGCCAACAATCCTAATTTTGTTCCCCTAGTAACAAGATCTTTCCATTTTACCTTGCCATATCAACTTGCCTAATTCGTTTCTCTTTTGCTTTACAGTGCTCACACTAGATTCACATTCTGCAGGTAGTGTAAAACTTATTTACTACATTTTTATCCCACCTTCCCACTGAGCTGCTCAGGCTAGCCCACACAAATACCCACCCACACCCACACCCACCATGTTATTCTCAGGAAAATCCTGTGAGATGGGTTAGAAGAATGCTGTGAGAAAGAGAAACTGGCCCAATATCACCCAGTGAATGTCCAATCGGAGTGGAGATTTGAACCAGGGTTTCCCAGGACCTAACAATGATGCCACACTGTCCCTAATATAAAGGGACATTTGACATGTTATTGTATTTGCTATTAATATTTGTGAAGTACTCTGGATATGTGGTAAAATCCCATATTGCTTTGCATTACTTTGAGTCCAAAGTAACTTAATTTCAATCATGAATCCTTTTGGCTGAACTTATTGGCAGTCTCAGGGCTGGAACCTGGATCTTGAGATGGATGCCCAAGTACCTCTCTGTCCATCAGCTTGGTGAGGAGTATAACCTTTACATCTTTCTCTGTCTATTCAGAAGTGTGTTTGTTTTCAGACTTGATGGCTGGGAGATGGATGATAATGCTATCCATGATATTACCTCCACACATATTACCTCCAGTATCAGAAGCACCTATACCTCTGTTGCTGGAAACACGAGTGGGATGGTGTTATTCCATTCATGTCCTGTTTGTGGGGTTCCCACTAGGGCTGTGCAGGGACCCCCGATCCACTCTGGATCTGGACCTTCCGGATTGGGTCCGAACCACTCTGGATCGATCCGGACCTCTTCCGAACCGATCTGGATCCAAATCTGGAGCAAGATCCTGAGGTTAGGATTTTCCCTCATAGACTTACATTGGAAAAGAAAAATGCCTATAACTTTTTTTAGTTTTCAAGATAGAAACATGAAAATGGGCACCATGATAGCTTCTAAATATATTGTTAGTCATGGCCACTTCGAAGGAAATGGGATCATCCCCTGATGTTTGGGGGATTTTTTTAAAGTTTTCCCCCAGTTACATGTGTGTATCTTGAAAAACAAAAAAGTTATAGGCATTTTTTCTTTTCCAATGCAAGTCAATGGGAAAAAAACCACGGTTTGACCCAAAATGGCGTCCAGAGCACCAGATTGCTTCGGATTGATCCGAACTGATCAGAACCGATCCAGAGCTCCCCCAACCCAATTCAGATCTGAATTTAGGGGGTCCGGATTGGCCTGATCCACTCTGGATCCGGGGATCCAGAGCAGAGCACAGCCCTAGTTCCCACGGGTATCTGGTTGGCCCCTGTGCAAACAGTATACTAGACTAAGTAGGCTTTTGGTCTGATCCAGCATAGCTCTTCTTACATTTTTATGAGACATTTAAAAATGTATTGAGCTCCAGCAGTTCCCACTTTAGACATTTAACTGTCAACAAATCAGAAATATCCTGTTCTGTGCTACAGATTGCCACAGGGCATAGCAGTTCTTAAATTGTGCCACTATGAACTGCAGGCTTGTTTGTTTGTTTAGAGTTATTTATATCCCACTTTTGACAGAGTTATTGAAGTGGCACACATAAAAATAGATTAAAATGTGTTAACAATAAAACGTGCAAAAAGTAAAAGTCATAAAATAAAGCTACATTAAAACTAGCAGATAACACACTTCCTAATTAAAACAGCAATAGATTCATCATGGAATTAAAAAGAAGTTTGCAGCCCCTATCTAGAACAAGAACCAAATAGCAGAAGGGTCCTCCCCCTCCATGAGAAAGACACCCCTAAATCAAGAGAGGGCAACCTCCGGCCCATGGGCCTACTCAGCCATGCAGTGTTGCCCAATCTGGTCCACTAAGGGTTGGGTACCCTCCAAATGTCACAGCCCTTCCTGGTCCCTCCCCTTAGCCTGGGGAGAGAAATCCCCATGTTATTTCCAATCTCCAATAGTAGTGTAAGTGGTGTGATGGGTAATCCCTTTGTTACCTCCAATTAGAGAACAGAGATAACAAGGGGATTTTCTCGCACTGCAAGCCCTGACCAAGTCCCTTCCTGCACTGCTCACTCCCCAATTAGGAAGTGAGTGACACTGGAAGGAGGCACCCAGCTCCCTTCCTAAACTCCTTGTACTCCAATTGGGTTGTGAGCATGTAGGAAGGATGTGCCCAGCTTGTCTGGCACTTGCAGGAGCCTGCTCTTGCATTTGCCTATCAAGTTTCTTTCGCCATGCTCTGCATAGAGAAAACAAATAGACTGAACTGACTCAAAGTCTTTGTACACAAGGCATTTATTGTGTATGTGTGTGTGTGATTCCCCGCGATAGTTTAAAGGTGCTTTACATGACGACGTCATCCTCCAGGAGCCTCTCCTGTGCGTTGTAACCATTATAGTGGGTTTTCCTAACAAGGAAAAGTCTGGTTCGGGAAGGGCCACGTGAAACACTAGTGTATTTCCACAATTCCACTATACGACTGTGCCACCTAGTGGTTGTGTATTGGAACATATAGAAAGGCAAAGAAAGAAAAACCCTTGGATAAAAACAAGTGTACAGGAGCTGATCTTAATTCTACAAAGAATCTGGATAAAGAAGCCTTGGTAAAGTGGGGGTTAAAAGCCAGATGTAGAAACACCCTCATTGACAGCACTGGGGGATATTGGGGGTAAGGACCATCCCTTTGACAGCATCTTACTTGCCAGCGGTTGTGGAGGAGGCGATCTTGCCCCTGGACCGAATTAGGTTGCCCACCAATGCCCTAAATATTCAAAAGAAATATGTCAGGAGAAAAAGGCTAGCTAGAACTTTCTCCCTGACATGATAGATTTTGTTTTAATCTGGGAAATGCATACCTTCAAATATAGGTAGACCACTGCATTCACCTGCACAGCCTATGGCACTTCAGTGCCATAGCCCACCCAAGATTTAAAGAGTGGCTTCCTAGAGGTTCTCAAGGCCCCCTGTTTTACTGCCTGTGTGGAACTGCAAGAAGCTGGTGGTTGTTGAGTCCCTCATAGGCCGCAAGGCAGGTGGGCAGCACTTACCTTGGCAGGTCATACGTTGGGCTCTATTTAAAGTGCTTTTTTCTCTGCCAGTCTGTTTAGACTGAGGCCATTTGAGGGTTTAGCCCGGTGCGAGGCCTGGGCTCCCTGCTGTGCATGCAGACGACGCACAGGGGATCCTGGGGTCAGGCCAGGCTAAACCCTCCCTTGACCCGGAATAACCGGATCTGCTTATGGCCCGGTTTTTCCGCAGCCTGGGGCTGTGTTAGTTTCATGGCTTTTCCTGGCTGCTCGCTTACTTGCAAATAGCCGGGAGAAGCCGCTGTGCCCATCGGGCTGGGGGGGAGATCACGGACGGGGGGCGGAGGGGGCATCGGACATGGCGAGTGGGCGAGCGAGCGGGGGGTGGACAGGTGAGCGGGAGGTGGACATGGCGAGCAGGGGGTGGACGAGTGGGGGGTGAGTGGATGGATGGGCAAGTTAGGGGGCGAGCGGGGGCATCATACATTGTGGGGGGGAAATCGGGGCAGGGGGAGTGGGGAACCCTTTTTTAAAAAACAAGGACTTACTTTTTCATTGGTGCGCTCCTGCGCACATGCCCCTTTAAGGTTTTTTTGAAATGCAGGACGCAACGGGGCTTTCCTTTCCCCATCGCGTCTTATGTGTAGAAAAGGGCAACAGCCTGCGCTAGCTGCAGCGCAGCCTCGCTCCTCCTCCTCTCTGCATTAACTGGTAGGTCTAGCAAGGCCCTTAGTCATTTTTGTATAAGGCTCAGTGAAACACCCTTTTCTATACTGTCAGGATTAGTTATGGCAGGAATATGCCAGCCTTTTTATTTTAGAAGCCGTGCAACAGAAATAAGAATGATGAGCAATAAGAGCAGACGAAGCCCCTGCTAAGTGGTCCAAGTAATTGGGTAGACTGCTGTTTATTTCCATGGGGTTTGCATTCCACACTCCAAGTGAGTAAAAGAAATCATGACTGCAGCACTTCTGCAAACAGAAGAGGCAGCCGAAATGTTGCTCTTGGTCTAGATTTCATTGCCCTAGAGAAAAAGATATATACACACACACACACACACACACACACACACACAAACACACACTTTATATTTCAAATAAAAAGCCTTCTGTCCCTTCTTCAATTATTATTAATCATGTCTTACTTCAATATTAATGTTCTACCTCTGTATCGTACATCTTGAAACGATGTGCTATAACTTGAAGTAATATGTTGGAACGTGCTGCTTTAGGAGTCATTACCAATTTTCAATACCTATTAAAGAACAGAAGTGCTTGAAAAGGCTGTAAATTACAGTATAATTTTAGGCTGCTGCACTAGATCAAAAGTTGGATCAATCCTTGAATTTTCAGGCATCCAGTTTGTGAGCAACCATGTCATTATTATTATTATTATTATTATTATTATTATTATTATTATTATTATTATTTTACATTTATATCCCATCTTTCCTCCCTGGAGCTCAAGGCAGTATACATGATCCTCCCCACCCCCACTGATCCTCACAACAATAACCCTGTGAGGTAGGTTAGGCTAATGAAGACTCACCCAACAGCACCCAGTGAGCTTCATGCCTGAATAGGAGATTTGAATTTAAGTCTTCCCAGTTCCAGGCCAACACTCTAACCCCTACACCATGCTGGTTCTCAGTTTTAGATTTAAAAGCCTGCCTCTACAATGGATATGTTAGTTTATCCTAGTTATATCAAAGTGTGTGGAGGGATTTCCCCTGTAGGTGCAAGCACATTCCTGCATATGCTTGTACCTTGATTTTGCATTTGGTTTGTCTATACCATGAGGTGCTTGTATATGATTTATATGATCTTGTATATGATTTTTGTATGTGATTTTTTAATTTTGTATATGATTTTTGTATATGATTGTTTATGATTTGACTATAGCATGAGGCACCTGTCTGCTCTTTTTGTCCATTCAGTGCGGATTTTCCTTGTTTATCACTTCTTCTAATACCAACTTCATTTGGCATGTACTGACAGTAGTCAAAATGGGACACTGAAAAACAGGAAGCTTGGTACAGGTGGGGGACATTAAAGTTTGCTGAAATAAAATAATAATGATGAATAATATGGTGGCAAAACAACTACAACTACCCACAGTCCAATGTGGCCTGTTCACTAGCCACAGAATGTTCAGTGTCAGTTTCAAACCAAAACAGAAAACCCTGGGGTGGGGGTGGGGAGTGGAATACCAAGTTTGCAGGGAGCGGCTGGTTGGAATCTCAGACAGGACCATTCCTGTTCAGAGATAAAGATGCACAGCAACATTTTGTTACAGGTCCCAGTTATCAACTACTAGCAAAATGTCCACGATTTTAACAGAAAGACTTGCACATTGCAAGGACTCCGGGAAGGGTGCATCTGTTGTGCATGTATGTGTAACTTGAATGTACTGTAAAGACACACTGCACGCACAGTTACACCCAGAATCAGAATGGGCAGCATGGTCACCGCATTTTCACCGCAGAATAGCTGCATTTATTTTATTTATTTATTTATTTATTATTGTATTTATATCCCGCCTTTTTTTTCCTTGAAGGAACCCAAGGTGGCATATGGCATATGTTATCCTCCTCCTCCTCTCTATTTTATCCTCACCACAACAACCCTGTGAGGTAGATTGGGCTGAGAGTCTGTAACTGGCCCAAAGTTACCCAGAGGGTTTCCATGGCCGAGTGGGGACTAGAACCCGGATCTCCCAATTTCCAGTCTAACACTCTAACCACTACACCTCACTGGCTCTCCATGTAGTACCAAACAGACAACATGGTAAGCACCCCAGGAGTCCTTATCCCCTCTGCAGAGAGTAGGTACCCGGGGTGGGTACTTTACTAATTGTGTGTGTTGGGGGAAACCCAGCACTAGACACTCAACATGGGATGCTCCCAAATGTGACCCATGATGGGTTATGTGTGAACCCAGCCTAGGAATCAAGTCTTCTCCTTCCGTGACACAGCTCTGACCTGGGGGGATTCTACACGTCCCGCCTTCTTCCGCCGAGCTCTCCGACCCGGCCAGCGAGGAGGTAGGTGGGTGGCGGCGGCGGCAAGGACGCCTCTTCCTCGTCTCTTCTCCAGGCAAGCTACACGATCGCTTTGGGGGTGCACTGGGGGCGCATGGAAGCGCCCTCAGTACGACATGTGGAATCCCCCCTGTGTTATATTTCTTGATGGGTAATCTTATGAACCCAATCATATCCTCAGTGAACACATAAGCAGAATCACAGCCACTGGCCATGTCCCCTGACACTGACATGCTGCTAGCCACGCCTCTAGCAGTGTGGCATGTAAACACCCAAAGTTCTAAACTGTGTACAGGAGCCTTATGTGCATACAAATCTGTACATGTTTAGGCTGCTTTCAGTCAAATTGAACATATGGCCTGTCAGTGTGTGGTAATGCAAAGCTCATGCTTTCTTGTTTTTAAGAACTTTGGCCAATGTGTAGAATAAAGTGTATATATTAACTTGAAATTAATTTCATAAATGTATACCCCACTTTTCAGGGCAGGAACTCTCATGAAGTGACTGACAATTTTAAAACACAGCCATACAATTCAAAGCTATCAAAATTGTGTCTGTGTGTCTGCATGTGTGTGTATTATAGATATACATACACTCTCACACACACACACTTAAAATGTAAGTTCTGATTAAGCTAACAAGCTGTTTATATCTCTTGAAGTCTCTGTCATACTGTCTTCTTGGCCTTTTATAAGAGTAAAATCTGGCAGACTGGAGATTGGTTGTCCAAGGAGCCTAGACTGAGTCAAATAATAACAGTAATTGCATATTTTCAGCAAGGACATGTATGAGTAACCAAGACCTTGTATGATTCAGGCCTCAAGCACCTGTTTTGAAGTAGCTGCTGAGAGTCCCACTTCTTCCTGCTTTTATGACATGAGCATTTAAGCTGTTTAGGAGGAGGAGGAGGAGGACCTATACTGCAAGACTTGCTCAGCTTCTTGCTAGATCTTCAGACTTGTCCTGTTCAGCTCTGTAACCCTTCAATAGCTGTGCCTGCACACCTGAATCTTACTATGACTGTATGTGTAGGGTATATTTAGCCATCTAACTAATTGATTGCATTGTAAGATGAGAGCCTGGTTACAAACGGATACCTAGTAAAAATTTGACTGACTTTGAGCGTTATCAATACTGATGTGGACCTAATTCTAAATGTAATGAATCGGATCCAGACTACTGTTCCATCAGTGCTAGCATCTCCTGAGTGGAGTTTCATTCACAACACTCCCACTTGCAGAAAGTACGGGTGGCAATGTTTGCCTGTGTCCCCCTCTCCCCTAAGTCCCTGGCACCACCTTTCCCATGGTTCTATAGGGTCTCCTTGATGTCCAGAGCGTATAAATGGCTGCAAATGATGGGGGAACTGAAAAAAATCACCTCCTCCTTTATCCTGACAGTGGGGAACGTCTGCTGGATTATACGCTTTCCACAAACAGAAGGAGCCCTTCCATTCAAGAAGCATATTCTGATCCAACCTGATGTCTGTATTACTCCTTTTATTTTTTGCTCTCAAATGCAATTATAGCGTAGGTTTGTAATACTATGCTACCTCAACTTACAGTTCATTTTTACTGGCATTCTGGGTCCAGCTCCAGCTGAGAGCCCCCTCTCTCCTGCTACCAACTGTCACTGCAGAGGCCACCAGTGAGGGAGGAAGCAGCAGCCAGGCATCTCTCCACCGTGCCTGGGTCCAGCTCCAGCTGAGAGCCCCCTCTCTCCTGCTACCAACTGTCACTGCAGAGGCCACCAGTGAGGGAGGAAGCAGCAGCCAGGCATCTCTCCACCGTGCCTGGGTCCAGCTCCAGCTGAGAGCCCCCTCCCTCCTGCTACCAACTGTCTCTGCAGAGGCCACCAGTGAGGGAGGAAGCAGCAGCCAGGCATCTCTCCACCGTGCCTGGGTCCAGCTCCAGCTGAGAGCCCCCTCCCTCCTGCTACCAACTGTCTCTGCAGAGGCCACCAGTGAGGGAGGAAGCAGCAGCCAGGCATCTCTCCACCGTGCCTGGGTCCAGCTCCAGCTGAGAGCCCCCTCCCTCCTGCTACCAACTGTCTCTGCAGAGGCCACCAGTGAGGGAGGAAGCAGCAGCCAGGCATCTCTCCACCGTGCCTGGGTCCAGCTCCAGCTGAGAGCCCCCTCCCTCCTGCTACCAACTGTCTCTGCAGAGGCCACCAGTGAGGGAGGAAGCAGCAGCCAGGCATCTCTCCACCGTGCCTGGGTCCAGCTCCAGCTGAGAGCCCCCTCCCTCCTGCTACCAACTGTCTCTGCAGAGGCCACCAGTGAGGGAGGAAGCAGCAGCCAGGCATCTCTCCACCGTGCCTGGGTCCAGCTCCAGCTGAGAGCCCCCTCCCTCCTGCTACCAACTGTCTCTGCAGAGGCCACCAGTGAGGGAGGAAGCAGCAGCCAGGCACTTCTCCACCGTGCCTGGGTCCAGCTCCAGCTGAGAGCCCCCTCCCTCCTGCTACCAACTGTCTCTGCAGAGGCCACCAGTGAGGGAGGAAGCAGCAGCCAGGCATCTCTCCACCGTGCCTGGGTCCAGCTCCAGCTGAGAGCCCCCTCCCTCCTGCTACCAACTGTCTCTGCAGAGGCCACCAGTGAGGGAGGAAGCAGCAGCCAGGCATCTCTCCACCGTGCCTGGGTCCAGCTCCAGCTGAGAGCCCCCTCCCTCCTGCTGTCAACTGCAACTGCTGAACTTTCCAACTAAGATTGTAGTGCCTGAGTTTGCTTTCCTTTCCCCCCTCCTCCTCCTCCCTCCCAATCCCCTTTCCTTTTGTGCCATGTCTTTTCGATTGTAAGCCTGTGGGCAGGGACTGTCAAGAAATACTTTTGTAAGCCGCCATGAGAGCCTTTTTTGGCTGAATGGCGGCATAAAAATACTTAAATAAATAAATAAATAAATAAACTTTTCAGGGAAGACAAGAGAACTAGTCTACCTCAGTGCAAGGTTCCTGAATACATATGCTGTCACAACAGAAGAACCCAAAATTTCATGGAAATCATTGTGGGGAGGGCAGCTGGCAGGGATGTGTTCATGTTCAGTGAGGAGAAATGTACTGGGCAGTGATCCATCATCAAAGTAGCAAGGAACCAACAGCCCACCACCTGCCCTCCTAAGGAAGCCATGATATCAGCAAGGGTAGAAGGGTCTGGGAGGCCTGTTTATGTACATAGCAATGACAACATCACCACAGCTGTAGGTACTTCATTGTGCAAAGTTGATTGGCAAGTCCTGCTGAAACATCCTTCGTATCCTCATACAAATGGTCAGTGTTCCAACACTGGTAGGTTTACACTATAACTATTCATGGACTACCTGGCTGCTCTAGACTGCTTTCCCCCCTCTTTTCCATATCATCATCTGGCTTGAAACCATGATGTTAGACCAGGAGAACGATTTGGTAACAGATCATTAATTGACCGTGACTTTCAGAAATGGAAAGACTGCAACATACATTAAATCAGCCAAGCCCATAGTTGGGGGTGGCAACAACGAGGCACAGACAGCCTCCATGCTGGGGAAACAAGATGTTTTCCAAATGTTCACTCACTTTTTTAGGCTGGAAAGTTTAGCTTAGGGAGGGGGATGGCACAGCTATGATCCAGCAAAAGTTAAGCACATTTAACCGAGTGGAGCATATACATAAAAGTGCTTAACTTTGACTGGATTGTGTCCTTCTTGGTTTGAGAAATATCACTTTATAAAAGCTCCAAGTGATACTGTGGGTTCCTTAATGGATGTGTGCAGATGATTACAGAAGATGCAGTTTTTCCACATCACAACATATTCTGAAGCCTGTGGGTAAAGAAAATACTATTATATTGCAAGATGACTCCCAGTCACAGGAATGTGCTTCACAACTTTTCATCAGAACTGCAACCTGCACTGCCATAAAAAATACCACAGTGTCAAGTGGAGAACGGTAGATGATTCTGTCATGCACAAAGAAAACATTATTATTATTATATTATTATTATTTGTCATTTGGCAAACTAACATGTGAAACTGAGGATAGATCAGCATATAAATATCTGTGTACCAGCTTACAGTGAGTCATATACAGAAATGTTATATTGCTCAAGAAAAGTTACATTGCCCCTACACCTCCTCCTCAAGTTCATCTTCCACCCAATGTCTGGAGAACTACTTTGGTAGATGGATGGGGGTCTCCTGAGCCAAGCATCACAGAGGAGCTGCCTGTGCCTAAGGCCAGATCTACACCAAGCAGGATTTGACACTTTGAAAACGGTTTGAAAACTGTATATGGAGTGCGTCCTGGGGCCCAACATTCATCACGACTGTTATAAACTGGTTTAAAGCATTAGTGTAGACCCTGCCTAAGCCATTGAAGTGGATCAGGGGAATCCTGGGCCCTTGGAGAAGACAGACATCAACCCTCACAACAAAGTTAGCCCCCACTTGGACTCAGATGCCAAGCAGCCACCTATCCCCAGTCAGTGCAGTCAGCTAAAGGTCAACACTTCATTAGCTGCCAGATGCAGAAGTGCCCACCTTAGGACTCCTTGGGAGTAAAGGTGCACTCACGAGCAAATCCCTGCTCATGAGTAGACCTTTGCTCAGGTGGCACCAATAGCCTGCAACTATCCTCCAAGGTGGGACTCTGAAGGCTTTGTCTTAAAAGCCTTCAGTTCCAGAAACCAGGTGCTGGAACAATGTTTGAGTTGCCTGACGTGTATTCCTCTGCTATCCCAGCTCTTCACTGGATTGCCTTGTGTTTGACTTCAGATTGCATCCTAGCCTTGCTTTTTGACCTGACCCTGTCTGGATCTCTGGAACTCTGTCCCAGCACCACCTGTCTTTGATTTTCCCACCCCCTTCATGTATGTGCTACTAATATGGACCTACTTCTCATCAAGGAACAAGCTCTTTTAGTTCCCACAGAGATAGTACACCTATGGTAGAGGAGAATGTTGTTCAATTTGTGCTTTGATATGAACTTATCAAATGTGCCCTCCTTGAATTAAGATATGGACCAGAAAAGTTATCCTTCAGAATTTGACATTCTCAATCTCTGAACAAAAATTGTGTGTATTATGGGAAAATGTACACAACAATATGTATATTAGTGGAGAAAAATGTAACAAAAAGTGTTATAAAAGGCAAGGGTGAGCAACATTTTTTCAGCCCAAGGGCAAAATTTCAATTTGGAACAGTTCTTGGGGACTCCATTGCAGTGAGCAGGGCCAAAATGTAATGTTTACTGATTTTGAGTAGATAGCACAACTCAAGGACTCATCACAATAAAAGGGAAAACTGCTTGCCAAAAATGTGCATTTTAGGCACAAATACATACAAAATTTCATATATTAGGAGAAATAGATACAAATTTTCATGCTTACTTTTTAAATCATCATCATCATCATCTCAAATTGATTCAGCCATGCAATGGATTGGAAAAATGAGACAGTAAGAGAACTGAAACGGACACTTTTGTCCATCCATAGGCTGGGCTGTACCACTTCAGCCTGCAGATGAAGGCCAGGATGTTGAAATAGCTTTCTCCTAGCAAAAGGATTCTGACCATTGCAGACTAGGCCACAGCTAGACCTAAGGTTTATCCTGGGATCATCCAGGGTTCGCCCCTGCCTGAGCACTGGATCCCCTGTGTGTCACCTAGATGAACAGGTTTGACCACTGGATGATGCAGGGATAAACCTTAGGTCTAGCTATGGCCTAGGTGTCTTAAGAAAGTTATAGCCTAGCCTTAACTCTGACATGCTGGTTTCCTATGTGTAGGGCAAGTCAGGGCAATAACATTTCAGCGCAGGAGCCTTCACCTGTAGTCCAAAGTAGTACAGTAATAGTACAGACACAGTTTTACTATCTCAGTAAAATCTAGCAAGGTCCAGTTGAGGCTGGTGGCTCTGCTGTCAGTGGGGCGGTGAATCAGCTCTGGGTTTCAGTCAGAACCTGTGCAAACTCTAAAGGAGCTTCACACCTTGGATGAGTTTGAAATGGTTCTGATTCAAACCCAGAGCTGATTCACTGCCCCACTGATTTTGAAGCCACCAGCATCTACTGGCTACGCCAAAGATTTTGGGCAGCTGATAGCAAGCCTTGCCTGTTAATCTTAGCTTCTGCAAAGGAGATGGTTCTGCAAATGGCAAGTGAAATCTAGATATTAAGAGGGCATCTGCATAGTAAGAAGAAACAGAATGGAAAGTCTTCAATTTTGTACTACAAAGAAAACAAATAAAAAGATTGGAGCAACAGTCCTGAAATCCAGTGTATCTGGATGTTGTAGGGCAATCTTGATGCCCTTAGAAAGTGGGAAGTGAAGGAAATCAAGCAAGACAACAGTATGAATGAACACAATGCATGGGGGTGTTTTTTTCGAGCTTGCCTAGTTGCACTTTCAAAAAATGAATTGGAAAGAGATATCACTCAGTATTTTGTCATTTTTAATCATAAAGATCTACCCAAGAGATAGAGTGAGTGGGAGAAGAAGAGAGTTTTTTGCAGTTCCTCAACTTCAAAATCCATAACTCTATATTCTTTTTAATGAATGCATGCTGAAGGATACTGAAGATGTATTTATTTCATTGTGGTTTGCACAAGAGCAATTGGATTTGTCCACAATGTCCTGGAAGCTGGAGAAAAAAAGAGATTGAGTGAACATTAATTGAAACCATTGAAGAACAGGGTCATCTTTAAAATATTAATCTCCTACTTTTGTTCCATTAGAAGACACAGATCTATTCCTTCTACACACTACATGCACTGTCCCAATTACTAAAGACCTGCCTTCCTTTACCAATTGTGAATCCTGATGGTTTGTATCCCTCTGACAACTTTGTAGCTTGACTTAGATCAGCCTGTCCTTATCCGACCCTTCCACAATAAATGTGTGCCAGTTTCTTAGAATCGTCCAGTCTTCTTCAGTTCATTCCCTCCTGATTTTATCCTTCCACTCACCTGTTTTCCTGTTGCTGCATTTCAATTTTTGGAGATGCTTTCTGTTGATCATTGTGATCTTTATCACAGCCCTCTGTTACCATCTGATTTCTTCTTCCTCAACTATTTTAATCATAATAATACTTCCTGGACATGGGATCCTTATGCTGCCAACAACCATTCCTTTTATTGTGCACTTTGAGATCTGGACTATACTATTTCTGTGCAAAATGGAGCAAAGGCAGATGACTCTCCAATTGCTAAGTAATTACACCTACACTACTTTCCCATTGGTACCCATTCTAGTTAGATGTACATTTGCAGAGTACATTTGCTGTTTCTAGATCCTTGGCAGAATTTTGGCACTGTCTATTATTTATGCAGATGGGCTAGCTTCAATGTCATGAGCTGATGAATAATAATAATAATAATAATAATAATAATAATAATAATAGATATGAACCAAGGCTAAAATGAAGGGAAGTACTTGCAAATGCTTTGTGTAGGGAGGGAAAAGGAATCAGTACTGTGTGTTCTGCCAACCTAGTCTAGTTGAAGGCACACAGCTTTCCATAAGCAGGACATCACTCAAATGCATTAATGTTTGGAATTCTAAGGCAGTTATCACATTTTCAATTACATAGCACATTTGGCAATTAACATTTTGTTAATCATCCAGTTCCCAATTTCATGTTACTTTTAAAAAGAAGTACCTTACCCTCCACCTATGTGAAATTACGGTTTATCATCAGTGAATGTATAATCAGACTTGAAGTTTTGCACTCGACTTTGCTCTGGGTAGCATCTGGTATTTAATTCATACATTGAAATTCAAGGAGTTCCTTTCTCCCATTGCCTCTCTCTCTCTCTCTCTCTCTCTCTCTCTCTCTCTCTCTCTCTCGTGTGTGTGTGTGTGTGTGTGTGTGTGTGTGTGTGTGTGTGTTTAGAGATTAAGAGAGCATCTCAGATCACAGGATTTTTTGGAGACCTTTTCCAGCAGTGAACACTTTGCCCAGGAGCCCTACTAGCCTGTCTCTTAAGGGGACCATGCTCCTGGGGCTCAGGGGGTTGGTCAGCCTCTGGCATCTGTCAACTCTGATGTCCCCTTCTCTCCAACAAAGACTGAGTTCCCAGGGGTGGGGAGGATGATCTCTGAGCCAGGGCATCCTGTCTGATGAGTTCCTGGGAAGACTGACTCCTGGATAATTTCCTCCCCAACTTCCTGTCTTGTCTGGTGTACTTCTCCTTCTTCTTCAGCCTCCGAGTCTGATCCAAGCTGTGAAACCCAGGGCCCTACATCAGGGAACATGGGCCTGATCCTGATAGCTTCTTTGGGAGGGATCTTGCCATGAAGGTTTGACTTAGGAATATTTTAAATAAATAAACTAAAGGCATCACACTCTTGCTTTGGGCATCAACCAAATATAATATTTGAAGGATAACATGTAACAAGAATAACAACACAAATCTTAGAGAGTGAGAGTGTTCATATATGGAGAGGCAATGGCATATCCTCAGATACACTGTGCAGTCTGGTGTTAGGATCTTCAAAGGTCATAACCAGTTATGCTCTTGTAAGTATTCCAACACCTAGCTTGACATCCACTTGTGCTAAATGGTATTGGGCTTGCCGTCACTGAAGTGTCCATTACAGTATGAGAACGGAGAACTCAGATGGAATGAATTCATCTGAGAACTTTTCATTCTGATTCAGAGAGCAGTTGATATGTAGCTGTCTTTCCTGCAGGCAAACTTCAACATTCATTCTTTTCCAGCCGAACTGTCATCTGGCGGATTTTGTGTGTGTTTTTAAACTAATATATAGAACCACATTGCACAGTACAATTACTCATGTCAAATTTAGAAGAGTATTTAATCATGAACTAGGTCATTTAATTAACTAAGGCATACTTCTACAATATATCTAGAATTTTCCTGGATTGCAATGCTATTCTTAACAAAGATAAAACAAAAATTGTGTCTCCCGCCCATGAGCCGAAGCCAGTGGCTGTTTGGCAGGTCTAAATGAATTAACCAGCTGATTGCACAGTGTAGCAACCAAGGAGAGAGGAGGGAACCTTGCCATTATAATGGGATATTGAGTGGGGGCAGCAGAGGCAGTAGGAAGGTGAATGCTACACAGTGGAGCCTGCCTGCCTGCCTGCCTGCCTGGAAAGTGCTAGCAGCATTTATATAGGCATGTTCATAGGCTAGATGGGTGTGTGTGAGGGGGATGATCTCATGATTTTATGATCATGAGATTATCCCCCTTGTCTACACACAGCATGCGATGTACCAGGAGGAAGAGAATGGCGCGCCCACCATTTTGGATTTTTTTTAAAGGAAAATGAGTGCACGAGTGCTCAAATGAAATTGTAAGGGTTTTTTTTAATTAAAAAACCTTGCACTCCCGCCACCCCCAATGGGTACAGAGCTCCTGAGGAGCTCCATGCCCAGTCCCTCCTCGTATTTACTCACAAGGAGCCGGGACTAAACCGCAATGGTGGGCCACATGTCCTGCGGTCTCGGGATCCTCCTGACACCACAGGAAAAATCAGAATGAAAGGGTAGGGTGATATCCCAGGCCAAGGGAGGTATCTCCCCTTTCTATTATTATTATTATTATTACTATTTATTTATATAGCACCATCAATGTACATGGTGCTGTACAGATAACACAGTACATAGCAAGACCCTGCCACATAGGCTTACAATCTAATAAGTTGTAGTTAACAATAAAGAGGGAAGGAGAATGCAAACAGGCACAGGGAAGTGTAAACAGGCACCGGGTAGGGTAAAGCTAATAGTATAGAGTCAGAACAAACTCAATATTTGAAGGCTATAGGGAAAAGAAAAGTTTTTAGCTGAGTTTTAAAAGCAGTGATTGAGTTTGTAGTTCTCAAGTGTTCTGGAAGAGCGTTCCAGGCGTAAGGGGCAGCAGAAGAAAAAGGACGAAGCCGAGTAAGGGAAGTGGAGGTCCTTGGGCAGGCGAGAAGCATGGCATCAGAGGAGCGGAGAGCCCGAGCGGGGCGATAGTGTGAGATGAGAGAGGAGAGATAGGGAGGAGCTAGACCGTGAAGAGCCTTGAAGGTCAGCAGGAGAAGTTTATATTGGATTCTGGAGTGAATTGGAAGCCAATGAAGAGATTTCAGAAGTGGAGTGACATGGTCAGAGCGGCGGGCCAGGAAGATGATCTTAGCGGCAGAGTGGTGGACAGAGACCAGCGGACTGATGTGAGACGAAGGAAGGCCAGAGAGAAGAAGGTTGCAGTAGTCCAGCCGAGAGATAACCAGTGCGTGAACGAGAGTCTTGGCAGAAGAGACAGACAAAAATGGTCGAATCCTGGCAATATTATATAGGAAGAAACGACAGGATTTAGCTACAGCCTCGATGTGAGGAGTAAAGGAGAGCGAGGAGTCAAATATAAAGCCAAGACTACGAGCTTCCTTGACCGGAGTAAGCGTGACATCGTTGACAGTAAGAGAGAATGAGAGGTGAGGAGAAGGTTTAGGAGGAAAAACAAGCAATTCAGTCTTTGCCATGTTAAGTTTCAAACAACGATGAAGCAGCCAGGCTGAGATATCTGAAAGACATGCTGAGATACGATCGTGAACATCTGGAGAAAGTTCCGGAGATGAAAGATATAATTGTGTATCATCGGCATACAGGTGATATTGGAGGCTGTGAGATTGAATAAGCTTGCCCAAGGGCAGCATGTATAGAGAGAACAACAACGGGCCAAGCACCGAGCCTTGCGGAACCCCAACTGAAAGGGGAAAAGAGGAGGACGAGCTGCCGTTAGCCGACACGCTGAAAGAGCGACCCTCTAGATAGGAGGCGAACCAGTTATAGACAGAGCCACAGAGTCCAAGGTCATGGAGGGAATCTAAGAGAAGATCGTGATCAACCGTGTCAAAGGCTGCGGTTAGATCAAGGAGAATAAGAATGGAATAATGGCCTTTAGACTTGGCAGTAAGGAGATCATTGGTGATCTTGGTAAGGGCTGTTTCAGTGGAATGCAAAGGACGGAAGCCAGATTGAAAGGGATCCAGAGCAGAGTTATTAGAGAGAAAGTCGAGACAACGAGAGTAGACCAGACGTTCCAGGATCTTTGAGACAAAGGGCAGGAGGGAGACAGGTCGGTAGTTAGACAGTGATAGTCGATCAAGAGTGGGTTTTTTGAGAGTGGGAGAGACTGTAGCATGTTTAAAAGCAGAAGGAAATGAACCAGAGGACAGAGAAGAATTAATGATGTGAAGCAAGGACGGGAGAATAGCGGGGATAAGATTAATAAAGACGCGAGGTGCTCCCGGGATGCCCTGCGCATCATGTGGACACACAAGGATGATCCTGGGATGATCACCGGGAAATCGTCCCATCTAGACATGCTCTATATTATTGGTTTGTGTCCCTACACAGCACACTGAATGAATAGCAACTAAGTCCTGGTTTAGACATTCTTCACTTGATGACTGCAGATTCCTCTGACAAATTGTATGTGTGAATGGGCCAGCACAGATACAACAGTACAGGCAGAGCATGAATGTCTGTTCACACGTAATGCTTTTCAAATGACTCTGTTAAGTTCTGAAGCATCCAAACATCAAGAGTTCAATGCACACATGAATGTCCACTGCTTTAGTGTCCAGTGAAAATATGTTTGTGCACACCTGTCATCTTAGAGATAACACCACAAAGACAAAACGTTCATATCTATACACACAATGCTTTTCAGCGAAGTCAGTTAACATTTTCATTTGCAAGCCATTAAATATTTCAGTTATCAAATGTGGTGAAATCTAGTCATGATGATGCATGTTTGAATTAGCAAGCTCTTTGAAAACAATGGAATGGGGGAGCTTTGACTAGCGCCAAATGACAGACTGGGCTTCTCTAAATGAGCAATTAATTACACACTCATCATTGTCCACTCACAGAAATTTCCAGGTCCATTACATGACATCATCAACTACCAGGACATATCCCACGGTATCCCCTGGAAATCCCACTATGAAAAGAAACACTTTTAATATGGTAATATCTGGGAAAAAGTGGGATCTTCTGCCACTAGACAGCACTGTCTCAATAAAAGTGAAAGGAGGGGAAGAATTCCATTCAAAGCATGAGGTCGCTTCTGCCTGCCTGTGTAAAGCAGCCCATAACAAATGCACAAAAAGAACCAGGAAGCACAAAGCCCCAGGTAAGCAACACGATTTCCCCTTAATGTTGAAACACTCATTATGTTAATTCTGTAGCATACAGCTGCCTCTCGTAGGATTTGTTTCACTCCAGAGTAAGTATATACCCCCATATAAGAACATGAGAAAGGTCCTTCTTGGTGGCTGCTCCAGTGCTTTGGAACTCTCTTCCCGGGGAAGCTAGACTGGCTCCCTCCTTGATGGGCTTATGGAAGGAGGCAAAAACTTGTTTGTTCCAGTAGGCCTTTGGAGTATAAACTGATCCTTCATCTATGTTAAGGACTTGTAAAATTGTTTATGTTTTAATATTGTAAATTTTTTTGTACATTTCTTTTCCTAGGTTTAAAATATAAATGTTTTTAAATTTTGCAAGGCCGTTCTGAGGCTCATAATTTGGCAAAAGGCAGGATACAAATAAATATAATAATCTATATAAATAAAAATGTAAATGTTCGTTCGAAACAGACATTATATCTCCGAAAGTTCTTCACCGATTGCTTTGAAATTTTGACACAACGTTGCATTCGAATACGCGAGCGTTGTTATGTAACTATGTTCTATACGGGGTCAAAAGTTTGTCTTAAAATCGAAGAACTAGGCCTCCTCAAAACCAGTCCTGCTGATCATTGTGACATCGCCAACCAGTAGGCCAATCCACTGCCTCTGCCTCCTCTCCTATTTGCATGTTCTCTCCTATTTGCTCTTATAGGTCATTGTGACATCACCAACCAGTAGGCCAATCCACTGCCTCTGTCTTCTCTCCTATTTGCATGTTGTCTCCTATTTGCTCTTATAGGTCATTGTGACATCGCCAACCAGTAGGCCAATCCACCGCCTCTGTCTCCTCTCCTATTTGCATGTTCTCTCACAATTGGCTGAGTGAATATAGATGTCACACCTGTGACAGTTACACGTTCTGAAGAAAGGTAACTGCCAGGAGTTTCCACTAACCTCCTCACCATAAAAACATCCTTTTTTAAAAAACCAAACAGTAGGCCAATCCACTGCCTCTGCCTCCTCTCCTATTTGCTTGTTCAATCCTATTTGCTCTTATAGGTCATTGTGACATCGCCAACCAGTAGGCCAATCCACTGCCTCTGCCTTCTCTCCTATTTGCATGTTCTCTCACAATTGGCTGAGTGAATATAGATGTCACACCTGTGACAGTTACACGTTCTGAAGAAAGGTAACTGCCAGGAGTTTCCACTAACCTCCTCACCGTAAAAACATCCTTTTTAAAAAACCAAACAGTAGGCCAATCCACTGCCTCTGACTCCTCTCCTATTTGCATGTTCTCTCCTATTTGCTCTTATAGGTCATAGAAGCAACAATCTTGACAGGACCTTTCAAAGGTGAAGATGTCCTCATTCCTCGCATTCCTATGATTCCAACAGATATGCCATTTCAATTTAAGAGATTGCAATTCTCAATTCGATTGGCATTTGCAATCACCATCAACAAAGCTCAGGGCCAATCTTTAGAATTGTGCGGTTTAGATCTAGACACAGATTGCTTCTCACATGGACAATTACATGTTGCGTGTTCTAGAGTCGGCAAACCAGACAATCTCTATATCTACACAGACAATGGAACAACTAAAAATATTGTATGTCCACAAGCATTGTGAAATTAAACATATTAGAAACATCCGCTTTGTCTTTTCTTTCTTTTCAATTTAACCAGACTGAGCCACAGCAACGCATGGCAGGGTACAGATAATAATAATAATAATAATAATAATAATAATAATAATAATAATAATAATAATATCAGAATCACTGAACAAAGGAGAGGAATGTTTAATCCTATGATCCTTGAACAGTCCACCCCACCCCACCCCCAAAACCCATCACTCTGCATTCAGCAAGTAAAAAGAAAAAGGGTTCTTTAAAAAGCATTTTGGAGGGAGGGAAGGTTTCTCCCTCCTCTCCCCACATGTAGTGGTCCTGATCCATATCAATGATCCACGTGCTTACTTTGGAGATAAAAACAAACCACCACCAGGAGAGACCAGTGCACACTACATAATGGACGTAATGTGCGTTTTGACTCTAAATTAAACCACATTTTTAATGAATTGTGCTCAGCACAATCTCTTTAATAACATATATTCACCTTACATAGGCCCCTCCAAGGTTGATAAGTGAGTTTAATGCCATTTTTTATTTTTTTATTTTTGCCTGCAAACTTCCATCTCCAAATGGAAGCAGATCTTCAGGTGAAGCCTGCATTGTATGCCTGTTAGCTGTTACCGGAAAAATACAAAAGCAAGGTTTGCCATATTCAGTCCATTCGATTAAAATTGCTTGATACAGAAGTATCTGTAAAGTAAAGTTATCTCACTGAAGCAAGTGAACATGTGTGGAAGTGATTCTGCCTGCTAAGGTATCCTGCCATTTCAAAATTAATTTTGCAGTCCACGCTTGGTTGTCTAGTTAGTGAAGAAAGCTATAGATATCCTGTACAATCCATCAGGATAGTAGAAATAAACTGTCACTACCAATCTAAGATGTGAATATGTTTATGTATGAGCTATTCTCCTGAAACCAAAAGCAGCAGAAACCTAGACAGTAATGAAAAAAGCAGAGTATTTGAAATGTTATATGTTAAACAGAAGCTAATAGAAAACATGGGAGGGAGACATTTTGAATCACTTTTCAATTACAAAGAGGTTAAGCTTATTATCAAGAAGCTTGGGTCTTCCATTTCACCTATAGTAACAACGTTACAATGGATGGAATCTGAATGTGAATGTGAACAAGATGCATCTCATTGTTTCAAATTAAGCAACTTAATATGAGCAAAAATCCACTTGATACCTGACACAACATTTGTTCCATTTTCACAGAGGTAACCAACCTGCATATGTAGAATAGTTTTATACACAGAACTACACAAAATAAACACCGTTTACAAAACACTACTATAGTGAGGAAGAGTAAATAGGGTTTTGAAAATCTCCTGTAGCTGTTTCATGGGTAGCCAATAATTTTATACTCTGTGTCATTATTATGTCTGATTAATTATGCTCACATTAAGTCAATGAAGTAGGTCTGCTTCATCATGAAATTTCAGGGCAATCTACAATTTAGGATGTTTTCACATTTCAAACATTTCCTTTTCTTTCTCATTTTAAAAGACCATTCCTAGATGGGGTGACCTCTCCAGGATGCTGAGACTAAGGCCACAGCTAGACCTAAGGTTTATCCTGGGATCATCCAGGGTTTGCCCCTGCCTGAGCACAGGATCCCCTGTGTGTCACCTAGATGAAGAGGTTTGACCCCTGGACGATCCAGGGATAAACCTTAGGTCTAGCTATGGCCTAATAATAATTTATTCAGGGTTAGCTCTGACAGGCTTCTCTCCTGTTCTAGAACTGGTAAGAGCATTTTTAGGATCTGGTCTAAAGCTCTGATGCTCATCAAGCAGGAGAAACAAAAGACAAGTATAGGTCAATTTCTGTGGTGTTAGATTTTCAAAGGAAAACTTCCAGAGGCTTAGCAGGACCTGTGGACCTAAAGCCATTCAGTCCATGCAGGCTGGATACCACAGATAGGCGATTACTGAGTTCCTTTCAATGCTGGAAAAGGACAGTCATCTCTGTAGGGTGCATCTGTCAGTTTTGCTTTCTCACAAATTCCTATTTTTTTTATCTCTCAACTTCTTTCTCTCCCAATATGATTTTTTTTTCAAATTCTTATTAAAAATGAGCTGAAATGAAATTCTCATCTGTCTGCACCACCTACATCGAGTAGCTGCAGCGATTCCAAGCATGAAGAGGATCACATTGTACCTGCCTGCCACACAGCTGTTAAAGACAAGGAGCCTGTCAGAAAGAAAGTGATGGCAACCCTAATGAAGCACTAGCATGGCTGAATACAGAGGGCCAAAACCCAAGGAAAAAGAGAGAAGTTCCACTCAATACTGTAATACTTTCTGGTTTTCACTAACCAGAAAAAAAGACTCAAATGGTAAAAAAAAACACTATTGTGATAAGTGGCAACTATTTATGACACGATGAACTGTGAACATATCAATTATTACAATGATAAATGCCAAACAGTCGAAGTGGTGTACACAATGGTGTAAGATAACAGTTTCTCTGGATATGTATAGCTGTTTCGTAGCTTCTTCAGATCAGTCTTAACACTTTAATTGCATTAAGTTGGTCTTAAACATCCACTGGGTAACAACCTTCCTTCATCTAGGGGAAACAACATATTACACAAACATTGCTTTGTGTATTCCCTCTAACGAACATCAAATCTCCCCCAGCTAGATCAGACAGAGAAACAAAAGCTGCTCAGACGGCTTCAAACCTAGACTTCGAAGAACAAAGCACTCAAAGCCATGGCCTAGAAGGATGAATCTGTCAGCTTGGGGTTCTCCCACATTCCACTTTTTAAAATCCCAAGTGTTCCCCTAACCCGCCTGCTGAATATAGAGAATGTTTTGAATTTTGGCAAATTCTTATTGAAAGTGAACCAAAATTACATTCTCAACCAACCATCCCTAGTAGTCCGCCAGTCCAAGCATGAAGGTGATGGCTGCTAGTGCTAGGTTCCAAGTTCACTACAACCCGAAGATTCCCCTTTGCATTGGTGTATGCCCAAGACAAGGAAGGATGTGAGATGACCAATGGCACTGTTTCAGAAGAGTAAGGGGCCAGTCACCTATCCCTCTGTGTTTCATAGTCTTGCTGTTTGAGGCCGATGGCGGTTGTAGTTCCAACCCATCTGGAAGACTCCATTAGGAGTACTATAACTGATCATTCTAGAGGATCATCTTTGAATATAATATATATAATAGCAGATGCTCTTCAAATATGCTGAATATAACATTGAGTATATCCACTCCCTTCCTGATGGTGTTAAGCAGTTCTTGAATCAACATGACGCAGCCATCATTCATTGATTTCCTTTCTTCTCTTCTTCCTTGCCTGCCAGTACAGTGACAGCCCAAAACAGACAGCAAGAGAGTCAGTGCTGCATTATCTCATTTATGCACACTTTGCTGAGGGACAGAGATGGTTGGCATAGGAGAACATTGTACTGAAACCATACCAAGATGGTGCTGCCACTAGCTGAGGTGTGGGGTTGAGGGATCAAAGGGAAGCACCAGGCTGCTTGCAAAAGTGGTAGGATGGGTGCAACGTATTCAATCGTCAATGTAAATGAGTTGTCATTGTTATTTCCCTAGCTGTCTCCAAAGCAAGAGCTTCTGTTATCTCTTTCTAGTTTACTCATGCAGCATGATCCAATGCCTATTAACTTATATATGTCCCACTGAGTTCAATGGGACCAACACCCTGGCATGTGTACTTGGAACCTTAAGCACTGATAAGAATAGACATTGTAGATTGATAATACCACTAGACCAGACTGGCTGGGTCAGAACCTTAAATTTTATCAGCCCTCTGACACTTCAACTATATTGTTGTCAAGTTGCAGTAAGAGATTTGACCAAACCTTTGCTCAGAAGGGAAAAAAAAGGATGGTCACATTTTTAAGAACCAGAGCAGCCTTCCACAACATGATGTCATGCAGCTGTGTTGGACTACAACTCTCAGCATCCCCAGCCAGCATACTGGCAGTTGTAGTTAACACATCTGGAGTGTACTAGGTTGGGGAAGGCTGAAATAGAGGTATACAACACTATAACAGGTTTTTTTTAATTGCAGATTATGTATAATACACAACATGTAAATATATACTTATATTATGTCTGAACACATACACTCCATAACTTTGAAGCCATACATGATAGATGACAAAAGAAGTATTCGATGACAAAAGAAGAGAGGGACTAGATAATAAAGAAGCAGCAAAATGCACTTATGGGTTCCAGCAGATTATCATCTGGAATTTACCACTAACTCCAACATTTACAAGTCTAGTATGGTACAATACTAGAACACTTTCTTGGTGTCATCATCCAGAATGCAGTTTCTTTCTTCTAATAATCATAATGTGTTGTGTATTCCCATGCATACCCACATCAATATAACCCTGTATAAACATAGAATCAAATTAACCCAATTTGCAATTTTGAAAAGTGTTATCATCACGTCTCCTAAGCCGCACACATGCACCTAAATGAAATGGTACTCCATGCGGATGGTTCTATCTTGCTGTTTTCACGTGTTCGTCAACACTGCTGCAACTGCTAATCCATCAAAGACTTGAACATAATCCTTTTAAGCTGAACAATGATGGACCTCACCTTCATCCTTCTTCTGACTCTAGGCAAATTTATTTGTCCCTGTGAATTCTCATGAGAGGAACAGCTATGAGGAGCTAATTGTTATTAATGTGCTAATGTGCCTTATCTGAGCTAAGGTTTTACCAACATATGCTGCATTAGCCTAAGCTGCTGACCAGTAATGTCCTTGAAAGGTTCGTTCTTATGTGCTGCAAACAGTGGAATTAATTCTTTCATTATTAAAATATTATGTGCCCAATATTTCTCATGGTATAGGACATGACAGATACAAAGAGGGCTTCAGAAGAATGTAAGACACCAGGCCCTTAGCTTTATGCCATTCAGTGCTAAAGGATTGTGGAAATCCAAAAACATGGTGACAGCAAGTGCTGAGATTTCCTGTGCAACAAAAATGAAATATATCTTAGTACAACAGCACTCGTGGCTGCTTGAACACTTTACTGCCCCGGTGCGTTTAGAATGATGGACCAGTCACGCCCAAAATCCATTGGAAGTAACAAAAATATCCTTTCTATTCACTGAAATGGCTGGAGATGTGCAGCATGTGCTTAAGCATGTTTACTCAGACATAAGCCCCTGTGAATTTAATAGCACCAAATCCCTGGTAAGTGTATCAAAGGTTGCACTCTATACTGAATTTCAGAATATTCCCTATGTAGAGAGTGTGTTGCTGCTAGTCTCACTGTGGTTACGCAATAGTCACAAGGGGGGAAATATTTAGGTCTAGTTGACTTCTATTTACTCCTGAGCAAGCATCTTTATTTTAATAAGTTTATACTGCAACAAGTGGGTTGATTTGCCTGGATATAATTGTTTCATTTTCCTGTGTCGCATAACTCTATGCAAAATTTGTCAAATGTTATATGAAAGGTTTCTCTGCCCCATTCAATAATATTTATTCATTTAAAATATTTCTTTAAAGTCTCTCCCCAAGAGGATTCCAAGGCAGTGTACAAAAGCATAAATAAAGAAGTATTCACACAAATATAGACATATAATATCATAAAATAGGCATAACAAAATATAATGTGACAATTAAGCAGTTGTTATTTTAAACAGACTAAAAACATTAAAAAAATTCATCTAAAATGCCCAGGTTAAGAGGTAGGTCTTAATATGGCACCTAAAAGATTGTTGTGCTTGTGCCAGTCGAGCCTCTTGGGAAGAGCATTTTAAGTATCTAGGTGCCACTACAGAAAAGGTTCTCTCTTTTTAAAATAGTTACATACCGTGTTTGCTGGAAAAGGTACTCAATCCATAGACAGGCTTTTTAAAAGCTTGGCCTTTACAGTCTGTACAACCTTCCAGAAGAATTCAAAATATCTTCTATAGGCTATACAAGTCCAATATTGTAGCAAACGTGTTTATGAAATTATCATAATGGATGAACATTACAGAGAGATCTGACTAGCAGTAGCATGAGATCTGGCTATTACAGCACTGTGCAGAAGTGGCTCGCAGAATCATTGCCAGTTATGCACTCTGCAAGTAAATGTTGAATCCTAGTGTTCAAATATGCCCCCAGAACCTGAGTCAATAGACAGAGTCCACCAAATCACAAGGCACATTGTAGAGTAATTTATAGGAGAAGGGCTTTATGCTTCGGAAATTTTTAAGGAAAATCTTCCTTAGCCATTTTGCGGGCATCACTTCTGAGCCAGAATATCATGTATCTATTTGATACAGCATTTTGGCTTCTTGCCTAAATGCATATACTTCAGTGCTTGGGAAACATGAAATGTTTGTTGTGAGAATAAGAGTGGAACATCAGGCTATTGTGGAACATCATTTGTGACCACACAGAAATGCTCAGGGTGTGGCAATTTTTAACAGAACAGAATATTTGTTTCTTGTTTCTTGTTTCAGACAGGAAAAGGAAGGAAAGGAACCTCTCGTGCAAGCACTGAGTCATTACTGACTCTTGGAGGGACGCCAGCTTTCGCTGACGTTTTCTTGGCAGGCCTTATAGTGGGGTGGTTTGCCGTTACCTTCCCCGGCTGTTATTACCTTTTCCCCAGCTAAAGGGGACTCATTTTACCAACCTCGGGAGGATGGAAGGCTGAGTCGACCCAAGCTGGCTGCCTGAAACCAGCTTCCGCTGGGATCGAACTCAGGCTGTGGGGAGAGTTTCAGCTGCAGAAACTGCTGCTTTACTGCTCTGCGCCACACGAGGCCCTTCAGACAGGAACATGCCCATAAATAAAGAAAATGGTGGTAATCACCTATAGCTTTACTGATAAGCTGAAGATGCATATTGGATACAGACAACTTCATTTTACAGAAATATTAGGCTTCCCAATTGTTGATGCACTCCCACTATCCCTAGACAGCATGACCACTGGTCAGGGTGATAGGGATTGTAGTCCAAGAACACGGATCCAAGGTTGAGAACCACTACTCTACACAATGGTTCCCAAACTTTTGAATTAATTACATGAAAATGGACATATTATATGAATTAAATATATGGAAATAGACATATTCCCAGAAACATGTACCTCATTATTCACCAGTAAGTATCAGGAGAGGAGAAATCTTAAAGAATGGCCCTTAGTTTCAAAATAATGGTGTTATAAGTACACAACAACGACCCTTTCACTGCTGAATACAGCTTTTGGGGTGGGAGATAGATAAATGGTTTGCCCTCCCTTTCTCGTCTCCTCAGTGAAGGCCTTATGGCTTAGGGTTTTCACATCTGGTTTGACTTTAATTCAGATGAAGACATGGAAGCAATACTTGAATCACTTCTGTGAACTGAGACCTGTGAAAGGCTACAATATGTGTCACCTGAAAGATGGTGAGCAGCAGCATCTTTTGTCAATTTAAATCAGCGGTGAAGGCGCTCAATAGTCTCATACACTGTCATTCTTGGTTACTCTTACAACATCAGCAGGGCCACTGTTCCTCATGATAGTCTCTTTGGGTTGTTGGTCTACATGCCCTCTCATGTTTCAAAACTGTTTTGTCATGCACATTCTCTTCGGTCTTTAATTTCAATCCAGTCTCTGAGACCACAGAACTCACTCTGTATTATTTCTCACCTCAAACTAGACAGCAACTTGGCTGAAGAAACTACCAGCCGTTTTTCTTTACTTGCCGTTCAATGCAGGCACCCTATTAAAACTATTCACAGTGCAGTTTTATTAAAGAAAGGGTGTATTACTGGCTGAGAGCCATTCCACATAAATATCCCTTGGTTAAGATCTAATAAAGTAAGAACATCCTGACTAATGTTAAAAGAACCATGTAACAAGATGTGTATGTCAGATTACATAAAAGTGAAAGTTTAAAACAGATTAATTGAACGCTATTGTAGCGTATATATGCACCATATACTTGCATGCAGAAAGATGTGTTGTTGATTCCATATGTATAGTGCATAGAATTTTTTCAAGTGGAAACCTGCAGTAGCTTATATCTGTTGACTTTCTGATGAGAACAAAAATGTGTTTTCCATACCAGCAAACCCACTTTGTAAATATTTAGAAGCTAGTATTATTGTTGCAATTCCCCTGTCTCCTCATTGTTTCACCCTGAGCCTATGGGGGAGAAATGGCACCACACTTGGAAAACTCTAGTTAGCTTTAAGCTCATAGTCAAACCAGAAGTTGCCTGGAGAGACACCACCTGAAAAACATCTTTATTGGGAAATCACAGAAGAATAGGACATTCCATCTGTCATCTGTCATCTGCTAGGTATGGTCACCAAACTTCAAAAAGAGGAAGCAGAAGCACTTCATAAAAGAAATGTTAAAGTGGGTGGGATGGTTGATGATGTCATAGCAGGGTGGTGGATGTTGGGGGGTGAGGCCCCACGCCTTGACATCATCTGGCCTGCCAGCTTTGTCGGGGGATAATTGGCCTCTAGCCCAAAAGTGGTTGCCCTTCCCTGCTTTATGCTGATCCTCCTAATAATTTATTTATTTATTATATTTCTATACTGCCCAATAGCTTAAGCCCACTGAGGTGTTCACAAAGCAAAGCCATAAAATACAATAACATAGTAAAAATGTAATAAAAGCCTTACGTTTAAAACAGAATGAAATCAAAGTGTTGGCGTTTTGCTTTGTTTTTTTAAAAAAGGCCAGGGTAAAAGCCAGCAGCAATGCAAATAACTAAAAAAATAGCATGTTCACTAGTATCAGTGCTTGCTTTATAAAGTGAGCACCCGCTTGGAAAACACCATTGGTTGGAGTCCAACAGCCCCATTGGATACTATTCAGAATTGATAAAAAATGAAGGACTGAAAAGCCTGGGAAAATTAAAAGGCACCAAAAAATAATAATACCACAATGTAGCCGCAAGGCAAACTTCTCTGCGGAGGCCATTCCACAGCCAGGGGGCCCCTTCTGATATGGCCCTCTCATTTGATGGCGCACTCAGAGAAGGGCCTTTGAAGTTAATCTTGGGATATGGGTAGGTTTATATAGAAGGAGATGATGGAGTCTGGAAGAATTGCACAGTGTATACATGTGACTTACGATTTTTTACACAGGGTTGACCTGCCTTTTCTAGGTTGTGTGGAATAGTGTTGCAGATTTGCTCTTAGGGCACATTTACCTTAAGTGGTTCAGGAACCAAGGTGCCTTTTCTTTTAAATTATTATTTTTTAAAGGGGGTGCCCTGTCTTAGCTGCCTGGTGAAGGAAAGTAGAGTTCAACTTCAAACCTTTCCCTGAACTGTCCCAATGGAACACTGGCATTAGACAGCTCTTAACATGGCAGTTTGGGGCTGTCATGTAAAAGCAGTGAAACCAATTGCCAAATAATTTGTGACAAGCCTACAGATATAAAAGAAGACCTGCTGCTAAGGAACAAATCTTTCTTCTGTGTCTAAATCCAATAGCTTTCAGCAGAAGCTAGCTAGCTAGCTAGCTACCCAGGTGCCAAACAATATGTGCTTTAAGAAATCAGCTATTAGGTTTTAATGAATAATATTAACGCTGTACATAGCAAGTGGGTGGCAGATGGGTTCAGTGGGAAACATGCATCTTCTTTTTTATGTAGCAATAAAGGCAATGGAGTTGGCAGGGGGTGGGAGGGACACTATACGGTAAACTATTTACCATATTCAATCTGATTGCCATTGTGGAAATATGCTGAAGTAAACTTTATTTTAAAAGCAAAAAAGGCAGATGATCCTCAATAGATAATCTTGGAGATATTAAATGGATGGACAGGAATGTCATAAGAATCACTGAACTATGTAATGAGCAGCCGTGAAAATAACAGATACCATCCAGCCAAAGTGAAGTATGTTTAAGCCTCATTTAAGAAAACTGAGCATATGCTCAAATCTCCAAAGGAAGCCCACTGGTTGGCAATGGGCCAGTGTGTGACATACATTATCTCGGGGGTGGCCAACCTATGGCCCTCAGCCTAATTTCAAAAGTGCTTTGTATTCATTCAGTTCAGCCCAGAGAAGGAAGTGGGAGATATAAATAAAGCGGGGAGAGAACAGAAAGAGAGAAAGAAGAGGAAATGCCAGAAAGGGGTGAGCCACACATGCACTTTTGACTATGACAGGTTGCCCCAAGTCATTTTGCTGCTTGAGGCAAAGAACAAGATGGGGGCCCATTCCCATTCCCACCTACAAAAGCCAACTGGACTTGCAGATTAATCTGTTTTAGCACAAATGGTGGGATGGCATCCTCCACCACATCTGAAAGCAGCAGGGGGCACAGAACAGGCTGCACTGCACACAGATCTCTCCACCAACGCCTTGCTTAGTCAAGAATGGGAACTTGGGAAAGGTGCATAGAGTTTCTATCCAGCTCCCATTGTATTATTTATTTGTTTGTTTAAATTATAACTTGCTGTTCATTATTACTACTGCCTATAGCCTGGTGCATGGATGCCCATCCACGTGCACTGAAAAGGAAGGAGCAAAGCTTCATTATGGCCTGTGTCAAGTAATCCCTGTGCACCTCTGCATCGGTGATGGATGGGATTAGAGATGGTTTTAGAATTTTGTTTCAGTTTGGTTTTGATAAGTATTTACCAAAATCCACAAAGCTTTCTATATTCAGAATTTAAGATTTTTTAATTTTTTTTTAATGTGTTAGAAACTGAAACTGGCAAGATTCATCCATTTTTTTATCCTGGTTGTGCTTTTTATACTGTATTTTGTATTTGTGCTTTTAACCTGTTGCTTGTTTTATTATGGTTTTAATTTTTGTGAACCGCCCAGAGAGCTTCGGCTATTGGGTGGTATAAAAATGTAATAAATAAATAAATCCATCCCAGCCCAGGGCTTTGAGTAAAATTGAATTAGAATGGGCGTGAAGTTCCATCTTTTCAATTTAGCCTTTAAAAATGTGTTGTTTAAATATTTACTTTTTCTAAAAAAAAAAATCTTCTTGCTTGTATTGATTTAGGATGTATTGTTTTAAATTGCTGTAATTTAAATTGATGAAAATTCACAAGGTTCAATGGCCTCTCCATTGCACCTCCTCACCTTCTGCCAGTAAGTGAACTAGATGAGCTCAGAGGGGGTTTAGAGGAGGGACAGGAGGCAATTAGCCATCAACAGTCCAGCAGGGAATAGGGGGTTTGGGGAGCATCCAAGCTCAGGGCCTTCCATCTAACAAGCAGCATATTTTGAATTTTAAATTCCTAAATCCAAGAAATCTGATTTCTTTTATAAATATTTCATTCTATGAACAAAATAACGTTTTAATTTTTTTTAAAAAATGTTTTGACATACATTTATAGGGATCTGACACAGTGCGCCACAACAAAATGTGTTAAATTAAACCTGACATGATATAAGAACAGAGAGAAGTCCTTTATTTGCATGAGCCACAGGCCTTAGCATGAAATGAAATGTACAAAAAATAAATAAAAACAAGATTGTACTTGCCCAAAATTACCGAAGTTGCATTCTAAAAAATTACATTTGATACAAATTCCAAAATTAATACAAGTCTTTACACATAGAATAAGAATAAGTAAATAAAACAAATAAACTTTTGTTTATTTATTTATTACATTTTTATACCGCCCAATAGCCGAAGCTCTCCTGTTCAGTCAAAGGAGCTGTGAGAAATTAGGACTCTGATAAAATGGTAGATCTTATTTTGATAGCACCTGCTAAAATTTTTGCAGTTTTTGCTGTCACCTGCTTATTTTGGTCCTGACCGCCCTGGAATAGATAACAGTAGTGGAGTTATCACCTCTTTCCTCAAGTCTCTGTACTCTGTAAAAAAAGTACAAAATAATAATACATAAGCTACTTTTTCGATACTGCCATCTCCACATGGGCATATGCGATTTTCCAGTGGGATTCTTCTAAATTGGCCCTGAAGTACAGCTGATGGCAGTATATTCAGTCTTACATAAGTGAAAGCTCATCTGTGTATTTTAAAACAGTTAAGTTTTGCAAATAAGATGCCAATGTGTCAAAAAGACCAGATGGAAAGTAGTCGTACCACGGACAAAATTTTCTTATAGTGGCCAAATTGTTCTGTCATTCAATATCATGTAGGCGCTGTCTAATTAAATCTTTTGCTTTGCTCAACCCCAGAGTTAATAAACATTGTTTAAAAAATGCTATAAGAACAATTAAATAATGCAGCTAATATTTAAACACTTGGGTAAAATGAAATGATCAAATTGATAATTTAGGATCACGAGTGCAATCCTTCACCAATGGAAGTTAATAGCAAAATTCTCATGAATTTCAGTGGTGCAGATGCCACACTAATGTTCTAAGTGCATACATATCCTGGTCATTTATAGTGGTCCCATTGACCAGACTAGGATTAATTATGTGATTTTCATATAGTACATCTTGACATTTGGGAGCCATTTGGCATGGTTCTGTGTGGCATTTGCATAGTGGTTTAGAGAACTAATGAAAAATGCAAACATTATGCCTAGAAGCTGATGTAAAAATATGTATTAAAGCTTGTGTGTTTTTCACTTGATTTTATTCTATAAAGCCAGACAACTCTCTTTCCACATATATTTCTATGAATACATTTTGTGAAAGGTATAATAAATAATCTAAGCATTCATAGGAGCAAGAAACTAGATGATGATGATGATGATGGTTTAGTGTAATTGCTAAGAGACTGACTTATGAAGTTCCCAATTGAAATATGACCTCTGCCATGAACTCACTAGGTGGCCCTTGGCTAGACATTCTGTCTGCCTCAGTATCCCCATTTTCACTACTAATCCTGGCTTACTTTACAAGGTTGTTGCAAAGATTTGTACCAGATAAGGCATGTGAACTACTTTGAGTAATTGAAAGTGCCATACAAATGCAGTATAGTATAGTATAGTATAGTATAGTATAGTATAGTATAGTATAGTATAGTATAGTATAGTATAATAAAACTCTTATTATCTCAGTAAGCCTTATAGCAACAATTTTGGCCACCTTAGTAAGTGATCTTTGCTTAGAAATGGACAAGGGGAGTATGTTGGTATTAGCTGCACCTCTCAGAAGCATTCAGTACCATGTCTTTTTCTGGGATTGCCTGGCAGGCATGGGATTAGGAGCATCATTTTGCAATGGTTCAGATCCTTCCTTGCCAATTTGTTCCAGAAAGTGGTGTTGGGAGGCACTGACCTATGATGACAAAATTTATCAATCTTGTTCCCCCATGTAATTTAACATCTATATGGATTTGCAAGGAGAGATATTTGGGGGATTTAGGGTGCATTGTCATCACTATGAAGATGATAACAATGTTGGTGTTGAAATAAGTTAGGACCAGAGTATCTATTTATTTTTATTTATTTATTTATTTATTACATTTATATACCAACCAATAGCTGAAGCTCTCTGGGCAGTTCACAAAAGGACCATCTCCTCCTATATGTACCTGATCAGACTTGGTTGCACTCATATCCTACTTTTGGATTTTGGTCAACAGCTGGTCAGCTACTGGGGGAACAGAATGCTGGACTAGATAGTTCCTTGGTCTGATCCAGCATGGCTCTTCTTGTGATCTTATTTTTGGACGTCCTTGTCTAGGTGCCCATACCAAAGGGAATGAGGCAGATGGCTACAACAGAGAGGACCTTCTCAATTATGGCAGCCTGCTTATGGCAACCCCACCCCCACCCCCACCCCAGCACCCAGACACTGGTCTCTTTTCAGCACCAGGCAAAGCCATCCCTTTTCTCTCAGGCATTTTAGAAAGTGTGTTTCTAGATTTTATGGCTGATGTTTTATATCCTGTGCTTTTTGTTGTTGCTGTATTGTATTCTATTTCATTCTTCTAACCATTTCTTTTGCATTTTATTCTTTTAACCATTTGCGATGCCCAGACAACATTTGTCATTGCGCAGATTAAAAATACAATAAACACATAAATTAAAGGTTATGTTTTATCTGGGGTCTCTGCTTTTATTCTGTTTTAATGCTTTTACTCCACTTTATTCTAGTTTAATTATTGTATTGTATGATATTGTTGTAAGACACTCTGAGTAGGCAGTACAAGGGTGGGATAGGTATGTATAGAGAGAGACAAATAGATGACACAAATATAAATATAGAAATAGACATAAGCTGAAGCTGAGAGTCACTTGCCTGAAGAAAACTACCTAGTAAATTCATGCTGAGAAAACATTTTAATTGGGGACTTATTGGTTCATAGCTATTACATCCCCAGAACGACTGTTACAGTACAACTGTACCTATACATGTCTACTCAAATGTAAATCAACCTGTGTTCAATGGAGCTTACTCCCAAAAAACAAGGTATAGTTCTACAGATTTAGAGGCATGTTTTACAGTGAATTTAGTTAATCCAGAAAAAAAAATCAAACATCCCATATGATTAAGGTGACTGACCACAGCTAGGTTATTTTGCTTTTTTCAATTTTTGCATGCTGAAATTTATCACTAATTGTGACGGTGGGTGCTCAAGAGATATTCCCTAGACGACAACTTTGTTTTTCTCACAAACAGTCTGCAATGATAAAAATGTAAAAGTCATCCAATAAATTACTCAGTGCAAATTACTCTTTCTCTCTCACTGCTAATGGCTCATTGTCAAGTTGGCAGGAATTATTAAATGAGGTGACTGAGAGAGGTCTAGACTGGTGTTGGTATGATTCAGTATTTTCAGTAATGGCTTGATGGCTGGAGTGGAGAATATGCTAATCAGATGTGTTGATTAAACAATGATGAAAAGAAACGAAAATATTCTGTGGATCAGGGCAAAAATATATACATCGATCTAAAAGCTCTGTAGCTTTTAGTAGGTATGCATGGATACATTTTTATTTTTTTGCATTTCAAACAAGTATAATTCAATATAATATCATCCCTATCCAGCTGCAGCAACTTAGGGCAAAATGAATTGTAGGGCCACATTGCCATGTTGTATGCCTCATGCCAGCTTTTCATCATGCTAGCTTCTCTGACTGGAAATGATGGGAGTTGCAGTCAACACATCTGGAAGGCACAAGGTTGGGCAAGTAACTTCTGCAGCAAGGAGCCTTTTCTACTCACAGAAAATTCCCATATGCTTAAGAACCCACTGCAGAAATGACACTAGAACACAGAGAAGCCACCGTGAGGTATGTGATGTTGGGGCAGGACAAAAGACCCAGTAGTCCTTTTCCACCAGTACTGAACCTTCACTGATTTCGAGCTCCATCAGACAAGTGTTTTTATTGCATGCTCATTACTGGGCACTCACGGATTTTTGTAGGTCCATCTCACAACATCCTCTGCCTCCCGTATGCCTCCCACCCCTTCTAGCCTTCTTCGCATAACAAATAATCACCCCAGTAAGTCTGACTTATTTTTAAAGACGGAAGTTGCCGCTATCTCCTGTTGTGTGCAGGAGAAGCAATGCAATCAAAACAGCCCACTGAATGGGCTATGTGCATGTTGTTTATTTCCTTTTTCAAAAGAGGAAGTAATGAGGGACAAACACGAGGGTGGAGAAGCGATGGTAAGCAAACATGATTTTCCTCATCTGATGGAGCTCTTCGTATCTGAATAACACTAATGGCAAGGGCAGAAATGAGGGACAATAATAGCTATGGCTGTAGCAGCAGGACTGGAATACATGACTGAGCCTCTGATTCCCCCAGCCGAGATATCAGATCCCATTTCCTGCATGTTGATGAAGCGTGGGGGCAGCTCGTGCATTGTGGAATGCAGTAAGATTGCTCATATGTGAGGGTCAGGATGGTAGATAATAAAAGAGTTTAAGGTCAGTCTGGGATGGGTTCCAAAGTATATAAACATTTCTATTCTCACTTATTTTAAAACACATGTCCTTTTTCTAAATGCACCTTAGGTCAAGAGACATCGTGTCCTTGCACATTACAAGAACAGTCTCTAGTCAACAGCTAGATACTGTCCATGTTTCCATGACATAAATCCTACAGAAAATCAATGGAACTTCTGAATAAATATGATAAGGATTGAGTTGATCATCCCACTGAAACTAAAGGAATGAGCCAGTTGTGTCTAACAGAAGCCCCATTGTTGTCAACAAACAGCGTGCTAGTGGACTCACTCCCAGCTCAGGATTACAGCCTTCATAACTAACTCTTAAACCTATGACTTTAATTTCTAGTGTAACTTTCTGTAACATGTTTACTTAGGAGTAAGTTCTATAGATTTTCTATAGATTTTCAGGTAATATGGATTTTCAGGAAGTATAGGCAGGGTCAGGCTGGATGCCTTCCATGATCATTATAAGGTCACTTGCTCTTAAGGGAAGTGTAGGTAAGAATCTATGGAAACTTCAAAAAGGCAGATATGTAGGAGAATCGATTTTGCAGACTTCTAGTTAAAATGAAAGAAAAAAACACCTTTACATTTGGCATATTAGATCCTTCTCCCTCCTCTTGAAGTGTGCACCCAACTTCTCAAAGTACCTGTGTTTTTAATGAAGGTTTGCATGCAATTTTCTTATAATGCAAAACAATCAAGTGGGGTGCCATAAATTGGGCAAAATATTAAGGTTTCAAAAGTAGTCGTTGGGTGCTGAGTTAAGATGTTTACTATGCATTATGTGTTGTGTGTTCATAATAATATGCAATCTACACTGTTATTACAACACAGCACGTCCATTTTCAAGGGGACCATTACCATTATGCTGTTAAATAGCAATCATAGTAATTGCTGCCTATATTTTTTTTAAAAAAAACATAAACGATATGCATGGTTGAAAATGGCCTAAGGAGTTTCCCATCTACATTATGTGTATACATTTACAATAAATAATCTATATATATGAACATATGCACAATACATTCATTGTAATTCAACTTAGCATATCCAATAGTTCATCTTGGTAATAAATGACATGGTCACACTGACAGAAACTAATGAATCTGATGTATCTCACTTCATCATTCTTCACCTAATATAATTTGTTCAAGAAACTGAGGCTTTTTAAACTAGGGCTGTGTACGGAATCCCCCCCCCCCCCCCGATCCGCTTCTCATCCAGATCTGAAACTTCCAGATCAGGTCCGCTTCTCTCCACAGTGATCTGCCTATGGTCCACTCCACTTTGCTGCAGAGCTCCGGATCCGAATCGGAGCTCCGTGTTTACCCCCGATAGACTTGCATTGAAATTCACATGCTTATAACTTTTTTTCTGTTAATGTTAGAAACTTCAAAATCAGCACCATGAGAGCTTATCCATGTATCCACATTCCTGCCCAGTTGGAAGCAAATCCAAGCATCCCTTGATTTTTGGGGAGTTTTTGAAAATCCTACACCCCATTTTCAGAAATGGGATTTACTCTGACATTTTTACAGATACAAACTTGAAAGTGGGCACCCTCACAGATGCCATTGAGATCCACATTCATGGCAAGCTTCAAGCAAATCCCATCATCCCCTGATTTTTGGCGATTTTTTTCCCTTTTAACTCCTCCCAATTCAAGTCCCATGCTAGAACTCTGTCAGTTTTCACTTTAGAAACCTCAAAATTGGCACCATGACATCTTATCCATGTATCCACATTCATGCCCAGTTGGAAGGAAATCCGAGCATCTCCTAATTTGGGGGGAATATATGAAAAATCCCCCACAAAAAAGGACAGTATGCCCATAAGGAAACCATACCTGCCCATAGGAATCCATTGCAAAGCGCTTGCCCATAGCAATCAATAGCATAGATGATTTGGGGGAATCAAGATTTTTTCTAAATAAAGATCTTCACCTCAGGGGAAAAACTTCCAAAAATGCACACACACACACCAAGAAACCTTAAACAAGTGAGCACGCAATGCAGCTGCCTTTTATCACACGGAAGGATTCTCTGAGTCAAAGCAAGACATGCACAAACCATCCCTGCGAGGCGGGCACAGAGGAGGACATGCAGCATGCCCCTTTAGCACTAGAGCAAGCATGTCAGAGGCTTGTGGGGTTGAACCACAAAGCCCATCATCTAGTACATCTCCCAGGCACCAGGACGGCAGAGAGGCAGGCAGAGATGTACAACTATGCCATAGATCTATGGGGAAATAAGTCCCAGCAGATACTCCACAACAACAGAACCCAGGTGGAGGCAGGAAGGCAGGCATACAGCAGACATTTCTGGGGGCACAATGAAGTGAGCCAAGGATTGTTTCAAAACCAGTAATGCAAACCGTCCCTGTGAGGCAGGAACAGCACAGAGAGATGTGTTTTCTTTTGCATCCCATAACTAGGGGACTAGGAGGATAAGAGTAAAGCTTTGTGATCCTTGCTTCAGAGTTGATTGACTGCACTGTTATCACACAGCCATTAGTAAACAATAATAATAATGTTAATAATAGCAGTACTAGTAATATTAACAATAATAATAATCAACGACAACAATAAGAAGTTGAACCACAATGAAAGCCTGCCTGACTTCACTGAAGAGGAAAGCCAGGAGAGCTTTGGCTATGGGGTAGTATATAAGTTTAATAAATAAACAAATAAACAAACAAACAAACACAGCAATGGTGGAATTAAAAGCACTGCAGCAGTGTTGCTGAATCACAACAAGAATATATATATATATATATATATATATATATATATATATATATATATATATTAAAGGCTATGTCTGTCTTTTACCAGTAAGAGGAAAGTGGACGTGCCCAGGGGGAGGGGGAACTGTGCCAATTTGACTGGTCCTGTCTAGGTACCAGTCTTTCAGAAGCTACAGCACATATAGGCATATAGTAGCTTCACTGGCTAACCTTTGGAGGGTTCTGATGACCCTCCAAGGGCAGGAGTGTGCACTGGGCACGTCCACATGCCCCATGGAGATCAGCCCCTTGCACCACATCTATTCAGTTGTTCACCAAGGTAAGGGTGGGTAGCAGTGCTGTGTTTCCTATCTGTTATTTATTTGCTTAGTATATGATTTAAGGTTGTGTTTGTGCGTTTGGTGGGGCTACTGTTTCAAAAAAACCTGGGAAAAGTCCATTCAGAGACTAAGAAAGAAAAGTTTCCCAGTATCCCAAGTTACTAAGTATCCCGTTTTGCTTATTCCCCCCTCCAACTTTGGGATTGGAGGATGCTTCATCAGGTGATCATGATTGGGAGTTGAATCTGCCTCTAATCGCTTCAAAAAAAGGTACCCCTCCTGCTTTTTTACCCTATTTTTTTAAAAAAATATAACAAGCAAACCACAGCATGAAAATTGCTGAAAATAGGCACAAATGACCCCCACCCACGACTCTCTAAGCACATTCAGTTTCAAGGATGTAGCTTGAAAAAAAAAGTTATACGTTAATCTTTTCCGCAATGCAATCCTATGGGGAAAATATCCAAAATGGCGGGCAGAGCGCTCTTCGTAAAAGCAAATTATTCACTTTCAGTCGGTGCTCTTTGCCATGCTTCACTAACCACCTGATCCGCTTCTCCTCTGCCTGTAACGGAGGCGAATCAGTCCGCTCCGCTATTGCTTCTAAGAACCGAAGAGAAGCAGAGCACAGCCCTATTTTAAACCTAATTCTATCTTTTTATGAACACAACTTACTCTTCCCTTCACTACTGTACACACCTTTATGGACAAAGAACAAGGTTAAAGGTTTTCCACATCAGGACAATATAGGGATTCTACCTCACTTTGAGTATTACCTCAAGCACAGTAGGTATCCCACTCATATGATGTGGTGTCATGATTAAGAACTGTCAAGTTAGTAGTTTGAAGCTTTGAACTGTGAACTGTGAAGCTACTCATTTGAATAGCACCTTTCACTAGGTGGTGTCCCCCTTTCCATTTCAACCAATGTCCTGAGTGGAAGTCTAGTGAGGGGTGTTCCTACTGGCAGAAACAAAGTCTGGATCCACCCCCAATGAAAGGAAGTGACAACGAATTTACACCACAATGAAATAATGATATACAGAAGACTGGCCCTATATACAAAGAGGGAAGCATTGCTTGCCATGGAAAGGAGAGAGGGACAGCTCTCTCTCTCACTTGGTGAACCATCATCCATCTTTCCAACTTTTAGCACATATTAAATAAAAATGAAGGAGAGAGAAAGAGAGGAAACAGAAGAGAGACAGAAGATGGAGAAGCAACTCCCCAAGCAGGTGCCAGTTTAAGCCTGCGAGATATGAGTTACTCAGCCCTTATTCTAGCCCTACTCTTTTGGCTGGTGATGAAATTAAATAACTTTTTGTTGTTCCATGCACTTTGACACAATCATTCAAAAGTCTTAATAATTGTGAGTGTCTTGCTACTAGCTGAATCGTGACTTAGGGCAATTACCACTGGGGTGTCAAAGATGTAGGGCTAATTCTAGCAGATAAAACCCCTTGGAAACAGATGTAGTGCAAATACGGTCTTAGAATAATGATGATGATGAAGAAGATGATGATGATGATGATGATGATGTGTCCCCATTCACATACAACCAGTAAATGTATTATGGAATTGTGGAGTGGTTTTTTAATGTGATCTTTAATGGTTATAAATGAAGCCAATGGAGTTTGTTTTTATTATCATATCACCATCCTCATTTGTTTATTTATTTATTTAAACACATTATACCTTTTTTCATTTCAGTGCAAATGTGATAATATCTGTACTTGGCCTATTATCTCCCCCCCCCCCCTAAATTACCTTGCAATATTAGCATATAAAATTGACTGTCCCAGAGGGGATTACAGTTATACGTGTGGTCAATTCTAATAAGAGGCTATGATTACCTGGCTATTTGGGGTTATCTAAATATTAGCATTATTTTAACCATGTTTTAAAACTTCATTTAATGGAGCACAGGGTTTAAACCTCCAAACAAAACAACAACAACAAAAATCCATAACAGATGGCAAGAAGGGATTTGTTCCCAGTCCAGATGAGCACTTCATTACACCTTCTTCTTCTAAGACTAATTGGGAACACATTCCAAAACTAGAGGCAAACAGGTTGCTTCTTATGTAGAAAGATGAGCTCTGCACAACAAATTTAACCATTGCTTCACCTCACCACTTCACAATAAATAGTGAAATGGTTTATGGAAACAAAAAAATTTGATATATAACTTATGGATTTCTAATATATAAGTCCTATATTGCTTAGGGCATCTCCACACTAGGGATGTACCAATTGTGTTAAATCTGTCCTGTTTGTCTTTCATGGATTGTTCAGTGTCTTGCATTCTGTCATCAGGTCATGACAGAATTGGATTTTTGTAAAGAATTTTGTTTGGGTTGGCAAATGTGCATTTGCACAAATGTGCATTTGCACATTAACAGAAATGAAGATTTGTGCAAATCCCCCCCTCAAGTAAAAAAACAAAACACACACATACACACCCCAAAAAAACCAACCTGCCAGTCTGGGGAATCTGTGCTACTCAGAAAAAAGGGCAGTCTGCTGGGGAATCCACAGGTTGGATTCATAGAAATCCAAACTCACTTAATTTCCTAAATGCCCCTGCCCCTTTCTCCCCAACCACCAATCATTTCATTGTTTCCTTGCTTTCACATATGTTTCCTCCATTCAAAAAGACTGAAATGCATCCCCTTAAGGTTTAGTTACTCACAGTAAGAGCTTTAAGTTAACCTATGTCGATAATTTGGGTAATAGGCCAAACCATTTTGCCTTTGACCCAACCTTTTTTCCCCTTTGGCCCTATCTACCCAAATGAGGCCCCCAAGAGTTCTCTGGAATTGAATTTGGACTGCAAGAGGTTCAACACTCCCAGTTTATGCTTTTAAACTACTATCTCCTGTCACATCTGGCTGTACAGTTTGCACTACTTGGGCAATATATTTGTTTATCTGAATGAACCAGCAAAGACAACTGTCAGGATCAGGCCTGTTCTCCCCAGTATGGGGTAAGGGGTTTTGGGCCCTGAATCAGACTCAGAATCTGAATCCTGGTTGTGCTTTTTATATTGTATTTTGTATTTGTTTTTAGATTGTTGGTTGTTTTTATGCTCTTCATGATTTTAATTTTTGTGAACTGCCCAGAGAGCTTCAGCTATTGGGCAGTATAAAAATGAAATAAATAAATAAATAAATAAATAAATAAATAAATAAATAAATAAATAAGAAGGAGGAACAGAAGTATACCAGCTAAAACAGGAAGCAGGAAGCAGATTTGCCAAGATTCTTTAGGAGTCAAGAAAGAATCTCCTCAGGAGCTTATTGGACAGAATGCCAAAGGCTCAGGGACCATCCTCCTCCCACCTCTGGGAAGTCCCCTCTGTAGTAGTGAGAGGGGACTTTGGAGTTAAAAGATCCCAGAGTCTGCTGCAGGATCAAGCAGGCAGAGTTGAGAAGAGGTGGGAGGCAGTCCCTAAGGATGCCTCTCCCAAAAGACCCTCCCTGAGGTAAAATGCCAATTGGACAGTGGGGAAACTGCCCAGTTTTAGTTGAAAGGCAACTGACTAGCTTTGTTAGGCTAATTAAGCTTAGAGGATAGCTCGTAGCATTCACACTCCCTTCAGGTGTGAAGAGATGTTTGTTCGTTGAATAAAGCTATGTGGGTTACACAACATACCTTTTTATTGTCTCACATCTAAGTGAGAAGGTTTGGAATCATGATTACAACCACAGGCTAAAGAAAGCACCCTCTCCTTGATACGGTGAGGATTGGATAAGCTGAAACAAAGCAACCAATCCACTAAACTAAAATTGCTGATCTAGAACCATTCTTCCTTCAATGAACAAATTATTTTAAAAGGCATGCAAAGGCATGCACTTTCAGCCTTGATACTGTTTTTTTAAAAAATGCAGCTCTAAAATGAAGTGCTCCATAAATATTTGCGACCAACAGGATGAAGAAATTTAACAAGCTGTGTTCTATAACCTCTGAAACATCAAACTTCTTCCACCACCACCCTTCACTCTGCCTCATGGTAACTCTACTTCCAGCTCATTCATGAACAAAACTACTTCCCTGTGTAAAGTAGTTCCCAAATACCTGCTCAGAAGGCATTTGTTCTCATTGGCAGGTTATAACTTCCCATCCTCGGATTTTTTACAAAATCAACTACTGAAAGATGTCCCTGGAAGTTTGGCAGTAGTGCAGAAACTATCATGTCTAACCCTACTGCCCCTGTTTTGGGAGAAGATGTTTCAGGTAATCAATCAGAATCAGATTCAGTAGAAGATGCAGCGCCAGACACCAGCCAGTTTGTACCAATGGGGGAGAAAATTCTCACGAGCGATTCCCCAGCTAGGAGTCAGCCCTCTCAGAGCTTATCTCCTCAAGGCCATATCCTACACACTCAGTGGGAAGTGAGGTTTCTTCTGGAGCTAATGTTAGGGTCCGCCGGAAGCTGAAACGCACAGTGCGGAAGGAAGGCGTGAGAAAGTCAGTTAGATTATGCCAGAACCTGGCTCTGCACCAGGTTCCCTAAAGTTAAGGGGCGTTTGTGAAGTGGCTTCCTTCTTGAATGGACAATTGTCTTGCTTAGTTTGCATAGTTTTGCCTAGGGGGATATTTCCAAGAGGTTAGACTCTATTCAGGTAGAAGAGAAGTTTGTTGCTTAATAAAAGCTTTGTGGATTACTTAGCAAGCCTCGTCATTTGCCTCCCATCGAAAGCAAGAGTGTTCTGAGAAACACGACAGAAACCAAACTACTCGTGTTATGTAAAGATTGAACACTAGAAATTATCAAAAGAAGAATTTTGTCACAGAAAAACTTCTTGAAGAAATTCTCACAGTCATATCACATTAATGTGAAGTATTAAAGGCTTGCATTATGATGAAAAGGATATAGGGTAGAGATTTTATTATATTAATCAGTACACAAGTACTACAAATAAATAAACAAACAGCAAGATACACAAACAAATCGAGAAATAATACATGCTGTTATTTAATATCATCAGACAAATTGTCTACCAATATGCTCAGAGCACAATCTTATGCATGTTTAGATACATACCCTCCAAAAAAAGTCCCTCAACTCCTAAGCACTCCCCAGCTAGTATGTTTGGGAGTTGAAGGACTTTTTTTTTCTGTCTAAACATGCATAAGAGCCTAATTTGTGACTCGGGTTAGTAGGATGCATGGAGTCCATGCATGCTTACTTAGAAGTAAGTATCTCTGTATTCCAGGTAAGTTAAGTACTGCACTGCAGCCATACAGGCCGATTCTATACACATTTTAACAGAAATAAGTCTTTTTGAGTTTAGTTGGACTTACTCCACAATAAATGTGCATTCTAAAGCTCCAATCTGTAAACTTATTAAAGTGTTATTTAAGCCAATTTAGTCCCATGAATTGTAGTTCATTCTGAGACACTTTAAATCATTCTTTTCAACTTGTACTTCTGATTTTAAAAAAAAAATCTGATTGTACAGAGTTAATTTTAAAACACTTCATTTTATCAATTCCCCATAGCAACTTAAGGGAATAATCACATTACTGTCTGTAGATAGCAGGACTTGGCGAATTGTATTTTTTTTGCTTTGACTCTCCTTCTATCCCAGTCCCTTTCCCCAGCTTTGTAACGCCCAGTTAAACAAACAATGTGTTCCCTTTCATGGTGGAAAACCTGGGCCAATGACACAGCTGAAGCTAAAACTGTTTGAAAGCAAATGAAAGCTTTTGTTGGGATCTGGCTGGAAGTCATTGCTTAGTGGAAGGCGAGAGTGCTCCGGCTTTCACCACAAATACTTTACAAGGCAAGGAACTTTAAAGATGGATGACAGCAAAAACTATTAGAAGATTAATGAGGATCCCTGCAGCCTGGTCTTTTATGGATCGCCGGCTTCTCTTTCATCAGCTATATTTACTGAGCAAGTAAATCTAATGCTAAGAAATATGAAAAGATCTCCCATAATCCTGCTTGAAGCTAAAAGAGCCTAAATAAAAACACCATTCTAGCAACAATAAAAGCCCAATGATTTTTAATTTAAAAAGAAGAAAGAGCAAAAATGAAATAACAATAACAACAACAACCTAACCAGGAAAGGTTTCCTTGTATCTATCAATTTGTTATTTTGCTATCTCCTGCCATGCAGATTTTGAGCTGTCTTTGCTCATTTGTCTATAGAAAAAAAAACATAAGGTGGCTAACCATATTGTAGCATTGATATTTTATTACACAATATGTTAAAGCTATAAGATCGTTAATAAAACTATAATGTTTTTATGATGTACAGTCTTTAACTAGAGATTTTACGATGCAAACTGCATCCTACCACCGTTGCTCAGCAGGTGAGCTGAATCTGTTAAATATATATCTTTAAACATATTAGAGAGTAATAAAAACATATTGTGGGTTTATAACACTAGTGTCTAGATAGTAATAAACCTTTTTGTGAGTAATGGATTACAATACAGGTGCAGGCAATATGTGGTCCATTTTAAAAAAATATATGAATTCCCAAAACTGTTCTGTTTAAGTGTGCTCCCTCAGGCTCACCCTGTAGTGAGATGAGCAATTATGAACAAGAGTGGGCAGAGCTTTTTTTTTTTTTTAAATGTGCTTTCCCACCCAAGAGTTCTCAATTTGTCCATAATTGCTACTACCTTCCCAGTAACCCCCAAACTCCCTTACTGGGTAGCGGCGGCTGCTGTTATAGTAAAGGGAGAACTCGCATTCTTCTTCCCTTTGCTTTGGCCGCTGCTGTAATCTTCTTCCTCTTCATTCTTTATCTTCCTTTTGTTTTTTTACCCAATGTCCACCTACTGTTCTTCCTGGCACCTGGAATTTTGGGAGTGTCATTTTCCCAAGTTAACCCCAAGAGCAAGTAGTGCCCTGGGAAAATCATATTTCCTAGAATTCCAGGTGCTAGGCTTGGGGATAAGACAAAGAAAGTAAGCAAAGCAGAAGAAGGAAGATGAAGAAACAAGAAAATTGTGGGGAGAAAAGGAGAGAGAGAGAGACTCAGGCTGTAGCTAGACCTAAGGTTTATCCCAGGATTGTCCTGAGGTCAAACCTGTTCATCTAAGTGCCACACAGGGCATCCAGCACTCAGGCAGGGATGAACCCGGGATGATCCTGGGATAAACCTTAGGTCTAGCTACGGCCTAATTTCCCTTTCTCTCTCCCTGCTGATAGGATCTGTCTGATCACCAAATCTAGTGCAACAGCAGTAAAAATACTACCTGGAGAAAAACTCAGGGCTTATAATACTTACGTTATTTTAAAGTGAGCATTGCAAGTTTACAATACCTGTATACTGAACAAAAGAATCATGTAATTCAGCTATGTCTCTAATTTTGTTGCACTATCAAGTGTTTCCTTGGTAATCTAGAGCTGAAAACAGAATATAAAAATGGGGTTTGATGCACTATGTACCCTTTTGCATTATGACCATCTTTGGCCTTAAGCCTTTCGGTGCATAAAATGAAGCAATATGTGTCTTGATTGTTACTGAGAAGCTCAGCCACAATGCCTTTTTGAACGCAGGTAGGGAAGTACTTTAGCTTTTGTATTTATGGAACTAGTGGTAGTGGGCCCACTAATTTTTTGTTAAGTCTAGGGACTGAGATCAGTGATTTGTGATGGCTTGAAGAATTGAGCTCATCAGAAAAAAGAAGGGCAGAAAAGCCTATTCATCCAAGATATATAATTTAAGGCATTGGGGAGATGGCTGGCATCAGGATATTTCTGTTGGGGGTGGGGTGGAGGGAAGATCTTCCTCTTGCTTTCTTGGAAACTGGCCTGAAAAGAAGGCCACCCCAGGGGGTGGGGTTGTTGGTCAGTTGGCAACATTTCCAGTGAGTGTCTTAGACTAACTATTGCAGATGTGACTGGTTGTTGTTTTTTGCTGAGAATAAGCCAGTTTTCTTGCCTAGGGGAGGCAAGAATAGATCAAGGAATAGAGCCACAAATTCTGGATTTAATATTGCTCCTCTGTTCATCAGTGTTTAGTTTTGAACCTCATATACATCCCATAGGAGTGTATATTCTCTATGAGAAATTCTCTCCTACAGAGCATAGCTTTCAGTTGATGTGCAGTGATACAAAATTACCAAACAGTGCACTTGTGTGAAAAAAGAAAAGCCTCCTGATATGCTGAAACAAAAATGAAGCCACAATGGGAGAACATTATAATTCAACACACACAACAGGAAAGAGTTACTTCTTTATTCCCACCATCATATACAACATCCATAACCCAAGTTTATCATGTCATCAATACTGAGTTATAGCTTGGATCTCCTACAAGCCCATAAGTATACAACAGTGGGAATGAGGGATCAGATACTTTGCCATTCATATCCAGTAGCTTTTATAACTTTCCCGAACGTGTAACTTTTGGCCCAAGAGTAATAATGCCATCAATAATATCAGCCTTGAAAGCAACATATTTTAAACTTTCTAGCAACAAAAGTTGTTCAAAGGAAGGGAGTTGTTTCCTTGCTTGATTTTCATCAGATTGCATACTATCTTCTTATTATAAAAGGTATAGGTTTATTTGTTTTATAAAAATTAAGAGCTGGTTCTCACACATACACAAATCATAAAGTACAGAATTCCTGAGTCTAAATACACCCCATAAAAAAGAATACCCTGTAAATGTAAAAAACTAGTAATGTGCCTTCAACTCAACTTCGACTTAGAGCGACCCTATCAATCAGTGACATCCAATTACGTTTGTTGTAAACCACCCTATTCAGATCTTGTAACTTCATGTCCATATCTTCCTTTATGGAGTCAATCCATCTCTTGGAGTCAATCCATCTCCTCTTTTCCTCCTACCTTCTACTTTCCCTAGCATTCTTGTCTTTTCTAATGAGTCATTTCTTCTCATTATGTGCAAAGTATGATAGTATCAGTTTCAGCATTTTCGCTTCTAGTGAGAGTTCTGGCATAATTTGTTCTAGAACCCACTTATTCATCTTTTTCACGGTCCACAGTATCCACAAAACTCTCCTCCAACACCAGATTTCAAAGGAGTTGATCTTCCTGCTATCCACCTTTTTATTGTCCAACTTTCACATCCATACATGGAGATTGGAAATACTATGGTCTGAATTATCCTGACTTTGGTTTCCAATGTTGTTTTTACTTTTAAGGATTTTCTCGAGATCTCTCATAGCTGCCCTTCCCAAACCTAACCTTCTTCTGATTTCTTGACTATTGTCTCCATTTTGTTTAATGACTGTGGCAAGATATTGATAATCCTTGACTGCATTGATTTCCTCAATCTCAACTTTAAAATTCAGGAAGAAGGAAATACTAAAATCAAGGGTCTCCAACCTTTTTGGATCCATGGGAACCTTTGGGAATTTGGGAAAGTGCTGAGAGCACCACCACAAAATGACTCCCATGGTGGATGTGGCTAGTCACATAGTGGTTGATGTGGGGGCCTGGCTAGTCAAAAGTGAGCTAAAGACATGGTGGTGGAGGTGGTGGTGGAGAGAAATAGTGAGGCTAGAGGCTGGGAGGAAGGGGGAATATTAAGGCAAAGAGGTAGAAGAAAGAGCCTAGAAGCTAGAAAGGGAAAGAAAACTGCAATAACATTGTCAAAGTTCTTCTTAAAACATTTTAAAGGGGGCAGGAAATGTGGGTGTCATGCAAATCCTGTGGCTGCCATGGTGCCCTTGGCTGCCAATTTGGAGAACCTGACCTAAAACCTCACTCTAACATATTAGCTTTCCATGAATGGGAAGATTTTCTACATTCCAGCATGCTATTCTATACCAGCCATACAAAATTAATTCTGTTCCTTATGAATATATAGGTTCAATGTAAATTTCATTTTATACTACAAGATGTGGTGATGGTGCTAACTTGGACAGCTTTCAAACAGGGTTAGATACATTTGCGTATAATAAGGCTATCCATGTCTACTACTCAGGAAGGTTGTATATAACCTCCAATATCTGAAGCAGTATGCTTCCCCATAGCAGTTGCTGGGGGACACAAGCAGGAAAGCAAAAATGGGACAAGAGAAGCGTTCAAGAAAGGTGCAAAAAGGGGAGAAACGAGTTCTCAAGATGCTGAACTCAGTCGCCACTAATAATCAGTGAAAGACATTTTTGTTGTTAAGAAGAACTCTGCAGACTACTTCCTACAACTCCCTGAGGAAGGCCTAGCAAAAATACAGGCTGAAACGCACCAGGCTTCTCAACCTAATATAAAAAAATTAAAAGTTCAGCATCTTGAGGACACAAGCAGGAAACTGCTATCAGGTTGGCCACTGTGTGTGAACAGAATGGTGGTCTAGATAGGCCTTCAGTCTGATCAGCACACTTTTCTTATGGTATGGAAATGCATACAGCAACTATAACAATAACATCTTTGTTGGACTAGGGCAACTGAGTCATGAGTCTGAACAAAACAAGATCAGTACAAAGCATGCATTATCTGCTATTAATTTGGACCTGAAGTAGAAGGACCATAGTACTTAAACACACCTTTGGTCTTACTGCTAACTTCTATTTTGCTTAGCTCCTCCAGAGTGCAAATCCATGCCCACTTTCATTCAACTGATCCAAATAATCACACTGTTCTGTATTTGTAACACCCCTATTTTCACACCATAGATCACTGCCCCCCACCCTATCACCATTACAATTTGCTGAAAGTTCTGAGGGCTGTACTGTGCACTGCTGTATTCATTTACCATGCAAATGTCTGCCTCCACTGTCTTCCAAAGCATGACATTTTAGTAAACTGACCATAACAGTTTCCTTCGTAGAAACTTTAAGAACTTTAAAGTTAACAAAATATTAGATTTCACGATGGATCTGGTTCTTTTCTTTACAGTACAGCTGCAATTCAAATGCGCAGAAATATTTTCTACTATCAAGATAAGTAGTTTTCAGCAGTTGTGTGCTTATGTATGTGTAGAAGAGTAGCTAGTGCACTCTAGTGCATGTCTGATTATACTAACACATTTTTAAAGACATCCCACCAAAGGCAAAAAAGCCATTAACCAGGGACAGATACCAAAAAATAATAAGAACAGTCCCTGATAAATGGAAATGGGGGAGGGGAAACCTTTTGCCAATATGTCCTAAAGAATCTCTCATTAATAATGGGGGCATTCATTTAATTTTTACTCCCAGTATCCCTAGGCTTCAGGGGACTCAAACAATATGTAGGAACCCAGAAGAAGACATACCAGCTGAAACCCAGGAGGTACACAATGCTTGTTTCAAACAGTCCCCTTCCTGCTCAAGCTGATATAGTCCAAATTTATGTATTTTATAAAAGGCCATCAGCAGCAGCTATATAGAAGTTTTCAGTTTGCTCAATGTATAAGAAAAATCTCAGTTTCTTCTGGTTATTTATTGTTTATAGAGCAGGCTCTTATCAACATGAGGGACTCTGGTTTTAAAATACTAGTTAATCCAGTGATTTGTCCATGTTCTTTTCTTTTGTATTTTCTTTCCCTACATTTCCAGCTACCTCAATATTCATGGGAAGCTGCAGGAGTAGTTGTTTGTTTTTAATATGCACTTAATTGTTGTATTTAAGCAAACTAGCATCCTTCCTTGTTCGGGACCAAATAAAAAAAAAATCCTCATCTAGGTAAAGCCTTGCAATGTAAGATTCTGACTGCTATTAATCACATAATCACTTCTAAGGCCAGCAAATTAACAGTAACACCCTTTAATGTGCAAAGCACATAAAACCAATTAATACACAGCAGTGCAAGTAAATTATTCAGGGGGGCGGGAATCTTCTTCCTTTACAATGTTTTACAGAACCCTGGACAAGGGAAATCTTATACATGTTTACTCAAAATCAAGTCCTACTATGTTCAGTTGGGCTTACTCTCAGGTAATGTCTATAGGATTGGATTCTTACAGTGTATCCTCTGCATGTTTACTCATAGGTATTTCCCAAAATGGGGCTTACTCCCATGTAAGTAAGTATAGAAGTGCAGGGATTTATAACATTCATTTACATACTGATATTCCTATTGAGTTGTTATTATTATACTGCAAAGAATGCTGGGGCAAGAAGGTGGAGGTCCAGGGCTAGAACAGACACTACTGTAAATGTGTGTCTAGCAAATATGCCTTCCATCCATCATCCACCACCCCACCCCTGCCCTTTTTACTCTAAGTATGTGCAGGCCCCCGGTCTGGTTTGGGATCTTAGTGTGGGGTGGGTGGGGGGAGGCTTTTAAGGTCTAAACTGGACCCCTGAACCTACTCTAAGTAAAAATGGAAATACTATATAGCTGCTGGCCACATATTTAAAGTAATGTCGGCTTTGGTCCTTAGTTCTTTTCTCGCCCTGATCTAAATACCTCATGACAATCTTTGCTTCCAATGGCCCCTTCCAAACAACTTGACAAATAAAAAGGACTACAGGTATACACCCTTGCATATAATGTGTAGTTTAGCCCCAACCCTTCATATTAGCCACATTCACACATAACACTAAGTTAGGATTTAGCATGACATGCATGAGCATCTGCAACCCCAAGCAAAGCCTTGGACTTGCCCGTACCTGCTAAGGATGGGCAAATCTGTCAGTTTCGCTTTCTCTTGAATTTGAATTTTTAAAACCTGAAATCCTTTCTCACCTAGATGTAGGGGGGAAATGAAGAAAAATGCTTTTCAAAAATGAAACAAAAGTTTTACCCATTTGCCACCAGCTAAATTCAATAGTGCAGGTATTGCCATCATGGAGATGACCATGATATACCTACCTACCAAATAGCTGTTAAAGAGGAGTCTGGCAGAAAAGAAGTGACAATCCTAATTCAGCTCTAACATGGCTTGAGTACATAGGGATTCAAGACCAGACCTTTAAGAATGAAGTACTCAAAGCCCTGGGCCTGGGTAGATGAATGAACCTGTCACTTTTGGTATCTCCCACAATTTTTTTAAATGTCAGTGGGGAAGTTTATTTCTTTCTTTTGTTATTCACAACATTTATATACCGCTCTGTTATCTAACACAGATTCCAGAGCGGTGAACATAAATATAAACAGTAAAAGAAAGAAGATTTTAAAAAGCAATGTAAAATTATTCAATTTAAAAACAAAGGAGCAGGCTATTCAGTTGGGGAAGGGTTCTCAAAACAGAGATGTTTTCAGGAGGCAACAGATGCAGCCTAGCATTGGTGCCTGCCTGACCTCAAGGGGCAGAGTGTTCCACAAAGTTTGCAAATTTTGGTAATTCTTCATAAATGGAATAAAACACACCCATCTCTACTGCCTGACCCCTATCCTCTTCCCTCAAGGCTGGAAGGACTCCTGCCAAGTTTAGTTTCACTTTCTACAATTCGTGGCTTGTTGTTACATACAAACCAGGTGGTTTAAAACAAATTGCAATCTTAAACAAGACATTGAAAGCCAGTGTAGTTGCCTTGTTTAGTAATTGACTAGAGTTAGATTTAAGCCAGGGTGACTAACACCAAGCCAGGAATCAGGAAAAGTGAAACAAATGTCAACTAGGACCCCACCCATGGCTGCTGGCTGCATAGGAAGACAAGAGAGAGGGGGGTGTTAGACTCATGCACATAATACTAAATCCTGGCTTAGTGTTACATGTAAATTGGCCTGTTAGATCAAACATTACAACATGTCTGTTTCATTTTTTGAAGAGCAATCTTAATGATGAATAACTAATTTCAGCTAATAATTAACTTTTACTTTACAGTAATAAGCTATGGGCATGTAGACAGATTTTTAAGTATAGGGGAAGATTTATGCAAATGCTTCTGTGATTTAAGACCCTCTTAAAACATCCTTTCTAAACACTTCACTTTCTTGTTCACTTTAAATTACCAAAGCACTATATTGTAAAAGTAAGTTGCTTGATTTTATCAGGAATGAGGCATTAGCAGCTATTCCAATTTCCAAAACATAACAATTTTCTACATGTCACTCTCATCAAACTGAATTTCTGTGGGGTGGGGGGCAGGGGATACTAAATGCAAGGATGGCTTAATATGCCACCCTATTGCTAATGTAGAAGACAGTCCCAAACTCAATATAGTTGATTGTATAATGAATATAAATTCTGAAATACACTGGTTGTCTGAAGAAATAAAATGTTATTCATGCAGAGTAAATACTGCTTTTATGGTAGAATTAGTCTGCCTTAATATATTATATTTAGTGATTTATTTCCTTTATATTTATCTCATTCATCTGTCAAGTCATTCAATGCAGAAGCGAGAAAGATAATTTTATACAACTAATGTCAATTCTAACCCTACATGGCTTGAAAGTAAGTCCCTTTAAAACAATGCAATGTACTTCCAAGTAAATCTGTATAAACTGTGCTCTTTTTTAAAACAACAACATGAGTTTGTAGTTTTTGCTGCTGCTTCTTTTTATTAGTGATGTGGGATGCTTATTAATCAGTGTTTAACAATGTAATTACAGCTGTTTTTAGTCACACTAGATAACACAGATGAATAAATGATCCAAAAGTAGTGGTGTGTGTAAAAAGGGTAATGAATTCTTTTCAGAAGCCCATTAATTTAGTAGTAATAAATAAAGAGTATGATGAATTAGAAAAAATTGTGTACTTCCTGAATATCACAATAAAAGTTTCCAAGCATTTAATCATTCTGTTTTCCTTCATTTAGTTCTCTTCCTGTGTCATCATGGGTTGAAAGATGCCTTTCTGATCTGAATTAAGCAGTCCATTTGAAGTTTTATAGCAATTTGTAGATTTACATTGGTACAACTGGTACTGTTGTACAACAGCTTTGCCTACCCCCGATTGTGGCACCACTTTGATGCAAACGAATTACATGTGTTCTGTTAAGGACACCAGCTTCAATGCAGCTCAGCCAAGCCCTGCGCAATTAGCCTTCCCCGTCTCTCTCAACCTCCCTTAACTATGTTGGATTCAATTTGAAAATGACACCATTTCTAGGAAGAAGGAAGCTGCATGAGAAGTAGCCTGATTAATGTGACCCATTGTAGATTGCTAAGTGGGGTTATCACACACATCTGACTTCTTCAATGATGAAAACATCTGCCTCCAAAGGAAAAACTTGTTTTTAAAATGTTGTTGTGGATCCTTTCGACGAACCCCATTCCCATGCAGACCATTAAGCCTTCAAGTATAGCCGGATGCCTACGCTATTAAAACTGCATGGGAGCTCATGTAGCCCATAATACATTCACAAATGAGCAGAAACAGTTTACTTTTAAAATGATGATTCATTTTAATTAAAAGAGGCATTAGGATTCAAGCCTGCTTGCAAGTGTTGTTTTGATTTATCTGTCAATGGATTTATACACCAACTTTCATCAAAAGATTCCAGGGCAGTTTACAAAACTAAAAACAAAATACAATTAACAACAATTCAACATATGGCAGCAATAAAGGAGGAGGAAAACCAAACTTCTGAAAAATTATAAAGCTTTAAAAGGCCAGAGTGAATTAATAGGTCCTCATCTGGCACCAAAATAGTAGCAATGTAGAAGCCAGGCAAGCCTACTGAAGAATGTCTCAGACAGGGTGTCATAGCTGGATGTTCTCTCTCCAGTTGCTATGACAGCATTAGCAGTAACCCCTCTTTTTTCCCCTAATTCTCGATGGATGGTAGGTAACAAATAATGGTTACTTTCTAGTTTCAGGTAGGCACGGTGCACATCTCAAAGGAGCTCTTTATTATTCATTCTTCCATTGTATGACCAAATTTTGGATTTAGGCATGGAAGAAGTGAAACCTGCTGAGTCTTGGCTCAAAGTTAGTCCTATATAATATGTTAGGCTTAGAACAAAAAGTGTGTCCCATAGTCCATAGGTGCTCCCTCCCACAAATCCCAGCATCTGCCACTACCAAACAAGGGATGGAAAAGGGAGGGAAACACTCTAAATATAAGCCCTATGCTTCCTGTCAGAGAAGCCTCATTCCTAGAGTGTCCCTGGAGGGTTGTAGGAAGCCCTGCTTTCTAAAAAGAAAAAAAACATCATTTTTATTGTGAAATTTAAACAATAAAATTTATAAAAAGAATATATATGCTAGAAAGTTGTATTTTCCTGTGTTTGCATTTCATATGTATTCACTGGTATGGATACACAAAAATCTATGTAATGCTTGAAGGTTCCTGCTAGCTTCCTAAGACACTCTGTGTATGCTCTAGGAACCATAGAGCCCATTTTAGAGCATTTTGCCCTCTTCTGAGAGGCAATAGGGTAGGGGTGCTTCAACACCTTGATGCTGTGAAATGGAACAAATGCTTTTGCTACAAGACCAAGATCTGTTGCTGCTGAGGTGAGTGTGGATGGTGTTTGTGGGTTTGCAAGTGTGTGGATTGTTAATAATCTAGAGTTTGCACACATGTGGATTGTCCACACTGGCTTATTAATCACCCATGCTGGTGCCTGACATGTGCTGCCCAATTTCCCTAATTGGGCATGGGTTGTTGTTATGTGCAACCAAGCGAGGGGGGTTCTAGGTGTATGTAACCCTTGTCAGGTAACAGCAAGCTGACTGGTGAGGGTAATTAGGGATATGAGGTGGCATACAGCCTGCACATGCAAAGTTGGTAAACCATGGCTTACTAACCACTGTCATGTCATGTGAATCTACACTGTAAATCTACACAGAGAGATAATGTGTGTGCGTGGTGATTGCCTGAATATGCACATGTGCAGTCCCTGCTACCCCAGTGTGGCCCATGGGGCAGAAAAGGTTGTGCACAGCTGGTTTAGAATATGACAATAGATTATCTTTTTGAAGCTTTTTTTCCCAAAGGCATAGTTCTCTCTCTTGACAGTTAATATAGCTCACTAAAATACCTCCTCAAATATAGATATGCAAAAGAATCAGTGAAACTTAGGCCTTAGCTAGACCTAAGGTTTATCCCGGGATCATCCCAGGGTCATCCCTGTTCATGCAAATGACACACAGGATATCCTGGGAGCAGGCAGGGACAATCCCGGGATAAATGTTAGGTCTAGCTAAGGCCTTAGAAACATTATTAGACTGTTTTTAATCATGAAGTGTAACTGAATACTACTATCTCAGAGAGCACCATCTTACCTTCGTTTTGTCCCCCCACTCTCAACTTGTCTCTCAATCTCAATCTTGTATGTGATGGTTAAGCAAGATGTAGCTATCTGGACAGGGTATTTTGCCAGTCACCACCATATACTGCATCCTGGCCCTCTTTGCCTCAGGCTAAGTAGTTCTTGGATGCACAGACCCCAAAGAACGCCTACATCCTGATAAAATCAAGACCATACCTTATTAAATGGCTATTGAGAGCTCTGAGTCCTTTTGAGACCTCTAATTAGCACAAAACACACCAATCCAGAGACAAGTACATCTCTGTTCAGAAAAGGACTAGAAATTCCCCTCATCACTTGCTACCCTGATTTTTATGTTCTAAGGCTATCATTGGGTTTGGAGGCCTGAACTCTGTTTTCATGACAGTTGCTGTCATGCCAGAGAGGGCTCCTGCTGGCCCCTATTCTGTCCACAACCTCCAGGTTAGGCACTTGCATACCTTTTTCTGGACTTTCCCCTGCTCCTTGAGAGTGGTCAGGTAGCATCTACCATTCTTCTTGACCCTTTCCTTGAGGCCTAGGGTTGGCTGTCTGCTTCTACCATGACCTGTCACAATCTGATTTGATAATGCCCCCCTCAGGCCCTGAAATGTTGGCTCCCCACCATCCTTTTGAATTTACCCTGACACTATGAGACCTGCTTCCTCTGATATGTTTTTGACATATCATGAAGGATAGGTTTTCTCTCTCTCTCTCTCTCTCTCTCTCTCCACCCCCTGCTCTGGGACAGCTTTCAGCAATTTGCCATGCAATTTGCCCGCTATTTCACTTTATTAATAAAGGTTATTTTTGTGGAAAAGATATGACTTTGTCCCTGTAACTTCCTCCAGGATACCTTGCAGGGGCACTCTGCCACCTAGAACGAAGTTCCTAATGGAACCCAAACTGTGAACATGTGTATTTTGTAAAAGAAAAAGTCCTAGTTTCCAGGACAGTCCTTCTTGACTGACACCCACCTGCCCTCTGGCATCAAAGCCATGGCAGCAGAGGAAAGACAGACATTGGAGGACCTAAAAGGCTTATTTCCTGAATGCAGAAAAGTAGGTTTCAAGACATGCATCGAGATGTATGTCCTGAGGAAGCATGTAACAATACAGTTGCATGATGGTTTTAAATTGAGTGCTTTTAAAGATGACCTATAAAGGGTGTTGACAACGTAGTTGCATAAACCCCCACAAACTAGGGCTGGGTGGATGTGTCGAAAATAAACAAAAATACACTTGTTTCTATTGGGATGATGTTGATGTATTGGTGATACATTAAAACTTCAGCAAACCTATTCCCACACCGATGTATTAATGTTACTCCTAGGAGAAGAGATTGGCTTTATGTGTTTTCTTCTTCTTTAGCTCAACCTTGGATTTATTTGGAGTTCCTTCAGCTTCTTCCCCCTTCTAGGGAAGGACCCTAGCTCACTGGATGTGGCCCTTGCAACCAAAAAGGCTGTGCATCCCTGCACTAGATGTCAAAGAGATTATAAATTAATGTCATAAAGTAATGACTAGATCTGAAATACTTCCTGCTATATACAGTACAAAGAGAGCAAGATTCCTTATACAATTCTGCTGTAATTTTCTCCTCCCTTATATTGTAGCCTTTCTGCAGTGTCCAACTCCTCTTCTGAGTGTCCACTGTGATATGGAGAAGGGGGTAGTGATGTTATTTGAGGGGTCCTACACCTTACCACTTGCCATGCAAAATTCAACAGCCTTCTCATCCAGGCCCCTGTGTGCAAGCTATTCATATTCAACTCATTCCCCTTCCCCATTTCATGGAGCCCCATGAGGAGCTGAACCACGTCCTGCTCCCCACTCACATGCTGTGTAATATTTTGGCCTAGGTATTCACAAACATCATAAAGTATAGCACAATGCAAAATGGCTTAAAAAATATCCCATGACCCCACAGCCTCCAATATATGTTATGTAGTCATCTCCAGCACATATCTGAATACCTGTAATGTACAACTGCAAAGGCAAATGGAAGTTAATATGAAGACATTGGAAGAAATTGAAAGCAAGGAAATATATCATATATAAAGAAGTAATAATGCACAAAAATATTGTGCTGGAGAATTGAACAGATGAGTGTGACATCATATTTCAGCTATTTCCCATCTGGGGGCCTTGCTAGACCTGCCGGCTTATGCCGACAGGGAGGCGGGGCCGAGGCGCGCTGATGTTGGCGCGCCTCCCCCAGGCTACCAGATGGCGGACGCGTAGCGACGTCACGTCCCTGCTAGCGTCCGCCATTTTTTATTTTTTTTTAAAGGGGCCGGGTGCGGCCCGAAGACGGCGGACAAGGTAAGTGGTTTTTTTAATTTTTTTTACAGGGGGGGGCAAAGGATCACAGGGTGGGTGGCAGGGTGAGTGGCACGGGGGAAGGCCGGGTGCGATCGCGCCGCGCGTTGCCCGAGCCCGGGCAATGCCTGCGTGCCACCCACCCTGCCACCCACCCTGTGATCCTTCGCCCCCCCCGCCTATGTGCCCGGTATGCGCTGTGCCCGGTCCACAGCTTTTCGCGGCTCCTTGCGAGGAGCCGCGAAAAGCTGCGGAAGTCCCTAGACGTTCCCCAGCTCCGGCCTGAGGCCGGAGCTGGGGAAAAGGCGCGCCATAAGCGAATTTGCTTATGGCGCGTTGGAGGAGGCCAAAGCGCGGCCTGTCTCCGGATTCCCCATCTGGACGCACAGTAGGGAAGCCGGGACAGAAGGCGCGCTAAGGCCTCGTCTAGGAAGGCCCATGGTCACAACAAACTGCCATAACTTTGCTAGCATGTTCCTTCCCCATGATGCTATTATAAGCAACCCCACAGCTGTGTTGCATTCTGGTATATTCTCAATTTGCACTAACAGCATAAACTGTACCTATACTGTCTTGCTTGGGAATTGGATATGACTATTTTGCAAATGTGTACTGAATGCTTAAAACTTAAGAAAAGATAGCACATGCAAAGTAAAGGTATGGCAATATTATTTATTCTGATTATGAAAAGGTACTGCTTTCTGCACTGTAAGCAAAGCTGCATTTTGAAGTTTATCTTTAAAAATTATTGGACGGCAAGTTTGCCATTCCCAAATAGAAGCAGTTCTTATTAAGCTTTCTAAATGCAGTACTATGAGCCCTTTATTTACTTAACACAGACCAAACACCCACACCACACACCCACATATATATGTATATTTGAGAATATATATATATATATATATATATATATATATATATACTGCTGGATGGTGAGGGATAGAATAATTTGAGAGATATAATAACTAATCGCTTTAAAATATATAAAGACAAACTTATATGGAACAGATGCCCTGATGTACAATTGTAGTATATGTATCTAACCAAAAATGAATATATATTTGGAGGAAGGAATAGGAATTGGTTTTGTGGAGGAGGACAGAGCTCACTGTGTGTGGCTTCTGTAGGAGTGATTTGAAGAAAGGGAATGAAGGAGATGTGTAATGGGATGATTTGCTTGGGGAACCTCATTCACAAATCATTACTAAGAAAGGAAGAGTGGGGGGAGGATTTGCTTTAGCATGCAGCAGAAAGAGAATTACAGGAGCAGGGGACATACAGTGTAAGCGAGGAGAAGCAAATGGAGAGGAATGACTCATCTATGAGGAAGCAAAGCTATATGCCAAATGTAAATATGATGTAAACCATTTGTAAATTAGCCCATAGATTATTTTTTAGGTGGGTTAATATAGCCAGGGCAAGTACAGAGAGCAACACGTGGAATGAACATATCAAAGGAATATAATGAATTCATAAATGTATATATCAAATAATGGAAGGAGTTCCATGAAGTAATACAGCACAGTATATGAGGAAGGAATTTTGACTTTTTGTTCTTCAAACTAGCAACATTTTCTGACACATTTTAGTGATGCAAAGGAAGACCATTCTACAAGTATTTCATTCTATCATGTCTGCCTGCCTGCATCTTTATCTTTTAAGTTCAAGTTTTCAGATTGTTTTTTCTGCCATTGACTTAGTAACATTTGCTTTTACTTTAAAATATTTATTTTTATTAATAACTGTCCATACAGATGCACATAAAAATAAAAGCCAGCATGGAGCTTTATTTCTGCAGGTTAAACCTTAGTTTCCCACACACCCACTTTTGCTCTTCAAATGACACAGCAAACATTGATTTCTTGACAGACTACTTTTTCTTTCCCTTTGATTCAATTATAGTTTGTGAAATTATATATTTAAACAACCAGAAGTCCTCTGTTTTCTTTGTTCCAATCATTTGCTTCAAATTCTCAATATTTGCTGTGCAAAGGGGTAAAGGTTGTTTGGTGATGCCACAAGTGTCCAGCCAGTCTGTATGTTCCACAGCCCAAATTCCTAGAACCTGTTCCCTTAAGCCAAACCCTCTGTTGGATTGTACACATGACAACACAATGAGAGAGTGTGGAGAGGCTACTGGTTTTGACTCTTCCTTCATGATTTTTGTGAATCAGCCTGAGAGCTTTGGCTGGGACCATGCTGAGAGTTGTAGGCCCTTTTCCTCTCTAAACATACATAAGATTGCACCTAAGCAACTATAAGTTCTGCTGGTAGAGGGCTTCCGGGAGCCATTTTTATAAGTCACAAATAGCAGTCAGTGTCATTGATTCACTCATCTGTCGCGAGGATGTTCGACTAATAGGTTAGGATAAACATCTGAATGCCCACTGGAGTAATTTGGGAAGCAATCAATCTCTTGAAAGCCAGATTTTCTGTGACTCACTCAATGTAAAAGACTGGACTTGAACTTAATTCCTATCAAAGGTCTGTGTGTATGGTTACTCAGACGTAAGCCCCTTTGTGTTCAGTGAGGCTTTGTGTTCAAGTAAGTATTTGCTTTTTATTTATTCATTTTAATTTATAAATAAATATAATTTAAAATAAAAGGTGTTTTTTTTAAAAAAAACACCCCAAAACAACTCCCATTCTGTGCTAAAATGCCTAGATTTAAAATGCCTGTTGTAAACCGTCCAGAGAGCTTCAGCCATGGGGCGGTATATAAATGTAATAAAATAAATAAATAAATAAATAAAATTGCAATTTACATTACATATTGTCAAAAAAGAGAAATTGCACCAACAAAAAGAGAATGAAAGAAGATAAGCGATTTGTGTTAAATTTGCATGTGCACATTTTATATGTATAGATTTAAATTTAGAAATTCCTATAATATAAATAGAAATACATCTCATCTTAGTGGGTAAGACTGTGGTCATCAGGTGACCTGTGTGCCTTCTCAGTCTGTTGCCCAAATGATAACTGTTCACATTGTAGCCTCTCCGTATTTGGCAGACTACTCCTATTCTGGGTGTGCACTGTGATGTTGTGGGATAGTTACTTTATACCACTTACCATGCAAATTTCAACAGGCCCTTGTGTTGCAAGCTATACATATTCAGTTCACTTCCCTTGCCAATTTGTTTCAATTCATGTTCATGGAGCCCCCATGAAGAGTTGAACCACATCCTGCTTTTCTTTCTTCTGGTTATCTTCAAAACCAGACTTGGACTGGATAGCCCTTCAAATAGAGGACTGTCCCCTGTAAAGTAGGGTGCATGGCCACCCTAAATTACAGGGAAGTGGCAGCCATGTTGTTCTGTTAAGATTTGGATTTGGAGGGATTCAGTCTAGAGGGATTATGGGCTCCATCACACCAGCAATTTAGTGCACTCTTGCCATGCCTGGTGTGCGGATTTGCAGCACGGTACTCACGTGAGGCTGTCTGTCCTGCTACACCCCACCTTTTCCCCAGGCTTTTCCATCTTTTTCTTTTTCTAGAATGCCTAAAATCTGGATTATTTTCCCTAATCTCATTTAATGTGTCCGTGTAGTGCTGTACTCTCACATTTTCCTTTGTTGGGTGTGTGTGCTGTGCTGTGAGTCTTACTGTTGGCTTGAATGGATTGCATCAGGTCCTGGCAGGGAAAAGCAATCTCTTCTAGCAGCTGGCTCCAAGCCTCAATATAAAACTCAAACCTTGCATCCCAGGCTTGAAAGTGTTTGTTTTTTTAATTGTACAATGCCTGAATCTCTGCAGAGACAGGATTGTACTCCCTCGATGCCTCCAAAAAGCCAGACTAAAGGGTCATTCCATTTTTTCCTTGCAGAAAGGCATTGCGGTTGAAGTACACATCTGACAGGACCTGCTTGTATAGCTAATGGAGGGGGGGAGCAACCAATGAACTGGAGGGAGAAAGGGTGGGGTGGGGTGGAGTGGAGTAGAAGAGCAAACAAGTGAAAGAGCAGCATATTCAGGTGAAAGGGACCATAAGCTTGATGCGCTTAAGCATCGGAGGTTTTTTTTTAAAAAGCAGATGCAAAGCAGGGGGAAAATTACGTGTGATGGAGCTCTATATGTGTCAGGCCGTCTTGGGATGAATTCACACACTAAAGGTGCCATCAGTCGGAAAGTTATCAATCCAAATCCTGTGAATGATTTATATTGGCAGATTCTGCTTTTGAATTGCTTTCATACTACAAGAGATATTGGCAGTTTGGAGGTTATCCTCTGAAGAACACAGTTTAGCAAGTGTTTCACATGCATAACATATTGTCCCTTTGTTTCTCATAGGATTTCAATCAAGAGCATTGGGAAAGATTCCTTGAGTGGAAAATGTTACGTGTGAATCTACCCTGTGTCACTGTTAACAATATTCATCTGGATTCTGGCCATTTTAACTGTGCAGAAACTTGCCTAGTGAGAGTAAATGTTCACTTACTAAAAATATCAGTTTCCAAAAGCAGCTTTATGATTTTATTGTTGCGGTTAAACTTTTAATTTGATGGTTTCTGAGCTGTAACCTACAGAGTTATATGGAGCTTCCAGTGGCTTTTTGGCAGGGAATTTTATGGGGAAATTGATGGTTATGGTTTGTTCCCCTTAGGTGTTTGAGTTTACTTGTAAGTAACATTTTCTTTTTTCTGTCTGTTCTTCTTCACAGAAGGTAAATAGCAACTACCCAGCAGGATGAGTCAGGATACATTCTCAAACTTACTGAAAACAAACAAAAAGTGTTAAGAGTATCAATACATATTGGAAATAAAATACTAGAGTCACTCACTGAAAAGGATTTCAAGTTACATGTATATCCCAGAAAGATATGCAAATATGCCAGAACCAGAATTAATTAGATTCCATTTTATCCTTATATCCATAAGACCAAAAACAACAGGAGAAATAAAGTAAATCTTTCAGATTTTGGGCTACACGGTATTATAGTTGTTTGTTGTAATGGTCCTCTTTTTAAAATGTAAATTGTTTTATGTGTTTTAACTTCAGTCCAAGTCATGCTGTGTCTGTGTTTTTGTGTGTTCAGAACAAAATAAGCAAATAATATTTTAGGATCTGGTTCGCACATAACACTAACCTATGTTTCCTTGGAAGGAAATTCTACTACGTCCAATGGAGTTTACTCTTAATTAATATGCAGAGGACTACAATCTTTGGAATGTTAATGAAACTGTATAATAGACATAGATTTATTTATTTATTACATTTCTATACTGCCCAATAGCCAAAGCTCTTGAGCTGTATAGAAATATAGATACAGATATATAATAGGCAATGTTTTGTTATGTTGAAACAAAACCTAAAAGTCTTTAGCCCCACCAGTAGTCCAGTGATGGGAGCCTGTCATGATGGACAGTTGGCTGTAGCTAAGCTAACACAGACCTGATCGGTAACCTAAACAGGTGATCACTAGCACCAGGGTATAAGTATTATAAATAAATGTTTGGGGAGAGGGAAGCATTTAGTTCAATCAGGCTTTTAGAATTAAATAATCAGAAAACACATACAGCATGTGGATCACTGAATTACAAACACACCTAGGTACAGCTTGAGTAACCCCAAAGTCCCCCCTTTTTCTTTTATATATTTTGTGTGATTAACATTACTAAGGACATAAATAAATTAGTAATTACTGAATAAATTACTAGGCCCATGAGTGCTATGCACAGCTTATTAAAGTCAATAGCACCCCGCATCACTATATGGTTTGTAAAGTAAATATTTTGAAATAGAGCTCTATTATTAGGATACAGCACATAAGGAATGAATCTGGTTGCATTTCATTTCAATTAAAAGAAATTATACTTTGCTGGAATAGTGTTTCTCACATTTTGAACTTCCAGATCCCTTCTAAAGTAACCTTCTGAATCAATACCCCAGCATCAGCCAGCTCTTTGATCTGTGAGTACATAGAATCTTTGCACACAGCTGCATGTATGGATTCCACGGCTGTGTGCATAAGGATCTGTGGGCTAGGACATGAATCCGGCACTACAATAAGAAGAGAACTGGAATAGCCTAATCCTGGATATCCTCCCCAACCTGCCAGCATGGGGAGGATCCAAGAATGGAGCAGTTGTGGCTACAAAGTCACCTTTTCTGTGGCTTCCATGGTTGCATAGCAGTTTGGATGCCTGCCATGCTGCTACCTGGAGGGAAGTGTCTCTGGCTCCTGGTGCAATATCATCTGCCCGCTCCACTGTGAGAACCATTGTTCTAACAGAACAAAACCCATATGAGAAAAACCCATGGAAAAGGTGTAGAATAACAACTTGCAAAGTAACCTTTAAATAGTTCTAATTAATTACACCATTGCAGAAACAAGGACACTGGTTTCACTGGGACTTGCTTGGTAGTAAGTATATTTAAGACAGCATTGATAATAATAGTTCAGACCTATTTTCCCTCCCTCATACTTGCATATATATACACACAGAGAAGAGGAAGTGCATGCAGCATAATCAGTAATTGCACTCATACCTGTTATATCAATTGTGCTGTCTATTATATGTTGTAGTCTTGAATTTACTGGGGAAAATGTTTATCTTCTCCTAAATGCATATTAGTTATCCAGCAGCTGAAAGGTAGATATAGCACTTAATTTTAAACCTTCCCTAGGAATTCATTGAAGTCACGTTCGAACTAATTGGAATGCTTGTGTACCTGGAGATTTTGGTTGAAATCTATTATGCCTCAATGCATATTATATATGACACACTAATAGATAAAACATTTTGTGTGTGTATGTTTACATGTTTTATAAATATAAAATCTTTATTTTGCTATTACTTTGATCTTTATTCGAGGAGTCTGTCTATATCTATAAAGAACAAGCACTTTATAAATTTCAGTTATACCATGCCTACATAGAATAATAAAAATACAATGTAACTGCATTCATATACAGATTTCTATTCCCAGCTATGCGAAGGGTTTTAAAAATATTATAGTATATAAACTGGAATTGCAGTTTTCTCTGAGTAACTTCATTTATTTCAAAGATGTAAACAGATATGCCATTTCCAGTATTTCAGTATCACTTAAAAGAGAACCATCTGAAGGTCTGCTTTCATAGAAAAATTCAAAATACATTTTAGAACAAATCCTCTCAAATGTATATGCTAAAATAAATATTACTATGGATTATATTTCAGATAAAGGTAATTTCATATCCCAAGGCTTCAGGCCTTTTTCTTTAAAGTAAGAAACAACAGTTCTTTAACAGCACAACTCTGCCTTGAAGTTGTTGACAAAAATTAGATTTGTTGTGTATTGTATTCAAAACAAAGGGCATTGCTAAGATGCCCAGCACAATCAACTTTAAGATGTTGCTCCCCTTTCTGTTGCTGAGCAAGCATGCTTTGCATCAATGGGCTGAACTTTAAAAAACTGACAACTTTCTTTACTAAAGAAAACAAAATTACTTTTATCTGATTAGATCTTGTTGCTGGTTGTTTCTAAGGTTGGGGAGGGAGAGATGCTGAAGAGCAACGAGACTGATGTTATCATTAAACAGTTTCTTCATAACTCTTGTGGGTGGGCATAGAGGAGAAAATGCTAAAACTGAAAATGTTGCTAATGTTAATATTTTTTACTTTAAAAAAAAAGAATTGAAAAGTAAACAAAAGTTTTAAATTACAACCATCCAAAGGAGATTGTTTCATATTTATAATGGTTGATTCAGAAGCAGAACCAAATGTTTTATTGCAGATGTTTGTAGTCGGCAGAAGATCAAATAGATGGAGCATAGTTTTTATTACATAGTTTTTAATACACAACAATGATATTTCCTTTGTATATTCTTGATGTTTTGTACTCCACCAAGTTTACAATTGCAAAATTCTTTGGGATATTGGTGTGTGGCTATGTTTTGTTTTAAGTTCATGCATGTGCTACACACACTGTAAAATAATTCCCAACTACCATCCAATGTGACTAGGAAAATAATGCATAGAAAAGCAAGAGGCAAGAGGAGATTTGAGGTCAGTATGCTGAATACAAATCCTTCAAGTGTGTGTGTCTGTGTGAATTTTGGGGAAAGTGTGTGTGCGTGTGTGTAGAATGAGGGCAAGAGATAGGGAACAGTTTGTATATACAAAGATAACCCACAGTTTGATTTCAAGGCATTTCAATTCCTCTGACATGGAAACAAAAACTATAAAACCCCACATCACTTTAAAAGATGTGGATTAGATTCTATACTTAAGATAGTTCCTTCAATGTTTGCTGATGCCGCTGAAACTATACATGAACTTAAGCATTTTTTTTAAAAAAAAGTGTGCTTAATACTGAACTTTTATTTTGAAGGAAAAGTAGCCGATCAGCAGCTGTTGCTGATGAGGATAGGAGACCAACAGGAAGGAACTGCTCCCTCCCGCTGCCTTACACCAGACGCTATGGGCGAGGAGGGCTCTCCTGCAAGTCAGGAAGCCTCCTGGAGGAGATGCGCCCTACTCTGAGAGCTGCTGGGGTGGGAAAGGGGGTTGCTTGGTAGGCAACATGCAAGCAAAGGAGGACGGTGGCTGCTCCCACAAATTCTCTTTTGCTCTCCCTCTCTGGGTCTCGTGGCAGGGAGGGTTGGGCCCACAGCGCTTCCTAGATCGAAGAGCAACGAGCCACCTCTGCCTGTTCTTTGTGGGCGGTGCGGACAAGGACTTGGAAGGGCCGGTCACCTCCGCCCCCCTCACTCGCGCAAGTGGGTCTCCCCTCCAGGACGGTACACTGGTGCGAAGCAAACCCATCCCTCCCTGCTGTGCCAGCTGAGGGGGAAAGAGGCAGCGGCAAGGGAGAGGGAGTCGCAGTTGCGGCTGCTTTTTGCAGGAGTTGCTTCCACCTCTGCTCTGCCGTCCTTTCTCTTGGCAGTAAAGGTTGGGCGAGGGGACGATTTCTTCTGCCCCTTGCTCCCTCCATCCCTCTGGAAGGCGCTCCTTGCCAGCGCAGCACAGCGCACCACCACCCCTCTCTCTTTGGGCGGCAAGCGGGGAGGGACTGGGTCCAACAGGACCATTCAGAGACAGCAACTGGAAGGTGCCCCACCTTTGTCTTCTCCTTGGTGGCATAGTGGGAAGGATGAGGCCCCTCACCTCATCCACTCGCTCCCTGGGCCGGATGGTTTGAAGGACTGGGATCATTGGGCCCAGTTCTGATCTCCGTAGAACCCGGAGGGAGAGCACAGGTGAGAGGATGTTGTGATTACTCTTTCCATGACCAACTCGCTAGAGTGCAACACCCGGAGGGAGCGGGCAGGCGGAGAGAGCGGCTTGCACTTTCTCTGTGGAGAGCAGCAGCCCAGTCCTCCCTTTCACTGTGCCCAGAAAGGGTGGGTAAAAGAGCGCGGGGGGACCAGCCAGCGGCTCCTCTTGCTTGCATTCCGTCTCCGGCCAGGGCTCAGAAGAGGAAGTGCCCACTAGCCTGCGGGGTGGCTTCTCGGCTCGGCGGTGGGAGGGTGCTGTGCTGTGCTGAAGGAGAGAGGCAGAGTGACTGATCTCCACATCAGCAACAGCTGGTGATCGGCCGCGTTGCCTTCAAAATAAAAGTAGCTGGACTAACCGCACGTTCTGCGTTTTGCATTTTGACCCTCAGATAGTTCCACTTTGCCTCCTGCAAGCGAGCTCTAAGAAGAATAGAACAACCTGAAGGGGAATCCAGGACCAGCTGCAACCCGACACCTTTCGCCATTCATTGGATAGGATTCTTAGCCCCGCCTCCGGTGCCGGAGCGATTCGTCGCCAAGCCGAGCCTCCAGAATCTGTATTCAGCTTTCTCTTAGGCTGGGCTTATCTGCCAATCATTCTGAAGGACGGTCTGTTCTCCGATGCTTTGGTCCTGCCCCCTGCCCCCCGCCTCCCCCCGCGTCTATCGATATTATTGGAGTGTGGAGCAAGCGGCCGGTCTGCAGTCGGAGACTCGCAGGCAGCAAATACAGAGAGAGAAAAAGCGAATAAGGAAAAGAAGAAAGCAGCCGGGAAGAGCTCTGTGTAAGAGCACTGCGAAATAAAACACAGTGCAGGACAAGCCTTTAAATACCCACCGAGTGGCAGCAGCGGCAGAAGCAGCAACTGCACAGTCTCTCTCTCTGAATATATCTATACCTATATATATATATATATATACACACACACATATATATATATATATATATATATATATGTATGTATATGTAATTAGATATATTTAAACATCTCCAGCTCATGCACCATGGTTTTTCAAAGTAGGCTCCCTTCTTGGATTATTTTATGTTGTATCTGGCTGCTTCGCTTTGTACACACGGGGGAGGCACAGGCTGCAAAAGAAGGTAAGGTGATACCGAAAACAAAGTTTATCTCTCGCTTTCTCGGTTGCAAGGGCTTTTCTTTTTCTTTTTAAAGTGCGTGTGTGTGTGTGTGTTCGAGATTGCAACTGCATGCAGCCTTCCACCCTCTTCCTCCTAACCCAGCAGAGATGGAAGGAGAACGATTGGCACCCTCAGCCGTGATCCGAGTGTCTCCATCTACTTCCTATTGAAGTGAATGAGCACCCATTCAAAGGTGATAACGGATCAGAATTGCGCCCGGATTGTGTCTGTAAGGACGGTGCATTTCGTGTAGAGATTTAGGTTTGCAAGAGACTGCACGTGATGCAAAGACCTGAGATGGTTTAAAGTCTGTGTGTGTGTGTGTGGGGGGGTGATATTCGTAAGGATCACCAGAGGTTGCATATGATTAGGTTGCAACTCATAGCGTTGCTGATATGAGCGATGCAACAGTCCCCCCTTCCCCCCACCTCACAAAATAAAAATGAAAATACCTCCGTGCCGACACTACTGGAGGGGGGGGGCGGGGGAATGAAACGAGCAACCTACTCTAGGACTGCAAAGGAGTTTGGAGACTGACGATGTATCCCAAAGGACAAGATGGGAAGGGGGGCATCCTGTTAGTCATCCATGTCACCTATAACTGCTAATAATAAAGTCTACTTGTTCATTTCGTGCTGGTGGCGTGATCTGCAGTTCTCAAAAGGGCATTCAGTCAGAAAGCAAGAAGTGGAGCAGAGCACATTCGTGTAGAACTATTGGCATCACACATACGGATGTGTATAATGTCGCGTTCTTGTGTGTATACAGTATGCATATATATGCAGAATGTAAATTACCACCACCACCCCGCCACACACTGCTCTCTTTCTCGTGTGTGTGTGTGTGTGTGTGTGTGTGTGTGTGTGTGTGTGTGTAATAGTAATATGTTTCTGTGTAAAGAAAGGAGCTAACATTTCATCGACGTTTTCCTTGAATGGCAATAGAGGATTCGAAAAGCTCATCAATCCAAGATTCATTTTAGAATGCACAGTGATATTCACGAGATGTTTCTCGCTGGGGGTGGTGGGATCTGAGATGCTGTTAATATCTGGGATATGAATTTTAGGGAGAAGATGCCCCCCCCACACACACACTCACTCACTACATACGTCAGGGCTTTTCTCTTTCTGAGCTATTGGCAGGATGAAGTAAAACATGTTTCTGAGCCTCCAGCCGGAATGGTCAGAGAAGGGGGGTCGCTCTCAATTAAAATATCCCCTGTACTTAAGAGAGGAGGGGAAGGGAGGGGAATAGAGATCAAGCGCTCTCCCTCAGTAGGGAATGAAAAGTTTATCCGAAAGGCTAAAACACCGAACAATATGGTGAAAGGTTGAGTCGGGCTAAGCCGAGCACTGCAGGGGGGGCGAGATCTGGGCTGGAAAGCAGCCTGCCTTTTCCATCCGTGGCCCTTACGGAGTGCGTATGGGTGAGGGAGACGGTCTGGAGGAACTGAACCTGTGTGGCACTTGGGTGTACTGCTTATCTGGAGTCGTGCAGTAATTTGTGGATTGACTTTAGATTTCCTTGAGCTGACCGGGGGCGGGGAAGGCGTGCGGATAGCGGGGAATTCTGAGCTCTTGAGTCTGTCGCGTTTGCCTGCGGGCAGGCTGAGAAAACTCGAGCAACTTTTGAAGAAGTCGTCGCCCGTCTCCCCTCCAGGAGCAAGCAATCGCCCCTTCTTCCTGCCCACTTCCTGCTTTCATTCTCCTCGAGGCTATAGGGAGAGTTTGGGCATTTTTTTTTTTTTTTAAAAAAGATGGGTAGCCAACTCATGTGGCAGATAAAGCACGTGTGTGTGAGAGCGAGAAAAAAGAGGCACCCTGTTCTTTCAGTCATCCTGCTGACCTTTGAAAGAGGGCTCGGGTTAAGCGGAGGGTCTCGTGGAAAATTCAGGCTCGCGTCTTTTATTTCAGGGGGCGGTTTTTTCCCCTCACCGGTTGACCGTTTCCCTAATCTAAACGCGAACCCCCCACCCACCGCGGCTGGCCCGGTGATACTCGCGAACAATAAAGGGAAAGGCGCGGAGCTCGTGGGTCTGTGGCGGGACTTGTGAGGGCTCGTTTAGCTGCTTAGCAAGGAGAAGCGCGGGAACCGGCTGCTCCCGCGGTGTCAGCCAGGCAAGAGGGTTCATTAAGCGAGCCGAGAAGGCAGAGGGGAGAAGAGGCTTCAGCGCGCCTCGGTGGAGAAGGGCGGGCGGAGAGGTACCTTGGAGGCGAGATGCCTCTGTGTCTTCCACTCTCCTGCCATACCAAACGCTTTCTCCATGCTATTAGCTGGAAAAGTAGCCAACTGAGGAAGGGAGCCTGAGGGAGGTTCTCGCCCATTTACCCCCCCCCCCTTGGATTAAGGGCAAAGGAGCCTCTTTGATTGGGTTTCTATAGATTTCTCCTTAAATTGCATCACCCCCCCCCCCCCTCCTCCGCCCGTCACTATGTACGGAGCATAGCTCTCAGTGTGTGTGCAAGGCTTCCTTTGGGGTTGAGGCCTGGGCCCTGAAAACTAGTAATAAAGTACCTCTGGCCATGTGCAGAGTGCTACTTCCTCACCACTGACAAATTCCAAAAGGGCAGCCCTATTGGTCTGTTAAAGCACCAGAGTTTTGTGGCACATTAAGACTGCAGTCCTGTACATCGTTTCCTGAGAGGGAGTACAATTGAACTCAGTGTGGCATACTTCTGAATAGATATGTGTAAGATTGCACTTTAAGGTTTCCTGAGGCTTCTTTTTTGTCCTCACTACTGACCACAGTTAGTCCCTGCATAGGGCTAGGGCTTGTATGATCAAAATCAGATGGTATAGCTCACCCTCAAGTTTGGACCAGTCAGATCTGAGTTCCAAACTGGACATAATCATGGGGAGGGAGAATGTGTGCATTTTAGGGGGACATGAGTCACACAACTATTTAGATATTGATATCTATCAAAGGTGTTTTTAGCCTTGTTGTGATTGTGAGATAGTCAGGAGAGAGGAGCTTGGATCTCGTCCGCAGAAATAAAGCATGATAAGCCATAATGGACGAGGCTGCTTTTTACTGCGTGAAAAATCTGAAGTCCCTTATGGGACAAACACCAAAGGTTACTATGGACCAAAAAAAAACACACCCCATGTACCTTAAGAACTAGCTAGTGCTACTTTGATATAGTAGCACTTGCTTTCAAAGGCAAAAGACTGTCTGTCTTACCGTGTCTTTTATTTTTGAGATGCTGATCAATAGGGGTCTGTTTTTTGCAGACAAGTTTGGATTGGCCAATGTGTGTACTATAGATTTCATTAGAGGCCTTTTTAAACAGATTCTTAAAAAAAAAATTCTGTTATCAACCTGGTTTGAGCTGGTTGTTGATTGAAGGCACTTGTTCCTTCAAAAAGTAAAATCTAAACAGACTACTTGGGGAAAAAAGTCCAGAGAAGTTTACATGTGAAGTATAGAATAAAAGTGTTTATCAGCACCTCTGAAATTCTCCCCCTCCCCCCCAAAAAAACCCATTTGCTGTTTATTTAGAACTCTGAATCATAAGTGAGGAGTATTCTCATAATTTTCAAAAAATCAAATTAGCACACACATTAAACTTTATATTTTGCATACTCAAACACAGAATAAAAGTTCTTTTTCACTTTAATTTTGTGTGCAGTATGTTAAAGATTTGAGCACCACTGGGAATGTTTAGGGCAATTAAAGAATTACAACTGCTTTTCAATAGATGCATTGAGATAGACATGCAGGGGTTAAACATGCACTATGGCTTTTTTTAGTTAAGCTTATCAGCATGGACTTTAATTAGCAACCCAATACACAGCACTCTATCAACTCCTGGTTAGGTCCCATTAATAGCTGAAGTCCCTTAGATACTCGGATTAATTAAATAATTAAACGAGAAATGAAGCTATTTCAAATTTGAAAAGAACTTGAACTTCTTCAGTGAGAAAGCACACTGTAAAAGTACAGAAAAATATTGTTTTAAATGATGCTTCTTCAATATGTTTAAGTCCAGGGTTGCAATCCTTTATGCACATGTATTTGGGAGTAAGTGCTATTGAAACTGACAAGACTTTAAATTTGCATACATAGGCATCAGGCTGTATGACTGCAATCCACTTTAGTTAGTTACACTGAAATTAGACATGGTTAGGAGGCTGGTTTGTAAAATTAGGCAACACCTGAAAAATATCCCCCCCCCCAACAGTTCTAAATGTGTTTTTAAAATATATTATATATATGGGGAAGTTTAACCTTGGTTCATGCAAAATATGTGTGCGAGTGTATATTAAGGATCAGTTTCAAATGTTACTGATGGCAATAAATTAATATTTTTTACATCTATGACTATGATCATCCACATACTTGTGCAGAGATTTCAATGGAATTTACTGCTAAGCAACTGTTTAAAGAACTGCAGGCTGTATATTGAGTTATATTAATTAGTTATTTTAAATTGTAAGGTGTTTGCAAAATGTACAGCTGGTTGGCAAAATGTACACTTGTGTAAAACATGTCAAAATAAAAGGATTATATCTGGTTACACTGTTTGGAATAATGATTTAAGTGATTATTTATCTAACTGCTTACAGTTTCAACATTGACCACTAATTTAAGAGGTATTGTGAAAGTATATAATGTGTCAGCAGAGCTTTATGATCATGTTTAATGGTAACCTTATTCAGCAAAATGAGAAAAAAATATTCCCATCCTTCTGTAATTATTGTTTTGTTTATTGGAGTAAGAGAGGGACAAGACTTCTGTTAATGGTAGTACAATACTAGTTTATGTTTATTCCAGTAATTGTGATTTCTTATCAATCTAAAATATGGGAGTATAATCTGTGTTTTGCTGAAGTGGCAGAAAACTCCCATTTAGTTTACTGTCTTAGATATTTTACATCTTAGATATTTTAGAAGATATTTCCTGGGATTAAAGATACATAGCTATTTTAATATTTTATTACATGGTGATGTAATAATGTCTCAATCTAATATGTCTAATATGTGCGTATATTGTTAATAAAAAATAAGTTAATTCAATATATAGTTTTATGAAATCTTCTTTTACATATAATGCTTTGTTTTAGATATACATAAATGTTACTGTTTTTCACATTCCCTAAACTACTTCTCTTACATATCATAATAGTTTGCTATGTATTAAAGGATAAGATAAGTGTATTTAAATGTTAATGTGTTTACATTTTTATTGCGTATGAATTTTCACTTTCATGAAAATGAAAAAGATTTATTAAAAATCATTGCTATTATAAAGAAATTACAGAACACAGATCCCTGTCATTTTCTCATATATATTTTTGCCTTCTATTACATACTAAAATATACTTGAAAAATAAAAGTCATTAGCATTTCACTCTGTTCAATCAGTTGCCTGTGTTAAATTCTTCTTGTATAATTTTTTAAGGAGAAATAATGTAATGCATTTTTTTCCTTATTCAAGTTCATCATGACTCTTTTAATTCTTAAAATAGTTTAACAAAAGGTTTTGTTTTTGTTGTTGTTCTCTTTCAGTAATATTGTTGGACTCTAAAGCACAACAGACAGAGTTGGAATGGATTTCTTCTCCTCCCAATGGGGTAAGCATACCATAAAAATCAATTGAGATAAAGTAAACCCCACAACAATATTAGTAGTTAAAATTAATCCAGTTGCCCACATTTTTTCTAGCAAATTTTACCAGCTATGTAACTTTTAAAATGTTTGAAATTTCTGTTGTGAAAAGTAGCATAGCTCAAATGAAAACTAATTAAAAGGGAACACTCAGTTACTTACCTAACTATCATCCTTTGTGATGAACCCTCAACTTCATATTTTTATTTAAAATCATGTCACTTCTGATGTCTTTATTCTTAGAAGGAGCCTTGCAGCCTGTAATTATTTTGGAAGATGGACTTTGCCTTCATGATTCTGAAAATTTGTATCATATAATACAGTGTTGTGATGTACAATTACAAATGCTGTAATTAAAATGTTTTCAAAACATCTGAAAATTATGTGCATACACTAAATCAAAATTTTAGGCATTTAAAAGCTCTTGTAAATATTGTGGAGCTAAATACAAAATTTGTTGCCACTAAGCATAAATTTGCACACTTATTTTTACTTCTCTTAACAAACTTACCCTAGTACATTTTGAGATCGTACTGATAAATATATTTATTTCATTTTAGAATTAAGCCACTGCCCTTCTGGCTGGAATTTCATATATATATATATATATATATATATATATATATATATTCATGTTTGAAAATGTGAAAAATGCCCATCACATACCTTTTTAGAATCAACACAATGAAAGAATACTGTCATTCTTTTTACATAGGATTCTTTTTTAAGTTGTTCAAACACCCGTAAGCTGGGTTTAAACATTGAAATGAAGTAAGTAATACATCCTCTAAATACTCTCCCTGATGTAGTTTGATTAATTTAAATGGAGTTTATGCTTCCAGAGCACTTTGAGGATAGGATTGCCCATGATTTAGAGTAGTTCTTACTCACACAGGTATTCTCTTTGAATGTCTGTGAATAAAAGTTTGCGCAATCAAGCCTTTAATCCATAGCTTTATACAGAAATCTGGAACCAAAAGAGCGTGAACTGTGAGTGCGGATACAAAAGTGTAACAAATCCTGTAAATAAGAAGAATGAAAACCTGAAAGTATCTTAGTTAAAAAGCGAGATCATAAAATCAAACCAGGCACATGGTGGAGGCAAGTCTAAAGGCTTTCGAAATGTACATAACATGAGCTGAATGCTTAAGATTAGTAATAACTTCAGTATTAGCAATTCACATTGATGGTAGTATTTTAAGAGGAGTGTTGGAAAGAACTATTAGAATTGGAGAGCAGTACATCCTTGAGAATACTACAAGCATGCCCATGTATTATAGAGAGAGAGAAATAAAATGTTGATGAAAATTGGTGAGAATCCATGTGAATGATGGATAGTGCTGTAAAATCCATTGGTAAGTATTGCCTCTATAAAAATTACTTGCATGATCTACCAAATAAAAACATACTTTCTAGATTTATTATGTTTATTTGCTCTATATGTTGGTATCCATAAATTGTCAAAAGCACTGAGAACAAATTTTCAAACATTTCTAGACAACATTTAAGAAAAAAGAGATAGTTTGGGAAGGCTTACTGAAGCTTCTGAAATGTTACCTGAAGAAGCATAAGTGACATTCATTGAAGTTCGAAAGAAGACATTCATATAAACATTTATTTCTATACTTAGAAAATACCTAGCACACTTCTGTAGTAGTTTATATTAATGTCAGAGGTCTTTTGTGTATAATATTTCGAAACTTTTTATCACAAAATAGTTGCTATCCATCCCTACCTTGTGTTACAGGCAGGCAGCAGTTTCTGATTGATTAAATACATCCTGCAAATATGTAAAGGTAAATGCAGTAGTTATTTACTAGTACTCAAACTGAGGGATGGAATTCAACATGTACACAAATATTGTAACTTTTTTGAAGTTTCACTATGAGAATATCTTGGGTATTGTTCTCTCCACCTTCTAATGGCAATGCTGATATTGTGTACTGTTGTAAGCTATGAAATAGTTGAATGCATCCCATGTTAATTCAGTTGGCATATAGGCATCTCATCCCCAAACCAGCTAAGTTGTACTTGGATTTAATTCTGTTCATTCCTATCAACTTCCACTCTGTAGGATAAATCTCAAATTAAAGGGAAGACCAGGAAATGGGATCACTTTAAGGTCACTGAATTTAATTTCACTCTGCTTTAGTGTGTGTTGCCACAGTAGTTCCGTAAGAAGACAGTAAGGATTTAAGTTCTCTTACTTATTTTGCACCTGTGTGAGTATTCAGTGTAGCTGGAAATATACTAACATTTTCTTAATTGTAGATACAAGATTTGTAAGGGGAGTGACCATTGTTCTGTGGAAGAACACATGCTTGCATACTGAAGTTTCAAGGCTGCGTCTAATATCTCCAGTTGAGCAGATCTCATTTAGCAAGGATGGGAAAGACATTTGGCTGCCATTCAGTAGACTGCATTGTGCTAGATAGACCAATGGTCTGATTTGGTATAATGCAGCTTCATATGCTTTCCTTTTTAAAAGGGAATATTATGTTTCAATGGGCAATTAGTTCAGCTCACTAAAGAAACTGTCTGTATATTTCATTAAGCAAACAGGTTGTATCATACATATTGTAACATAAATACTGCAGTACTTTGAAAATTCATTTTTATATTTACAGCTTCTGTGCATTTCAGCATTTACAACCGTAATATATTTTGTGGTAATAAGTTCCAGCATCAGTTCATCGATGTCTGCTTTTCTTAGAGCAGTGGACCAACTCTAAAATGATCTCATTTGCTGTCAAATAGCCTTGTGAACTATTGCGTGCTATATGGCTTTGAGCTAGGTTTCAATCAGAACTAGTCAGAACTCTAAAGGAGCTATCCGAAGTGCTGAACCCTATCCCCATCGGCAAACATATAAGTACTAGTTAATGCTCAGCCGGTCTAAAGGTGGTTAAGCAAGAATCCAGTTTAGTGTTAATCACTGTTCATGTTAATTGTGATGTCAGTGGGGCTATTCATACTAGACAGAAGAAAAGACAGGGAGTGTGTGATCCTGCAACCTGCTCATGATCACTAGTGTTATAGATTGGTCTTTTACAATGAAATGATCTCTCCAGATGTTAAATATTATGGGTCCAGGCTGATCTACACTCAGTGTGAATGTCCACACTTCGTTAATATAGTTAGGCTACAATCATATACAAAATTTCCTGAGAGTAAGTTCCATTAAACTCAGTAGGTCTTACTTCTCAGTAGATATGTATAGAATTGCACTATTAAAAGGTTTGCAGAATCATAGTGAAAACTTTCTAAAATATAATTGAGCTCTAGATGCATATGACTATACTAACTTTTAAATATTTAAAAGTTAAATATTTAACTTCAGGAACAAAACCTGATTATGTGGTTTGTTTACGTTTAGTGTAAAACATTTGTTATTTATTAATAGCAAAGAATTCATGTTCTACCTGGGCAAATTTGAAATACAGACCAAAGCCTTACCTACTTTCCATTTAAATTATTACACTTAATTTAAAAATGAATTATTTTGCTCCAAGTAGTATTAACTCATTTTATGTTGTTGACTTAATAATTGTAGTATAACTTTAACTCAAATAATACTACAAAGTGATGAGTGATCAGAGATAATTGTCTATCATGTCATGCAATTCCAGGAACAAAATTATAAGGAGTTAAGTCTGTCATAGATGAGTTGTCCATTACATGATCTTTCCAATGTGGAATGTGCAAATTTATCATACTCATTTATTACAATCAAAGAACTACCAACCACATTCAGTCAGCTAATTCTTCGCTACTTCTGTGCCAAGTCTCTTCTACTAACACTCAAAATAACTTTATTCTGAAACTGGACACATTAATCACACAAATACTTCTTCCTTTAGAAGAAGTGGAGCTAAATTTTATGATGGTTTTAATTTTTGTGAACCGCCCAGAGAGCTTCGGCTATTGGGCGGTATAAAAATGTAATAAATAAATAAATAAATAAATAATCTGGACTAGGACAGTTGAATGACTCATGTCATGTCATTGGCTTGTAAATGAGAGTACTTATGACCCTAGGTGAATTATAAGTTTAAATCAGAAACTGTTACCTTTGTGGCTTTTTCAATTTATGTAAAACATACCGCTGTTAGGCAGGAATAGTAATGACTCTTTCTATTCATTAGGGTTGAGGACTGTTCGTAGACTTTCCAGTATGCAAAGAAGTAGAACTCTAAGGCTGCAGTCCCAAATAACTAGAAATACATGCTTTGGCCTTCACTTGCTAGCATATATGTACTCTGCATCATACAAAGCCTCACTAAGGCATTGTATTCTTGTGTTGCTGTGGCTTTTTTCCATATGAAGGAACATGCTCTTTATATCTATTAGAAATTCTCCCTGGTACTTCCACTTTGAGCGCTTCTTTACTCATAGTTGGCTGTGGGGAAGCTGCATAGCAGATTACATCTGCAGTATCACAGCTCCCTCTTGTATATTGGTATTATTCTGAAGCCACACAACCAAAATTCCTGTTGACTTGGTGGATTGGAAAGCTCATTAATTCAGGAGTCATTTCATTGACTTGCATGTAATTTCTCTGTATCAAATGGGTTGTGAATCTGTGTCTTCCTTAAATAATATTGTTCCGAGACTATGGCTGGGATCCAGTTAACGGTGCGGGAAGCTTTTGTACACTCAGCAGGGCTTCTAATGGCAGACTTCCTGCTCTGTCTGAGAAACTGATATAGAAAATCAGGGAAACTTGCACATGCCAAACATGCTATTTTTGGAACTTGGCCTGTAGAATGTAATCATAGTTTTCTCTACATGAATGCTTAGGATTCACCCTACAATGGCAAAATTCTGACAGATCTAGATTAGTCATTTAATACAAATGTTTTAAAAACATGTATAGTGTGTTTGAAGTGCTTCACATGCATTACCTTGCAATCTTTAAAACAACCTTGTAAGGTGGGTCAGTATTAATATCACCATATTACAGATAGAGGCTGAGAGAGAGAAAGAATGGCTTGCCCAAGGCTAGCTACTGGGTTTCCAGCAGAGGTGAGATTCAAACCAGGATGCTTAGTCTTTTCCACTAAACTACACCAGTTCTCTGTCTAAAATTGTTTGATTTGACTAGGGTTTGGATCAGAGTGACAATGATTCACTATAGTTTAAAAGTCTTAATATTTTAAAGTTAAAATATAAGTTATTGAGAAATATGTTTTTTTTTAATTTAGCATGCTAAAAGATTCTATATTAATATGGTTAACTATTTCTTTATGTTTTAGTGGGAAGAAATTAGTGGACTGGATGAAAACTACACGCCTATAAGAACATACCAGGTATGCCAAGTCATGGAACCTAATCAGAATAACTGGCTTCGGACTAACTGGATCGCAAAAGGCAATGCACAAAGGATTTTTGTAGAACTAAAATTTACTCTGAGGGACTGTAATAGCCTTCCTGGAGTCCTGGGGACATGTAAAGAAACTTTCAACTTGCATTATTATGAAACAGACTATGACACTGGCAGAAGTATCAGAGAAAACCAGTATGTAAAAATAGATACTATTGCAGCTGATGAAAGCTTTACCCAAGGTGACCTTGGGGAAAGAAAAATGAAACTTAATACAGAGGTGAGAGAAATTGGACCTCTGTCCAAAAAAGGATTCTACCTTGCATTTCAAGATGTAGGTGCCTGCATTGCTTTGGTTTCTGTCAAAGTGTACTACAAGAAGTGCTGGTCCATTATTGAGAACTTAGCTATTTTTCCAGATACAGTGACTGGGTCTGAGTTCTCCTCCCTAGTTGAGGTCCGGGGAACTTGTGTCAGCAGTGCAGAAGAAGAGGCTGAAAACTCTCCGAGAATGCACTGTAGTGCAGAGGGAGAATGGTTAGTACCTATTGGGAAGTGTATCTGCAAAGCTGGTTTCCAGCAAAAAGGGGACACATGCGAACGTAAGTAGAAAATATATTTTATGTATTTTCCTACTGAATATTTTATTTTGTATTCTCACTTTTTTTAAAAAAAGCCTTTTGAATGAAAGTGTTGTATTATTTGTTCCAAATACAATGAGCCTTGGAATTTGTATGCTTCACACTAGCTAGCGTAAATCAATTGCATTCAGGGATAGAAGTCAAGAATTGGATGTTGCATTTTGAAAGGCTATTAAACTGACTACGCAGAGTACAGTTTACCTTTCCTAATGGTGTTGCATGCACAGTGTAAATGCAGTTACAGAATTATATCTTACAAGAAATAGGCCAAAGAGGACATTCTCTACTTAACAGTTCTTCAGAATACCCTTGAGGAAATCATAGCTTGTATGGAAGATACCATTAACAGTTACTTGCTGCTTATTCTGTAGCTTATTTATGGGAAACTATACATAAAGTTTCTAAAACGAGTATGATGCATTTGTGATCAGCAGCTGAAAAGCAGTTTGAGATGTAGCACAGGGTTGGCAAGTGTGGGTGTAGGAGAAGCTGAGGTTTAGAAATAAAATGTCTCACCATACATAGTTTCATCTACACTGGATCTGAGACCTTTATCTATAAAAGAACTATAGGGTTTGATTTAATGTACAAGTTTCCAGAAAGCAAACACATTGCATTTTCTTTCTGCAAGTTTTACACAGATAGCTTTTGTACAGTGTTGAAGTGATACTGACTTTGGAACTTTACAGGACAGAACAAGTCTTTCAGCATTGAAGAATAAAAGAAAGAGCTTGTGCGTTAACTAGGGAAAACTCATTAAAAATTGTAATGTGAAAATTACTCATGCAAATCAGTCCAATGTACTATGCCATGGTTCTGATAGAAATATTAAAGTGCTTTATGTCTATCAAATCATTATCCATTGATTTTTTTGATTTTTTAAAAATGACTTTATAATAGTACTAACTTTCTTCAGAAGCATTGGAGAAAATAAAATGTTAAAAACTAAAGCTTGTTGAGAGAGGCCTGTGTTGAATAATTAGAACTCAAATAAATTGTTTATTAAACAGGCTTCTTAATTTCAGACCTCAGTAATGTTGACAGAGGCTTTTAATGATAACTTGCACTTGAGTGTCTCTCTGTGTTCATTTTGCAAGAATGCTTCTCAGGACTGGCCTTCTGCCAAAGGAACTGCTAAGAGAATATGCTATGTTGGAAGTGATCCAGGTTTTCATTTTATATGGTTTTATTTTTCTTCCTCCCCACCTCTTCTTTTTAAAAATGATCTAGGTAAAAGTTTCAAAATAAAGCATTACTCCATATTACAATTATCTACATTTGAGGAAGCCTAAGACATGATAGCTAGCTGGGTACTAACCATATTAAAAATGTAAGATGTTTGATGTAAAAGGACATGTTTTACTTCAGTTTACTTCAGTGCTTCAGTCTGATACTAGTAAGATTTTTCTGCTGTAAAAGCTGGAGTGATCAACTATTCAGTGACTTAAAATATAGTTGGAATAGTGATATGTTCACTTTGACAGAAACTGAACACTGTGTCATTAATACAATTAGCTATTTTGTTACTGTCAGACTTTGTAGCATGACGAACAGAAGCAGACTTGATATGTGATGCTTTAGCCTGTGGCTTTAATTGTTCTGTCTTTGTGTGTGTTATTGACTATAACTTCATAATGGATTTGATTCAGGGATAAATCCCTAAAAATGAGTGTTTGCACTGCAATCCAGACTCTGGTATACAGAATACACTGGCCCTGATCCATAGACCTTTAAGTTCAGGAAGATCTGACACCAAGATGGGCATGGTCAGCACTAACTACACAAATCACCTGTTTTGGCGAACAAGTCTGGGGTTTGGATTTAGTCTCTTCCCCTCTCTTGTAATGGCTAATTGATGCCATAGGTTTGATGCTGTGAAATGTGCAAATAGTCCCAGACGAGGGGATCTAGCTATGGGAACTTGCTTTGGGCATGTGGTTGGTGGTCTGTTTGGGTTTTTGGCATACATGGATTCACATAAGGGATCTTGCTTTAGTGTGTAACTTCCCCTTGCTGAATTGGGCTAATTATGTAAATAGAAGTCTGATTTCAGTGGAATTTAAGTTAATATTGTGCTTAGGAACACTGCACAATAACTCATATTTAAGAAAATAAAGAATCCTGCTGGATCAGACCAAAGGCCTACCTAGCCAACATTCTGTTCCCACAGTTGCCAGCTGGTTTCTGCAACTGGCATTCAGAGGCATAATGCCTCTGATAGTGAGTAATTAACATCTTGACATTATAATCATAAACACACTTTCTGGAGAGTAAGTCCAATTGAACACAGTTAGATTTACTTCTGAGTAAGTATGCTTAATATTCTGTAAAGGCCAAATGACAACAATTCTTGTCAACAGAAATGATATTTTCTATTAAATCAAAATCTTTAAGCAAAATATATATTACTTATACCTTGTGAGTTGTTTGTTCCTCTGCACTTTTTGCACTATACTCATTAAGCCTTTAGGAATTAGTTCTTTGCATAGCCAAATCTGTGTAAGCTAAATCGAGGCAGATATTTAGATGAGCACCAAATAGCTGGGGTGGAGGGGTAAAAATAAAAATATCTCTGGTCCTGTAAATTTTGAGGAGGGGTTGGCTCTTCCTACTTTACAAAGTTGCCGAGAATAGGTTTCTTAAAAGTTTTTTAAAACATGGGTATTGAACCTGAGGCATATGGAACAAATCTACCCCACGTGTGATCCCAATATCAGCCATACGAGGTTCCCCAGATGGCCACACACCCTTTCTCCTGACTGTCAATTGTTAAATATTTTTCTGGCTTTTGCACACTTTCCCCCATTCTAAAAGGTCAAAATGCCTTTCTTAAGGCTCTGTTACTGGAATCAAGATACTTAAGATAAAATGTGCTGGTATTTTGGGCCCCACCCTTTGTCTCTGGCCTTACCTCTTTTTTTGCCTTCAGCCTTACACACCATTGGAATATGGCCCCAGAGAGCTTCTCTGAAGTAGAGCTTTGATCCCTGGGCTGAAAGTCATTTTAAACAAACAAAAAACAAAAAACACCTGGTGTAAAAAAACTTCAAACTTGCCAACCATGATCAGCCGTTAGTGAGCCTTATGAATTCCTTTTGGTGGTGGTGGTGGTTTTTCCTTTGCCTGATCATCATCATCATTATGACTTTGCATGGTGATCTCATACAGGAAGGAGAACAGAGCTGGAAGAATGTCAAGTGGTTGCAATGATGCTCACTGGCCGCTGATCAAGGCTAGTGAGAACTAGTGAGGCATTTTAAAGTATGTATTAAAAACCCTACTCTGAACCACCTCATCTGTGTCGTTCGGTAATCCAACCCTTCCCCAGTTTATTAGACATTTGCCTGCCCAACACAAAACATCAACTATTCTCTCTATTTTACCTGTGGGTGGGGGAGAATGGCCCCATGAAAATGGAGAGAGAAAATTGGCCCAGTACTACATAAATGCCTGATGACAGCAGACAATAGTTTTTTTGTGGATGATTATTTTGACTTGAATCGATCTATTAATTGGAGCAAACAATTTGCATATTATCAATATAGGTCCCTTTGTGGGTACTTCCATGCATATACCTCTGCTGTATAATAAAGAAACAAATTCAGACTTGGAGGAACACCCTAAGAGAGACTTTCTCACTGGCTAAATTCTCATTCTGATATACAAATAATGTATGTTTCTTCTTTAAACAGAAACTATTTTCAGGTTAAAATGAATGAGGGTTTTTTGGTGGGGGGGGGCATTAAGAAGTGCCGATATAATCTATATTCCATATGTTCTGTGTTATTTAAAAAGGGAAATAATATCCATTTGCTCACACATAGCTATATAATATTTCATGTGCTAGGAAATGGTTCACAGTGTGTATGAAATATATATGAAAATTAATCTGGCATTGTGTTTGAAACTTCAGACTTCTAGTGCAAGCAAAACTAGCCCACTCTTCTATTTAACTGTTTCATATTACTATAAAACCATCATCCAAAACATTTAAAATAAGAGTAATAGGAGTCTTTGTGTCATATGGCTGTGCGTGATGTGTGTGAGACTTAATTAATTTGCTGTACAGTACCCAGTCAATGTGACATTCTGGTGTTTTGATCTGAACTATTACAATTACAGATCATACTGTTAAATCCTGACTTACAGAACCATCCTAAGTGCCAGATCTGCTGGCTGGTGTGTATTAGGATGGGGTCCAGCTGCCTTCCTGCTGGTGAAGAGGCGTTTTGCTGACAGGGAGTGTCTGTCCATCTCAATATCTGAGTTCTGCCTGCAGAAAGTTTGCAGAAAGCTACTGTGAACTGTTCCCATCAGCAGTTGCTGGCATAAAGCCCCCAAATGGGCTATTTCAGAAACAGATGTAGCTGCATCTGGAGTCCCGGAGAGGTCCCAGGAATGGGCTCCTCAGTTATGTCAGCCTCGAGTTTTAAATTTTCCCTCCATTGTTTTCAATGGGGAATTTGTTTTTGTTTTTTAGAAAAGAAAAGAAACTATACTAGGCAGAAAAGCATGGGAAAGCCTCCTACCACTACATTCCTGACCTGATTGTCCCAAGCTGGCAGGGTTTGGGCACCAGCTTGATTTCCTGTCCATTTAGGATTACCCTATTATACACCTTTCAATTTAAATATGGCTTAGCAGATTCTAGCTAATGTAGATATTAGTGTTAAACTGAGACCTGCTAGATATTTCAGGCAAAAAAGTAATTAATTTGTTTAAGATGATACTATACTTCATCTCACACATTTAAGGGCTAGCATTGTAATTCGGATGGAGAAGCAGGTGAAACCGCATTCCCTGCTCAACACATATATATATATGAGGTGGACAGTCCAACTGGAGGATACATGGAGGTGGTTCTTTCCAATCAAGAAGTGGAAGGCTCTGCATATATGTGGTAGAGGGGAAGCACAAGTGCCCAATCCTTGACATGTAAATTGCAGTGCTTGGCTCAGTCAATGTGTAAACAATGTCTATGGCTCTAAATAAGATGCATGGGACTAATTTTACAGATCTGGAAATCTCTTCACCTGATATAGAATCACAGAATAGCAGAGTTGGAAGGGGCCTGCAAGGCCATCGAGTCCAACCCCCTGCTCAATGCAGGAATCCACCCTAAAGCATCCCTGACAGATGGTTGTCCAGCTGCCTCTTGAAGGCCTCTAGTGTGAGAGAGCCCACAACCTCCCTAGGTAACTGATATGGATGACTAGGTAACAGATCTTCTAGATCTGACATCTTAAGAGAAAGTGACATATACAAAGAATACCTTGAACAAATTTAATGTCATATGAGATGTCTTTCTGGAGTATGTTGACTTGTCAATATTGTCCCCCAAACACCAGTTGCTATGAGCTGGTAATCTGCCCATCATTTTGCCATCCCCTCTTTCCTTTCATCTGGTTACTTAACCTCCTTGTTACCTAATTGAAAATCGAACACTGGATTTTCAATAATTTCTCAGAGTTCTGGTTTTGTAATGACAGTCACATAATTTTATCAAACGCCTTTTTTCCTCCCTAATAATTGCACACCACTCAGAAGAACAGTGTATCTGCCCTTCAAAAAACTAGGTTTCTGTTATAAGTTCAATAATAATAATATAAAATAGTAAAATATGTTGCATTATTACAATAGTATCTAAAATCTTCCTTTACTATTGTTCGTTGTTGATAACAATCTTAATAAAATATTGATTTAAAAACCTTCTCTATACCTCTGAGGTCAGAACTGCATGTACCTTGGCAATAACAAAGCCAAACGTGTTTTTGCTGAGATAACGTCTGTATGTGTGGAAGGGAGAGGCTGCTTGTAGAGGATTGGTAGGCAGGAGGAGGATTTAGACTCTTCTGCATCTGCCAATACTCTGTAATACTGACCTGCCTTATAGATGTTATAAGGATTATTAAGATAATGCATGTAAAGCACTTTTGTTTAAAGTGAATGCTAAATAACTGAATTGGAATATATTAATGCATTGTCTCATATCATGACCATGAAACTTGATTGCTCGTTTCAGTATTGAAATTTGATTCAACAGGCATTAATCTAGAAGTGAATGATATATGGGAGCTTCAGAGACCGGCGATATCTACCAATGACTGTTTATCATGCCAGAATCTGTATCATTTACATGTACTGCATTTCCCACTACACAGAGAAATGTCCAGAATGTATATTTCCAACTAAAGAAGGGACTTTTTAAAATTTTATTTGCAATGATAACAAAACAATGATAACAAAACAAAATAGGTGGGGAGAGAACAACAAACAACAAAGTAAATAAATCACAAAACAGCATATCTATTCACAATAACTTTTCAAACACCATTATTTTAAAAGAAAAGATGAAAAAAAAGATTTGACACTTCTGTTTCGAATATACTTTATTTATTTATTTATTTATTTATTACATTTTTATACCGCCCAATAGCCAAAACTCTCTGGGCGGTTCACAAAAATTAAAACCATGAAAAGCATAAAATATACAGGAATCTTTATATTTAAGCATTCAGATGAAACTGATGACTATAGGATATACATTAAAATGCAGCAAGTTCAGTATTGACTTAAGAGCATTGAAAGAAAGGTGGTGGGTATCCTTCCAAGCTTGAAGTATGAGTCTCTTTGCTACTTTCAGGGCTCTCAAAGTCCACTTTGGCTGACCATCTGTTAATCTCTGCATTGTATAAATATAATTTTAAAACCATATGGACCTCTGCAATTATCACAGATTTTTTTTCCAACAAAATTTATAGAGGCAGTAATTTCCAACTAGAAATTACACAAGTCATATGTGTCAACGATGCACTGTCCACAATACAATACCACCATTCAGCAAAGCTAGCCAGCTTCTTTTTAACAAACCTCTGAGGTATCCAGTAAACTAATTTTTGTTGGATCAGCCTCAGTTTTTAATCTACATAAATAGGGATGGGTGAACTCACCCGCATCTGATTCGGCGGATGCTCACCCTGTTGGCCTTGCTCGCCAGGCTGCACAAACTTCTTTTGAGGCTCTGCTCGGCCTGGCAAGCGCTCAGCGGCTCGCCGCCCTCACTGCTGAAATCCTACACTCTCCCCGCCCGCTGTGACAATGGCAGCTGCCATTGATGCAGTGGGAATGTTCAAAAATTTCGGAAGATGGTGTTTTTGGAGATTGAAGAAATTGTGGAAATGAAGATAGAACGAACACCAAAAGTTGCATTACTGTCACTATTTGAAGATTTAAAATGTAAAAAGGAAATCAAGGAATTGATAACGAATTTGCTGACTGCAGCAAGATTGATTGTAGCTAGGAACTGGAAGATTCAAGGGGAATATTCTATTGAAGAATGGTATAAAGAAGTATGGGATATAGCTATTAATGATAAATTGACATGTAATATTAAATGGAGAAGAGGTTTAGCTAAATCAAATGATTTTGAAGGAATTTGGAAACAGTTCCTAATATTTGTGTTTTCTAAAGGAAGTGGGAAACCACCAGCAGAAGAAAGTATGAGATTTTGGAATCAGGAATGAGATCCCGAGGTGGGGGGTGCACTTGTATGTTAATTTTGATTATGTTATTTAGATAAGATATTATGTATTCAACATTTCAATATTATGTAGTATGTTATGTTTTTTTTTATTTCTTTTTGTGATAATGTAAATGTGTATGTTTAAGTATTGTAGGAAAAAAATAAAAATTTATAAAAAATAAAAAATAAAAATTGATGCAGTGGGGGGGAAGTGCACAATTTGTGGAGCCTCCATTGTGCTCCACTGTTTCCACTGCAGCCATAATGGCCCCAATTATGCAAAGGTAAAGGTGCAAATGCTCCGTTTGCACCTTTATCGTTGCGTAAATGAGGCCACCATTGATACAGCAGGGGGAATGTGCAATTTCGACAGTGTCAAATGCACTTGACTGGGTCGGTGGGGGTCCGACTTGGGAGTCCATCAGATTCCCGGATTCAGTCGGGTGCTCGCGACATTCCTATACATACGGAAGCTAAGGGAAAAGAAGGGGATTTTCAGTGCTTCGTTAAGAGAAATGCCTGAAAACATACATTTGGAATTGCATTCACATCTGATGCAAGCGCATTGTGTCCTGGCACTGGGAGAAACAGGAAGTTTGCAGGAGCTAAAGCTGCTGTGAAAGAACAGAGACCCCCGGGAGCAAGGCTGGCTCAAGTATTGAAGGAACTAAATTTACATATATCACTATCACACTGCTTTAAAGGTTCTCGTAAGATAGTGAAAAATGTTGGGTGCTTTGTATGTATGGTTCTATATCTCTGCATGCGTGTGTATATCTCTGCGTGTATAAAGAATGGTGAAGGCATATAGAAATGCCAGAACACATACACTCAAAAGCAGAAAGGAAGGTAGAAAGAGAAGCTGGGGGAGGGAGCAGAGAAAACCAAGGTAGGACACTCTAAGTATTCAATGCATGAAACGAGTGGACAATAAAAGATTTATGAGACGAATATTTGCATGATTGGGCGAAACATTCCAAACCTCATGTGCCAGTGAGAGATGGAATCATGCACTCGCTTTCACCCAGCTGTCAGTCCATTTGTATTGATTAGCTCAGGAATTCTAATACAGTCTCCTTTTACCTGAGAAACCATGGAAATCGTGCTCTCTTTGATCTTTATCTGGGCCTGAAGCTACTCTTATATTTATTGCCACTTAAGACTATAGTGTAAAAATCAATTATTGCTCCGTCACTTTTAGCATTAATAATGCATGTTCTTAATGTTTTCCCTCCATTGTGAAAGCCCTCATCTAGAATGGTAGCCTAGTTGATTAAAACCAATAAGATGTTCATAGAATGTGGACATGTAGTCATTAAGCTTGAAAAGTTATGAATTAAACTATTTCAAATTAATGTGCTGAAATGAGACAAAATTGAATTTCTCTAAGTGGCTTACTGAATGGTTGTAGCTGCTTCTCAGAAATTGAGACTATTTTTATTTTATATTTGACATCAGCTTTTATTCCCTAAACACTGAAGCTTATTTTTACATCTTTTCTATGGGACTTTTTGTTATTTAATTAGACAAACACAAACTGAAATTACAGTGAAAATTCAAGTAAAACATAAAAGTTTTTTTTAAAGTTATTTCACAGAATTTAAAGTAGCCATCTGCTGTAAGCGGTATGAAAATTCTTCAGTTATAATTTTGTTACATTCAAGGAATGGGTAAAATTATATACAGATCACAGCATTTCTAGTACTATAGCCTCAAAGAGATGCAGTAGTATTTACTGTTTTTTGTGAAGCAATTATTTGTTTTTGTGAACCGCCCAGAGAACTTTGGCTATTGGGTGGTATAGAAATGCAATAAATAAATAAATAAATAAATATTTATTGCATTTTTCTGCTAGTGCAGCTCAGTTCTTATAGATACATAGGGTCTAGTCAGCCCTGTTTTTAACATGATACTCTGATTATGGGCCCATTCAGAAGAAACCTTAAACCATGGCTTTAACTATGGTGTTTAAGCCAGAAAGCCAGGCTGTGTTCAGAAGACACTTTAAACCATAACTTCAACCACTATGAAGAAGGCTTTTTGCTTTATTCACCGTGGTTAAAACCATAGTTTAAGGTGTCTTCTGAACATGCCATAGTAGCAGACCATGTCAGGGCTCGCCGCTCTGACCAAGTTACTCCACTTCTGAAATCTCTTCATTGGCTTCCAATTCACCTCAGAGTACAATATAAACTTCTCCTGTTGACCTACAAAGCTTTTCACAGTCTACCTCCTTCCTATCTTTCCTCTCTCATCTCACACTATTGCCCGGCTCGTGCTCTTCGCTTTTCAGATGCCATGTTTCTTACCTGCCCAAGGGTCTCTACTTCTCTTGCTCAGCTTCGTCCATTTTCTTCTGCTGCCCCTTATGCCTGGAATGCTCTTCCAGAACATTTGCAAACTACAAGTTCAATCACAGTTTTTAAAGCTCAGCTAAAAACTTTTCTTTTTTCTAAAGCTTTTAGAACTTGATTTTGATCTTACTTTCATACTGTAAGTTTTACTCTACCCTGTGCCTGTTTGGTGTATTCTCTTCCCCTTCTTATTGTTTTATTACGCTTCTATTAGAATGTAAGCCTATGCGGCAGGGTTTTGCTATTTTATTGTTTTACTCTGTACAGCACCATGTACACTGTTGGTGCTATATAAATAATAATAATAATAATAATCTTACCTACATTATCCAAAATTCTGATTCACAAGCTACTTAAATCAAAGTACACTGATGTAATAATCGGATAGAATCTTTGGAGTGGGAAAGGAGCCATAACTGGATTTAACAAGCTGTGGCTTGCAGAAGGTAGGCTACAAGTTTGATACTGCAATGCTAACTAGAGGGCAGCATCCAGTGGGGCTGCTCCGCCTCTGCTGGTTCTGTTGCGCTTGTGGGATGTCGTGTAATGGGGCTTTTGTGTGTCTAAAAATAATTCTAGAAATGAGTGAAAACACCCATTTCTGGATAGTACAAATCAACAGAGCTCCCTTCTGTGAGCTTTGGTGACCTGCCCCATTCTGGAAATGAGTGTGTCTGCTCATTTCAGAATTTTAAAAAATAATAATCCGAAAGCTCTGTTGTGTGAATGGACACTCAGGCATAATAAGATGCTACATTTACTAGTGATTAAAACCTATTGAACACAGTGGGACTAGGATTGCACTGCATATCTAATTCCTTAGATGGACAAGTGGTCTAAACAATCTGTAGTTTAATAGGCATCATTGCTACATGAGCTATTTGAAACCACCGTAAAGTTGGAGGAGCAATAAACCCTGCCCTGGTAGATAGCAGGTGCAAGGCAGACATCAGCAATTGTGGCATGGTACTAGGTTTCTTGTTTTCAGCTGTGATGCCCGTATGCCTTTAAGAAAACACAAAGCATTCATTAAAATTCAGTAGGTGTGATACTGCTTGTTGCCAGTCAAAAATGGAGTCTAGGTGAATACTGAGTTGATTGATGGTCATATTCTGAGAAAATATACACAAACAAGCTGCTTAGGTAACTTGAGCACATGAAACCAATGTAGCATAAGCTCAAAGATCCTCTCTGCAAGATCTTATTCTTAATCTAATAAAGTTGCAGCCCATTAAACCTCATTTTATGATCTCTACATCTTCTTTCTGACTCCTGGGGCAAAATGCAGAAGCCATTTGATAATTTTTGTTCAGCAACCATCAAGAACAAATGAAGCAGCTACTACAAAGGCCAAGCACTCTAAGATACCACAATATCATTAAAAAAAACATTACCAGTATCTTTAGAATCATGGGACTAATGTGCACGTCTTAAAAGTACACCTTCAAAAAAGAAGCCCCACTTAACAGAAAGCAAATTTAGCATTCCATTGTGCCAGCTAATAATTAACTGGCTGATGGGATTTATAGCCATATTCCACCTGCATGCTTGATGTCTAAATTCTTAAGTGAGATATCAAATATCATCCCAGTCTCCTCTGTTATGGATCAAATATTCCTTTCTCAAACATTTAATCCTTGTACTCTGCATAGTATTTGCTCTTAGTCATGTATGGGTTTTTGTTTGTGCAGAGAAAGGACTCTTATTTGTCTGCTTGATACCTATCAGTTTCTCCAGAGGTCCTCAAATTGTAGCTGGCCTTGGTTGCTAAGCATTAATAGCCAGCACAAATATGTTAAAAGCGTATGTTAGCATATACAGAGTGGCTTTCTTTTACTGCTGAACAACTAAACTTCTCCCCACACAGATTTAAGTAGCAGGTCTTATATGATGAGTATGGCTTCCAAGTAGGCCTATTTGATTCTCTTTCCTCAAGAAATTAAATATTTTGCTTTTGTTACTTCAAGAGATAGCTATGCATGGTACCCATGACGAGCCATTTTTTATGAGATATTAAAAAACGATTACACTGGATTAATTCTCAAATGTTATATCTGCAACAGCTTTAGAGGAAACTGTTGTACAATGAATACAATATGACTGATAACATACTCTGTGTGACTAATGCAGATTATTTCCCCCCTTTAAAACTTTAATCATCCGCCATGCACTGGGGTATACTAATAGATAGGAATGTATGAGAAATTAGTTTCAGTACATTTTTTTTAATCAGGATTGACCAAATACACACCTTCCAGACCAAACATGGACTCAAACACCATGCATGGTCAAGGTCTATATTTCCAACTTCGTAATGTGATTTGTGGAACCCTCCAACAATGTATTTGACAGCATGAGTACATTTGAAAAATGTGCATGAAAGAAGGTTTACTTTTGAAAATGTGCACAAGCATGCTTTAATCAATAGAAGAAAAAGAATGCATACATTTCAAAGATGTTCATATTTGGAAATATGCATGAAGTCTCATGCAAAAAGAAAATAACAAAGATCACAATTTGATACGAACACGAGATGAAACAAGCTTCAGTGTTGAATATGGAGAACTTTTGACAAACTCAAGTTCTTTTTGTTTACATATCCCTTACTACTACTACTACTATATTTATTTGTTACCTGCCTCTCCCTCTGGATCAAGGTGGGGTACAACACAAATAATAAAGTAGACAGTATCTTTTGAGAGCATACAGGTACCTTGTTCTTATGATCAAGGTCAACTTGTCCATCTTCCATATGATTAAGATTTTTTTTTCTTTGGTTAACATTAAGAACATAAGTTGAACCCTGCTAAGTTAGACTGGGCCTATCTCTTGGGTGGGCAAAATGCAGCCTATGGGCTGTAAGCAGCTCCCGCCACTAAAATTGCTGTGGCCGAAGTATAAAAGAAAATAACCAGTAGTTTGCTGTTTAAATTTGGTGGTGCAAAATTTTGTTGGCAAAAAAGGGTCTATTTAACTTTAAAAGAAAGTTCAACAAGCCCTTGTTTGCTGTTGCATTTCAACAGCAAACTGCTGGTACTTTTCGTGTCCCTGTAGCTGCACAGAGTTTAGCAGCACAGGACAGGAGTGCAGCATGTGGTGAGTGTCTGGGGGCAAAATTGCCCCTCCTCATCCCTGGAAATTGCCCACCCTTGGCCTATCTAGTCAAGTGTTTTGTTTCTAGAATAGCCAACAAGATGCCTATCAGAAGACCACAAGCAGGACGTGAGTGCAATAGAACCATTGCTGCTGTGCAGGGAGGAGTTCCAGGCACTTAAGATGGATTGGGGTGTAAATTCCATTTGATAGAAAACAGGATGGGTTGGATCCAGTAAAAGCCTGTGGGTGCAAAGGGTCCTTCTGTCAGTGGGAGATTTTTAATTCAGTGGAGCCTTTACACTGGCTAAACAGGGGAGACATGGTGCGAGTTCATACTTCACATGAAGCCAACCTGTAAGTAGATCGGTTGATCGCTTGCTGTCCTAACAAACCATCGGGCACTCTGTGGCTTGCCATGGCTTGTTCCCCCCTCCTCAGTCCCCTTGCAGCTCCTAGCATGTATCCCAGAAGCCTTTGTGGCAGAACTCCTTGTTTCTTTGATCCATATGTCAGCATCCATTCTGCAGTTGGTTTGCTGGGGTTGCTGGGTTACAAGGGAAACTTCACCTGACAGCCAATGATATTATCTGTTTTGAGCTCTTATGAATGTGGTAATGTGTGTATTTGTTTTCCTTTTATTTTTCGTGTTGTGCAGGAATGCTAGACCACCTGTCCTCTTGGCAATGACCTTGTCAATGTTCAAGCACATCTGCCCCAAAAGATCCTTATCCTGCAGTAAGGATATGGTAGGAGGAAACTGCAGTACGATTTCACAATATCCCACCCTACTAAGACCTGTGTTGTATTTCCTGGTTCTGTCATGATAGACATTTGCTGCTGCTGAATGAATGAATGAATAGGCAGCTGCCTGTTTAGAGTTCAAAAGGAAATGGGTGGGAGAAGGGAAGAAAACAGATAAGTGCGTCTGAGCTCAGTAGCTAAGTTCCTTTTGGGACTGGGGTAAGAGATGGACAGAACCTGATTCTTAGCAGCAGTTAGCAGCTTGGAGTATTTGAGAAACAAAGAAGGAAAGATCCCTACAGTCAACAAAGCGACTGGACTCTCTGGGTGAGGAGAAAAAGAAAGTAAGGTCAGAAAAGGGCTAGCAAATTTCAACTAAAACTAAGCTAGCATATAATAACTCTCTGTACATAATTTGAACAAGTTTTAGAATGTGAATCCAAAAGCTGCAGTCATGCCAGCAAAATATCAGGGAAATGTCAGGATACGCAACTGCCTTAGTTACCCCAAGAAAGCTGTTTCAGTCTTTAGACCACCTACCTATTTTATACTTATTTAAAATACTCCCTCAGAAGGAAAGCATGTAAAGTGTTGTGAAATACTCAGAAACGATAGAAATGGCAAAGATGCAGTTTTGATTGCGAGATTTAAATGTATAGTTGCCATGGTGACAGTGCTTGTGGTACACCTGAGTTTATTGGCATGAGTTGTCTGATGTAAAAAATGTATTTGTAATTAGATTGCTAATGAATTAATAATAATTTGTTACCCCGGTCTAGCAGTGAAGATAACAACTTCTGCACATGGTTTCCCCTGCTGAATCAGGAACTGTGCATGCAGATTGGAAGCAGGTGCCCCACCCCATGGTAATACACATTTGGATGTGAAGCTTTCAATGCAGCCACCATTTGCATCACATACATTCACATTCCCTTCCACATTGTGGTGCTGATAAATGTCACCAAAGATTGACTTGGGTTGCATGTTGTTGTTCGTGAATATGTCTGTATGTGATCCAGTGTTTGATAAAGCACCTTTTCCTAGTGTTCAAAGCCCTTTATGACCCTGTTCAGACAACATGCTAAACCATGGTGGTTAAGCACTTTGAGCTAAACATTATGGCTTAGTGTGTGGTGTAAACCATGAATTAGTGTGTTGTGTGAACCATGCCTAACTATTGTGGCTACATAACCACGGTTTAAACATGCTCACTAACCATTGTTGTAAAAGGATTAGCACCCTAACCATGCCTTAGCATGTTGTTTGGACAGGCCCTGTCAGTGTTCCTTACAACAACCGTGTAAGGAGGACCAGTACTATTAAATTCATGTTAAGAAGGTCACTGAAGCATAAGGGGGATGCCTAAAGCCAGTGAGTTTATGGTCAAGTGGAGATTTGAATCTTTGACCATGAGTTTAGAATTCATAATCTTAACCACTACATTACACCAACAATCACTTATGGCAAAAACGGGAAAGAAATCAGTGACCCTGTTGAAATGACATGTTAAGCCATGGTAGTTAAGCATTATGAGCTAAACGTGTCTTAGTGTGTTATATGCACTATGACTTAGTGTGTCATGTAACCATTCCTAACCTGGGGGCTACATAACCATGGCTTAAACATGCTTACTTACCATTTGTTGCAAAAGGGTTAGTGGCCTAACCATGGTTTAGTTTGTTGTCTGAACAGGCCCAGTGGGACATAAACAAATATATCTTCAAAGTACTTAACTTTGCATTATCAAGGCCATAGTTTTTATTATTTATATAGCACTGTCAATTTACATAATTTTAATAGTGGGGTTGTATCTCATAGGAAGAACCATACCCCAGTAGTCCTACATACATTGCATACAGAAGGTCTTAGGTTCAAATTGTGTCATCTCTAGTTCATTTTAAGTTAGCAGGGCTTGAAAATTCTCTACCTTGTGCATGCTTAACTAGCAAGGACTTCTAAAGGGGAAAAAAATTAAACTACACAGTAGTATGTTGTTGTTGTTGTTATTATTATTATTATTATTATTATTATTATTATTAAATACTTGAACATACATCAATACAATAAAACAACAACAACACAATACATAAGTTTTAGATAACCTTAATAACATATATTCTAACTTAATCTGTTAACATAATCATACTTAACATAAAAGTGCACCCCCCACCACGGGATCTTATTCCTGTTTCCAAAATCTCATTGTTTCTTCTGGAGGTGCTTTCCCACGTGCATTTTCTGTGTGTGTACATGTGTGTGTCACACATGCACACACACATTCTCTCTCTCTCTCTCTCTCTCTCTCTCTCTCACACACACACACACACACACACACACACTCTTTGTGTATGTGTATGTGTAGAGTCACATTCCATGACATTAAGAAGCCTACACTGAGTGACAGAAAATCTTGGAATTCTGATAATACCAGTGCAGGGAAGTGTTATATTCAAGCTTCACGCAAGAAGCATCATGAACTCTAACAAAATGTATGGCTCATCTGGGGGCAGGAGGCTACTGTTACAAGCCACAATAGATTGAACTGGGCTCAATGGACCAGAGGTGTGACTCAGTATAATACCACTTTCTGTGTTCTACATTAGTAAAAATACTGGATTGGATACAAACTAAATTAATTGAACTTACTGTAGTTCCCATTGAAATCAAAGGGTCTTATGTCATGACTGATTTGTCCCATTGATTTTTTAATGAAACTGAAGTTCAATTAAATCTAGACTCAACTTACTCTTTTCTGTTCCAAGGTTCTTATAAACAGATTTTGACAGTACGATAGATTAACGAAGGGAAGGAAGGGAGAGACAACTATTATAAGGGTTAATATACAGAAATGCAGCTATACATATTTAGATACCAGTTTGGTTGGAGGTAAGGACTAAGGGAAGTATGCATGGTAGGAGATCTGAGAGCCAAATGATATCTTTAATCATTTATGGGTTTTTTTTTAAAAAAAAGCTACTTAAATGGGACACTTGTGTGTTGTTGTTTTTTTGGTGTTTTTTTTAAAAAGAAGCTGTTGGGCCCCAATTTGGGCTCCTGTGTTGTGTTTACTGCCAAAAATCACAAACCCAGCTGCTTTTTGCCATCAAAACTGCTATTTTCAGAGAACAGAGTCTTTGGGGACAAATAGCATCTGGGAAAGGCAGCTTTTATCAGGAAACTGGCCTGGCTCCCCAATCTGGATAAGGAACTTATTTTTCTTCAAAATAAATGGGGTGAATTTAAAAATGCATTTGAAAAAGTGTGAATAATGTAATGGTAGTTTTGCTTTGACTGAGACAGATTGCTTAAGTACCATTAAAGTTAGAGAGACTGAAGTGGCATAACTTGGTAGAGGATTGCAACCAGGATCCACAATGTTTTGTTGTATGTATTTAACAGCATGGATTCATTGCTGTGTGTTAGAATTACAAACAGTTGCACACTGAGGATCATGTCACACAGATGGCATAGTTTGAGCAGAGTTTGTAAGGAACAGACATTGATTTTCAATGGGCATTCAAACTTGGCTGAGAACATTATTTTTATAAGATTTTTTTCTAGCGTATAGTATACATGGAAAGAAAAAGCACATTTCCATTTTCACATCAGATCTTGACAATTCTATAATGTAAGAATAATTAATTATTTGTATTTAATCTTAGGAAAGAAATTCCATTCATTATTCATTAACATTGAGTAGATAGCATACTACTAGATGCCAGTCAGAAATGGAGTCTAGGAGAATATTGACATTGATTGATGGACATGCTCTGAGACTAAGCACATACAGTTTATTTAGGTCATTTGAGCATGAGGCCAGTGCAGCATAGCTCCGAAGATTAGAAAATAATCCTTTGCCTGAGCTATCCCAGGATATGTGAAATTTGCTTGAAACTAGAGTTGGCTAAAACCATTCTCATCCATTAAGAAGAGTGTCTGCCTTGATCTACTAAATATAATTAGGGTTATTTTTCCACGAACTTAGTATTTACACAGAAAATGTAATGTTTGAGTGTTAGAGGCATATTACTTAACAACAGACTTTTTCATACTCGTGCTATACCTTTCTAAAGCAGAAAAAGATTGGAATCAGATACTGGTAATATGCACAGCACATATTTTATTATGGTTTATATTTAAGCAGCAAATTGATCTACTGGCAGGCAACTTTCTTTCCACCGTTGCCTTTGGAAAGAGATAAAGTCTGTGAGCACCCTGCTGTCATCACGGAACTTTCCTTTCCATACATCATTGTAGGTGGCTTTGGGCATACTAACCTATCAATTAAGGATCCCTCAGGATCAGTTTATTGTGCCTTGAATGAAGTTGCACCTCTTGAGACAGCCTCTACTGTGCTTTGGGGCTGATCACTCTGTGAACATCGGTAGAAATCACCCAGTGACAGGCTACAGCTGGTCATTCATTTCCATGCTCATCAAGGAGCAAATACTTTCATATATCAGGCATGGACCACAGAACCCCTCCTGGGCTGCTTTGGGATTGAAATTCCTCACTGCCACAAATTCCTGATTTAGAAACATTGCTTTGTCATAGTAGATCAAGAACTATGTTATGAACATGCTAGAGATTTATAGGCTATAATTTAGTCCATCTATTCTTATGTGGATAATTAATCTTCAGTAACTCTCTACGTAGCCTAGATTACTTTTGTCTTTCCCAATTAATTCCGTTCTTCTGCATCATGCATTCAGCAATGGAAATGGAACAGTTTGCTGGTGTAATAATTTCAAAACCTTTCCTTTTGTTTTTAAAATAATTTCCTGGCAGAACGTTAACAGTGTTACTGCTTTAGAATGTGTCGGTTCCCCCACCCCACCCTGTTCTGTCCCAGCTACTAATGTAGCAGTATACCGAACAGTCTAAGCCAACAGCTTCTCCCCCCCCCTCTTAGAAATTTCTTGGAATCCATTGGTATGCTTTGATCTACCATTTGGGAATCATTGTGCTAAAGTTTAAGGAAGGCATGTAATAGTAGCCCCATGATGTCACCTTTTTCTGGTAATTTCGATATTCTTCTCCGTTAGGATAAAGTTATAATAATAAGAGTGAAAGTCAACCTCACATTCCAAGAGTTGGATCTCAGTTGACATAGTCTCATTTTAATTTATTTTTTATGTGAATATGGTTGGGATCCAAAAGTAGACTAGACTTGGGCAAGAGACTTGTGCTCGTTTATTTGGATTTTTTAAATGTTTTTCTTTGAACAGCTGATGCCCAATGCTGTTATCACAAACTCCTTTTAAAACTCCCCTCAGTTCCAGAATGAGGGGAGCCAAGAGTCTACAGTCATCTGGGAGTCACAGAACGGGTTTTCCTTACTCTTTGGATCCTGACCATGGGCATTGTCCCTGCATTAGCATTTATGTAAATTAACCAAGTGAACTAATAGCTTATGGATGCCATCAATGGCATTATTTTTGATTTTTTTTTAGTATTATATAAAACTGTAGATTTTATTAAAGAAAGAACGAAAACCTGCTTAATATAGGGTCAATCAATCTTATTTATTCCGTTTATTATTGTCCATGCTGACTGGTGGGAGCTTCTTTGGGTCTTAGGGGTACAGCCTTTTCTAGCCATGCTATCCAAGACCTTTTTTGAAGTGATGTTAGGATTTAATCTGTGTCCTTATATGCAAAGCATACACTCTAACCCAGAGTTACCACCCTTCCTTTTTATTACCTTTGAGTAAGTAATGCTTATGAATTGCTTGCCTCCCTTGGACAGCTTGCATTATTCATACAAATGATAATCCTTTAGTTTAGTGGAGAGTTGGCACATTTATAATAATTATCTGTCAGAAGGTAAAAGTGCAAGGACCTGATCTTGCAACCTTTCCTCAGACAAAAATTCCAACAAGCTTAAATGACAGATTGCCTGAAAGGTGCCGCATTAGCGTGTTTTTAAGTGCCCCAGAGAGTTTTAAAATATATTTTTATGTTTGTATTTTGCATTTCATTCTCTGAAGAGTGTACATATTTTAGGTTACACTCACATTGATTATGGTATATACTAACTAAACTACAGATTATTTACAGTGGCTAAACTGCATGTAGTTTGAGAAAATGGTTCTAATCGAAGTAAAGGATTAATTTCATTGTGATTTTTTCTTTCATACTCATCTGCCAATGGTATGGATATATACATATATGTTGTTATGCATTAACACACTGCTAATGAATAACGTGGGGGGTGAGAAGGAAGAGATTTTGAGGGTTGGAAAAGTGATTAGATCCTGTTACACATCCAGTTGGGGGTATGATGAGATCTGTATTGATTAAGAATTGAGCTATTCCCCAATTTAGGGGGCCAGTAGTTTGGTATTAGCCAATCTAAACCAATTGAGCAAGCGGTGGGGGAGCTCACCCATCATTATGTTTATGCGTTTACTTGTTCTCCCTAACACTTTATGACCACTTTAGTTACCTGCCACTCTACAGTTCTTCCGATGTGTCTGCATTTACTACGTCGCCACCATATGTTTCTATAGTGGCAACATAGATAAGGACATTTGTCGACATATACTCCAAATCAAAGCACAGTTGATGATCAAGGGCTGCATATGTATACTACAGTGAAATGTATGTATGGCAACAAGGAATTGCAGTATCTTTAGTTGGGATAATGATTTAAGTGTGTTTTCTGTCATTTGCAGCCACATATTATTTGATCTCTTTGAGTTCTCATATCTTGATTACTTCTGTAACAACAGGGTACCTGAATAGGATCAAGAGGAATATTTTGTGTGTTTAGATATTGACATCTCAACATCTCCCTTTACAAAGTGGAACCTTTTGGTGAATCAATAGGCAAGTGCAGGAAAACAAGACTACCACCATCATTTTTTAAAGCTGTCTTATGTGTGAGCTGTACAGTTCCTAAGGTAGCCCAAGATATTCAGGATCCTGAACCTGCCAGTTCCTGGGTTAATGCTAAATGACCAACCCTAGAAAACAGCAGGAGAAAGCTATTTCAGCTGCCCTGGAAATGGTTTTGAAAAAGGATGCATATTAAAAATGAAATTAATTTAGAAATGTAGCAAAACATATTGTAAAGGTGGTTTTTTTAATGTAGCAAGAATCATACCCGAACTGTATAGCTCAGTAGTTAAGCCGCGGCCCCATTCCTGAATGCCTCATTTTCATTTTACCATGTTTATCATAATTTAATATTCTCAGCACACAGATATTTGAATCCAGCTTTCATTTCCTAATTTATCATGGATATGATTGAGTTCCTCCACTGAATTAAATGCTGTATCAAAGCAGTGTTTTAGTATTTCATGGGAATGTTTCCTTGCCTGAACAAGCAAATAATATTATTGTTCTGTGTTGATAAAACTGATGACAATCCTGAACTCTCTGGGTGAAATCCAGAATTGATAGAACTGTACCCACAAGTGGAATGGATAATCCTTCCCCCTGCAGCCCTAAAGCCCCCACCCTCAAAAAACCCTGCCTTAGAAAGATAGGGGATCCTCAGGCAATTTAGGAGGGGGGTGTATGCGAGACTACAGGGAAGGAGAGGACAGGAAAAATCTGTTGCATGAACATAAGTACACTCATAAAGTATTGAATGTAGCTTTCTTATCCAGTCCCTGTCTGTTGTGGAACAACTGGGTTTGGGTTACATAAATAAAAGTTCGTTACTTGCTGCTGCTTCTACTTTTTCTTTAAAAACAAAATCTTTCAGCATAGTAAATCTCTTTTGGGGTTACCCCTGATACACATTGAGTAGTGTTTGCTTCTCGTTTTTTTTTGGGGGGGGGAGGGGGAATGCTCTTCAGTTGAGAAACATTAGATGAGCTACAAAAGGGCTAAATTCTGCAGTCAAGCCACATATTAGTTTCCTCAAAATGCCATTGGGAAACTGAGATAAATGGTGCAGCATTTTCTGTGTTGACATGATGTTCGCCTGTCCGATTGCATCCTTCCCAACAGACAGCGGTGAAGCAATTACAAAATAAAAAGACATCTGTGCCAAGGTTTGGCTAGCCAAAGAGGGCAAACTCTTGTGTTTAAAAGGTATAGAATCCAATCGATGAAAATGTCTGGACCTGTTAGTACCAATAAAGCTGAAGGCCACTGGGAAACTCAGAGAGGGTCTTTTGTTGTAGAGATAGAAAAGAGGCCCAAACGGTGACACTTAGGGAGGAATGGGGTCAGCCAGTACGATCATCCATCTTCCTCAGTGGCAGCTTTCTGTCAGCTTCTAACCCTGCTCAGCAGAGGATCTAAACCTCTATTGTTGACACCAGCCAATTCTCAGCCAAGTGTAAATGAAGTTAATATTCACTGACCTTATGCATAGCCAATGAAGGCCCTCAGTGTCATCTTGGAAATAATGTTATCTGACACTTCAAAAGCAAACGCTGGCAGGTTGTTTGTGTATTTTTTTTTCTTTGAGTGTATTTTTTCTTCTTCTTCTTTTTTGGTGCCCGTGCAGAGCTCCATTGTTCAGCTATCACACTATTCCCCACCTACACCCCCCAGATTTATATTATCCGCCAAGAGGATATTTTTACTTTAGATCAACATAAGTACTTTTGGCCAGTTATGTTACAAAGACATATGTTACTAAATGATCAGTGTGAGTTGACTTTATTTAGATTAGCTACATATATAAAAAGAAGACACATCCTTTCCACCTTTTGTTGAACTAACAACATTTTTCAATGAAAAAACAACCTGGTTTAAAATGCCAGAAATAAACAAAAGCATCAAATTTGGGAGAGGAAAGTTGTTTAGGCGACAATGCTATGTATACATCATAGGGAGAAAGCTTCATTGAACACAATGGGACTTACTTTGAGAGAAAAGATGCATGGGATGACACTATAAATAAAGTGAAGGTGCAGTCCTATGGGTTGTGCACTCATGATGCAGAAGACTCTAAACTTGTTGGCTTCAATATATCCAATACTCTGCTGAGCTGCTGCTGGAGCAATGAAAGCCATTTTCCCCTCTCCGTCCTCTTGTGGTGAGGAGTTGGACTAAGGCTGGAGAGGCCATAGAACTCCTCATATTATGTCTGCTCCCTGCCCATCAGCATGCCACTTTCTGATCTCTCTGAAGTTGGTTTTCCAAACTTCTGAAGCACCTGGTGCAGTTCTTCTGAGGAAGCTACAAGAGGAAGGAGGTAGGATTGGATTCCAGAGTTCTGAGGCGGTTTCTAGGCCTTAGAGAAGGGGAGCTCTGAAGATCCCTCGCATGCTCTCTAGGGATTATCTGACTGCTATAAACCAAATAGGGCAATTTCCAGGCACTATTCAAAGTGTTTCAGAACCCTTCTCTGGGTTCCTTCACCATTGGAAGGGAGGTGTGTGGTGATTTGAGATAGGGCTTTTTGGTGGTACTGCTCTGCCTTTGGAATTCACTCCCTAGGGTGGCACTAAACTTGATCTCTTTCCAGCACCAGATAAAAGTCTTTTTATTTTCACAGGTCTTTTATAGTTCTTGGTTTAACTTTGTTTTATGCTGGTTGTTGGTTGCTCTGCTGCCTACTTGTGTGTGTGGAGGTTTTTTTTGGTAAGACAGAAAAACGTTGATTATCCACCTTGGAGATTGCATAGCCACTTGGACAATTGCAATTTACATTAAACCAACAATAGGTTAAATTCACTCACTTTTTTATTATTGTTTTCTTGGTGTTATTGTAGATGTGATTTTCACTGTAAATCACTCCGGGATTCATTTTGGGATTGAAGATATAAAATTGAATAATTTTATTGTATAAGCTGAAATAAGAAATAATCCTTGTGGTGTTAGGATAAATCTCAGCTGTGCTTTAGAAGCAGTTGGCAGCACGCCTTCGTAGAAGAGATGAACACTGCTGTCACTTACTACATTCATTTTCAATAAATGTCTCTAACCAACCACTCTCCTGTGTCAGACATATTTACCTTATGAGAGGCTATAAGTCACTCCTTATAGACCCTTATACAGTTTATCTGAGTGGCCTTAGTCACTAAGGGATTGGAGACTGACCAGAATCCTTATATATGCTACCTGGAAATCCCCAGTAGAAAGGCAGAACATAAATGTAATAAACTAAAGGAATCAGGTTTACATATAAGCATGAGCACTAATTTAATGAGTTTCTGTTAACATTGAACTGTATGGGAAGAATCAGAAAATTTGGATATCTGAAGCTTGATCAGGTAATGGGAACTGGGGAGCAGTTTCAAGATGATTTATCATTATATAGTGTCTTATCAGTAAGCAAAAATCAAGTTGACCAAACTTATCACAGCTACCCATGATTTTTTATATATATATGGAGCTGTACAAACTGATGGATAGTTTTGGCATGGAGTAAGGTATAATTGTTGATTTGGGAGTGACAGAAGTGAACTTGTAAGGTGGATGATGTGATTATTTGACATGTTGGATAATATGCTGAGAATGACCAGAACAGATCTGCATCTAATTCACATCACTCATACTAGATGTGAATATAAACAGCCCATAGAAATTTTGGAAAGTCTATATTGATTTTTCTTCACTTCATCAGACTTGTTTATTTGTACTTATTAAAGGCATGAACATGTTTTCTGTAACTACAGATTTATTCAGACAGCAGATAATCAGATACATTTTTTCATTATATTAATTCAAGTCAGATGTGATAGAGTGGGTCTGATCAAGTTTCTGAATGTAAAGATATGAAATAAATGAACGATTAAAAACAAAGAAAATATTTATAGCTGCATTAATATTAGTTAAACATGTACAGATAATAATGAAACAATTAAAAATCCCACAATTAAAAGGCATTCAGGGATTTTGCATAATAACAAGATTAACAAAAGCAACACAAAAATAATAAATGATAGTGTAGTATCAGCAACAGTATTTGTGTAGCCCTTGTTTTAAGACTAAGACTACATGCAAGTCATGTGGAGTTGCATGCATCTTTTAAAAATTATAAATAACAGCTGCTGGGGGTCTGCTTAGCATCAAGACTATGGTGCTTAGGGAACAGATTTTAAACTTTTCTTTTTGTGTTACAATCCCAACAAAATATTTTGCCATATTTTCCAAAACAGCACTATGCTATCCACAGCCACTGTGATTGATCTTTGTGCAGCCATGCCTCAGTTTGATGTGAAATAACTCCTGGAAAATGCAGGAATAGTTTAAGCATCTTGGGGAAACAGTGGTAAACATGTAGTGAAAATAATTCCGAGATAAAGAAGTACTAGTTCTTTATTTGATAGAATAGTTGGGTAGAACTCTCTGTTCAAAGGCAGTGTATTCCATTATCAACAGAGGGGATTGCAGTACCCTAAAGACTAATTGGTATAAGCTATCGTAGACCATACTCTGTTATGTGGTACAAAGGTAAATGCAGATGCAACAACAATTATTGTGGCCCAAACTTTACTATATCACTAAGTCCACTAAGAATAATAGGAGATAGTCCAAATAATGGAACTAGTTACAGATAGACAGGACACTTTATTTCTGGTCTGTGTCAGTTTCACATACATTCAATCCTATGTCCATTCCATTCTGTTTTCTTTGCTTCTTTTTAGACTGCATGACAATTCATATTTAAAGGAGCACACATGTTCTCCCCTAAAATATACATTTTGTAGAAATTTCTCCTCTAAAAGTAGACATTTCTTATACACCTTTTTTGAGCAAAGGAATGCACTGATAAAAATCAGAAGGATAACTGTGTTGTCTTTTATTTGTTTATTTATTTGTTACATTTCTGCCCAATAGATGTAGCTCTCTGGGCAATTAAAACTATAAAATACAGCATAACATATTCAATAAAATTTTAAACATTTAAAACTACAATATAAAATAGAAGTAAAAAAAAACCCACCAAAATAAAACCTAGCAGCAATATAAATATTTCAAATACAGTAACCTGTTGATTGTCTTACTATGATTTTAATTTTTGTGAACCGCCCAGAGAGCTTCGGCTATTGGGCGGTATAGAAATGTAATAAATAAATAAATAAATAAATAGATTTAAAACAACAGAAACTGAAAGATTAAAATGTGTGGGACAATTTACCTGGCGCCAGAAATTACAACAGGTGAGCCTGTGGGAAGCTCATTCCACAATCAGGGTGCTACAACAGAAAAGGCCCTCATTTATTAACCCGGACATTCAAATTAGTTTAGTCCTCTTATAAAAATATGGACTGAATGAAATTATCCAGCATCTCTTTACAAATAAAAGTATTTAGGATTTCGGTACCAGCTTAAAATCCCATATAGCATGATTGTTCTCCACATTGTTGATGCTAAATACACATTAAATAGCAGTCTGTTAAGATCCTGTTCATTAGGCCAGTGGTTTCAATTAATAGGTAATATGACAGACAAGAACTGTCACATAGACGATGGAGGAAATTTGTATTTTTTGTTTCTCAAGAGGCTAGGAGTTAAACCAATGGATTAAAATTTCAAGAAAGGGGATTTCAACTAGACATAAGAAGCACTTCTTGATGGTTTGAGCCGTTTGACAGTAGAACACGCTGCCTTGGAAGGTGGTGGACTCTCTTTTATTGGAGGTTTTGAAACAGAAGTTGGATGGGCATCTAACAGAAAATGGATATCCTGGACTAGTCCTTTGAGATCCCTTTTAACTATATGATTTCACATTTCATTTTTATTTATTTATTTTATATAATAAATTGTTACCCCTCCATAGAAGAAAACATTCAAATCAGCTTACAAAATATAAAAACAATAAGTAATAATTAAAACACATTAACAAATTAAAAGGAGCAGAAAAACAAACAGACAGAAACAAAAGTCAGTAAATAAAATTAAGCTACAGCGGAGTCAAATACTTGTTGAAAGAAAAATGTTTTCATTTGCAAGCAGAATACAGATAAAAAGAAAAAGAGGATCTAACTGCTTGGGGCAGGGAGGTCCACATACCCAGCTCTGCCACCAAGAAAGCCCTCTTTGGCATTACCATGAACCATGTCCCTGAAGGCAGTGGTACATGCAAGAAGGTCACAGGCACAGATCTTTAAGGAGGGGCAAGTACAGATGAGAGGAGATGGTCTTTCAAGTAAACTAGTTAGGGCTTTAAAGGTAAATGCCAGCACCTTGCACTTGGAAACAAACTGGCAGCCAATCCAGCTGATACAATAAAATGTTTATGTGGTCCCAGCACTTCATCCCAGTCAAAATTCTAACAGCATCATTCTGCACTACTTGGAAAGCTCATTAGAGTAATCCAATAGTGAAGTAACGAATACTTGAAGGGTTCTGGCCAGGTCTGACCCTGCCAGGAACCAACACAGTAGCATACCAGCCGAAGCTGAGTAAAAGGATTTCTGGCACATTGATTTACCTCTTTACGAACCACTATATATTGTAGAAAAATTCTAGAACTGTTATAGGGTGCCCACCTAATTCATGCAGGGTGATAGGCCTGTTGAGCCTCACTGTTGCTGTAGATAACAAGTGGGGAATGTCTTTTCTATGAAGGGCTGCTGACCCATGGGAAAAGTCTATTGGAGGCTGGAGTAGAGGGTGGATGGAGCCGCAGACCCCCCACCCCCCTACTGGGCCTCCTGCCTTCTGCTTTTTTCTCCTCTCCCTTCTCAGGTACCAAGGCAAGCCATGGGGATGCCTGTCTGACTGGAAGAGAATATAGTAGCAAACAAGGAGTGCCTTGTCATCAGTGCTGTTGTCAGGGCCATCCTGGATAGCCTGCCTCATTTTCTGGTGGAAGGTTCTAAGATTCCTGAGCATGCCAATGCTGCAAGCTGAATCCCAGCCTCAGGCTGGAAGTTCCCCACCCCAGCCATACACTAAGACTGACCTAGAACAGAGCCAACACACACGTGTGGCTGCCCATTGCAGGAGAAGATTGATGCAAGTTGAGGGAAGGTTGTCCACTATTACCAATCTTCTAATTAATGAGCATCTAGCCTCTCATCCATCAACCTAGAATGGATGAAGATGGAATTGTGGCAATGAGACTTGCTGGTAAGTGACCTAAGAGAATTGGGAAAGGTATTTTTGCCTGCCATGTGTTCCTAATCCTCATAGTGGCCATCTTAAAACCTAGCTGCTGACTAGAGCATTATGGTGCACTATAAAGGCATAGAATATTGTTTTATATCTGAAGATTGCTTTTGTCAGTGTTTCTGAAAAGGGGAAAAAGTTATTGAATTCCATCACAGAGTACTTGATTCATTTCCTGCTTTCAATATTGAATAGGTATTTTGCTTTTTGTGTTCATGTTTACAAAATGTTACTCTTTTTGATAGGCCAGGAACCAAACAAGTGATCCTCAAATAATCTAAATGGAAAGTGTTTGGTTAAAGGTACACCTCTATTTGTTTTCCCTGTAAAGAAAAGTCAGCAGACAGGTTCTTTGTACTAAATGTCAGCAGAAGATTCATTACACCAGTAGTGACATCTCTAGCTGTGAATTGTGGGTTTCTGAGGAGGTGGCTGCTTTTTCTTTGTAGCTGTCGAAGGGAAAAAAATAAGCCTGGCATTATCAACAGCTGTTTTAGTATTGTCACTCTGTCCAGCTTTAACATTGTCATTCTGTCCAGTGCAGAGTCAAGCAAAAGATCATGGAGGGAATGGGAAGATAAAACCTCATGTAGAGTTAGCATGACTTTTCTCCTGATTAATCTCATTTGTAGTGGGGCAAGATTGTAGGAGGAAAACTTTGACCCACTTCTGTTATTCAGAACAATAGATAATTTTCACCTCCTCTTCATCTGGGTCTCTGTAGAAAAAGTCTGTATGGATTGGAGTTCATGGGTATTGCATTGTCAGCATAGCTGTGATCTTCTCTGACAGTTACATCAGTGGGGATCAGGAAGGGGGAAAATGAAATTAAAGCATGAAAAATTGCTTTGTTCTCTAGAGTTCTAGAAAACGGATTTTGAAACTCTTCTGTGCAATCTTCAGCACATCTGCAGATAATTAAATTTATAAAGAATAAACATCAAAATTGTATTTGAAAAATTTAATATTGCAGGGAGAAAAGGCAAAACAAAATCAATTGAAAGTGTAGATAGAATATTTTATGGTGAGTAGCCTGCATCATTCAATAAAAAGGCAGATTACGTGACTAATAAAGAATCACCTTGGAGCCAGCAATTAAGCTGTGTGTGTACACCAGTTTGCTATAGGGATTAGAGTTGAACAGATAGCCCATCAATAACGTAACTGAAATAAGTTAAACCAAAGATATGGAAAACAGAAAAGTACTTTGATGGATATTAGTGTTAAAAGGTAGGCCTTAACTTTTAATTCTTGTTTACATGCATTCACCCTGTTTCGTAACTATAATTAAATTATGATGCTTTGATAATTTTCTGCACTTTCAGGGATTCTAACATTTCTATTCAAAACATATTACTTGGAACCTGGTCCCATTAATTTCTATAAGATTTGCTTCCCAGAAATAAATTAGAATGTTCAGGTACATTTAGAGGATCACTACCCTCTATGAATTACTACTGTGTCCTACTATAGGCATTATTTGTTAGTCATATCTCCAAAGCAGTTGATGATGAAAGCCATACGCTAGTTTGTGTTAATTTAGAAAGGTTGTGTTAATTTAGAGAGGTTATGGTCGTTCTCTGTAGCCTGATTTAAATATGCCAAGAGTGCAAACAGCCTTAGTTGTGTAGCATTAAATTTGCCTAGAATTAGGTCTAAAATGGGCTCTTGGCGCATATGTGAGCAGTATTAGCAGATCATTTCTCAGATAGTAATGTTGCTGAAATTCTAATTATCTGGTTTAGTAAACACATTTTATCAACTTGTGGTCTAAGTTCTTCCCTGATTCAGAACATTAAATGAAATTCTGTGTATGTGTGGTCAGCATTCAACAGACCGGGCACCCGAAGCCAAATTATCATATAAGAAGCTCTCATTTATTTTTGTAGAACTACATGATGTTCAACAGCAGTCCCCAACCTTTTTGACACCAGGGATCAGTTTCGTGGAAGACAATTTTTCAGCGGACCGGGTGGAAGGTGTTGAGGGGATGGTTTTGGAATGATTCAAGCACATTACATTTATTGTGCACTTTATTTCTATTCTCATTACATTGTAATATATAATGAAATAATTTTACAACTCACCATAATACAGAATCAGTGGGAGCCCTGAGCTTGTTTTCCTGCAACTAGACGGTCCCATCTGGGGGTGATGGGAGACAGTGACACCTGAAGTGTGTTGCTTATGTTCAGTCTACCCCATAATCTCGTTTTGGTTGTTGTCAATGCAGAAATCGCATTGTTGTCAATGAGAATGTGGCCCAGTTCCTAACAGGTCACGGACCGGTAACGGTCCGTGGCTCAAGGACCCCTGATGTACAAAGCCAGCTGAACTGAAGGCACAGGCACAGAAGTTCTTTAATTCCAATGCCTTACTTTTGATAAAAGTTCTGTTGATTGCTGTGACCTTGCAGCCCTTTGTTTAGTTCTTCTCTATTTCAACCAGTTCTCTTGAACGTTTCTTGTAAATATTTTATGCAGTTGCTGCCTCCCATACAGATTTTAAAGTGTTTGTTTTTCTGGGTGAGTTTATTTAAGAGGAGGCAGATGAAGTAACGCTCTACTATGGATGATATTGTAGAATGGATATATGGCAATTGAAACCAAACTACAATCCCAGGGCACAATTCAATAATGCACATGCGTGTGACCATCAGCATGCATGCACATGCTGGAAGAAAACTCTGAGAAACATATGAGCTTTTCCTGGAAAGCATTGAAAGTACCTAATAAATAAATATTAAACAGATTCTGTATTGAGCTGGGAGGAGTTTGTCCATCACTACATAAGATCATGTATCACTAGGCTAATCCTGCAGGTGAGGCAACCCTGAAAATAATGGAACAACTGTACACCAGCTTCAGTGTGATTTGGTTGGGTTAAACTGTTAATTGTCTGCAACTGTAGGGAGCAATCCTATATATACATACCTGGAAATAAGTCCTGTTGAACTCCATGGGGCTTACCTCTGAATAGACCTGTATACCATTGTGTGGTTAGATGATTATTTATAGAACACTTTAAGTGTTTTTGCTTTCACAAATTTTGCAGCTTCAGGACAGTTTCTGACGAAGTAAATCACAGCACTGAAATCTGGGCATAATGTTGCCCAGTTCATTGTCTGGGTGAAAGGAGTTTATTATTATTTATTATTATTATTTATTTATATAGCACCATCAATGTACATTGTGCTGCACAGCGTAAAACAGTAAATAGCAAGACCCTGCCGCAGAGGAGCACATGTAGCTACTCTCTGGTTTTAAAGTTACGAGGACAGTGGACCTCAATGCTCATAAGAAATCATTCGGTCAGGGCAATACTTTCATCTGAATCTTTTTGGGAGCGGGTTAAATAAGGGGGAACAAACAGTTTTGGATTCTTGTGTATCACAGCATTTCTGTAAATCAAATGAGCTACCTTGATTTCTCTTTCTGTATATCATACAGAATTTATGGGAATATATCCTGCAATCTTCCCATCTACGTATTTTGTTTAGAGGTAAGTAGGATCAATGTGACCAAAGCTCTCTGCTTGCTTTGATCCTGCAATCTGGCATTGTGTCCCAGAAACTTAACCTAGGGAAAAAGGTTAAATTCGGAAAAAGGAAACAATAGTGGGCAATTCCAGGAGCCAGAGAAGGTTTTCCAACAGGGGATTGAGACTGAGTGTACTGACTCTCTCGTGGGAAACTTGATGTGTGGTATCTGAGTTCCAGGCCTACTTCCAGTGTCCCATGAGATATGACACTCTACCAGGGCATTGAACTGCCTACCTCTGCCTTCCCCCACCCTGCCCAAGATGGGTTTCTAGACCTTAGGCTATGGAAATGGAAATATATTCAGGGATTGTGCTTTGTGAAGGCCTTAAGCTATTTTGGTGAGCACACTCATCAGGATTCGAATATTCACAAAGGCTCAACCTATTTCAGAGGGAGCAGCAATATGCTTGTGGAGCCATAGAGATTTTTTGCCCTAAAAATGAAGGGTACAACGTTCCTTGTCACCTGAAATCAGGTTCTCCACAGTACACATCATTTGATCCAGTAAAATGTCTGTTTTGTTTCTGTATTCTAAACCTGTGTCTGACAATTGGAGATAAATCCTCTGTTGTACAGAAAGGATAACAAATCTCCAACAAAAGGACATTTATAGATGTGCTGTAGTTTTCCCCCCCTTGATTAAGCAAGACAGTAGCTTTGTCTTCATTTTAGTAAAGTAGAACTTGGAGAGGATTCTATCAATTATTTTTCACTGCACGTTCCTCATGTAATTTGAGTAGCTGTCTTGTGACTATCACTTATTATTTTTCTATGTACACTTTCATAATATTTCTAGGTTTAGAGGCTGAAACTTGTATGGAAAACCATTTCCCCCCTTTTAATTTCCAACATGTTTTGTGTGGTTTATTATTGTTAGAATTGCACTGTTTTACATTTTATCTTACTGATAATGAAACAGATGTATGTCTACAGAAATATGAGGCACTTTTTCATTACACCAAAACCCTGCATATAAGGAGCGAAGCGGTATGCAGCTTTCATTGCAAACATGGAAATAAAGTAACTTGTTTTACAATTGAATCCACAACCTTAATTGTCAGGTTCTACGTTATGAATACAGTGCTTGAAATTGTATTCATTGCTCTAAAAATAATATCCCTTCTACCTGGTAAGATTTGTGTGTGTGTCTAAGACATAGATGTTTTTAATATGCTTGATCCTTTCCTCTTTTTTTTTATTGTACATACCAAAGAGTAAGAAGAAGAGTCTATTAAATATGATTCATTGTCCACATAGGGAAAATGAGAAATTCACTCCGTTGAGATTTTTTTTTTTAGCTTTACCCAATTTGTATTTCCTGGACCCGAGTACAGATCTAAACAGAGTTTGTGGACAGAAATCTCCACATTTCTGAACTGAATGAATTCTACCAAACAAAAATGCATTCAATAGCGTGCACAGTCAAATAATGCACACAAATATATTTCCAAAATGTTCACAAACATGCTTCAGTCAGTGGATACATGCATCCAAAACTTAATAAGTTTAAAATACATTCAAAATGTATATGCTAATGTGTACGTCAATGTGTATATTACAACAAATGTTATGAATTTCCATATGGATTTAATAAAAAATAGCACAAGCATGTTTGAAAATGGGACAGTGACCAAAAACTGATATTCTCAGTAAAGCCAAGATTAAGTATCTATATAAATGTTTACACAAACATTTTGAAAAATCATTAAGAATTTGGGTTTTACTTACATTGGTGCTTTCAAATATAGCAGGGTACTACTTTGGAGTAATAGAAGCTCCCTCAAGACCCTCAAATTTTAAACATAGCCATAGCTGTGATTAAACGATGAACTTGAAAATATATTAGAGTTAGCAGCTAACAGATTTACTTCGTCTGGATGTATAACAAAAAGAAGTCTCTCTCACACACACACACACTCACACACACTCACACTCTAAAGCCAAAATGAGGGACTAGCCTATCCTTTCCCAAACTTGAGTGTCCAGATGTTGTTGGCTGCAAAATGGTACAAGAATGTGTGCTGAGGACAGAATATAGGATGGGTGGTTTGCAAGGGGAGTTCAGTAGTTGCAACATAATGGCTTTTGGCTACTTTGTGAGACTGTGGCCCTTTCTACACTTAAAGATTATCCCAAGAAAATAGAGGGATCATCCCTGTGTGCTCCTGGAATCCTCTGTGTGTTATTTGCATGCATAGGGATGATCCTGGGACAATCTCGGGGGAAAAGGCAGGTGTAGAAATTCCCCCCCGTTTTTGGAGAAGCAGCAAGGACATAACTAGATGTGACATTAGCAATTCAATTAGGAAGCCTGTCGTTTTTCAAATAAAATACCTAGTGCAGGGCATCCCAATAGTAATCAGCACCACAGCATGTGGGGAGGGGAGATTTCCCTCCCTAGCCACTTTCAGTATAATATTCTCCCATATGGAAATTAGCATTAGGAAAAAAATTCCCATGGGTGTTGATGAAATGTTGGTTTACATGATTGTGCCATATGCAGAGTTTATTGCCACAGTGTGTATTCTATTTACACATGTGAGGGCCAGACTAAACATTTCACTCAGGAACTTGTATGGCTTCTCCAGCATTGGGAAAAGTGGAGAATAAGTGGAAAGGTTTGGAGAACAAAGTAGGTACCTAATCATATTATTATTATTATTATTATTATTATTATTATTATTATTATTATTATTACTCTCCAAGACTGGCTCCATATCATCCAGATATATGTACTTGGGAATAACCTCCCTACCACCCCACAGAATAATAGCTAGTGGGCAAAGTGTCAAACACCTGTCTTTTGTCCATTGAGATCTTTCAGAGACTGTGTTTTGGTTTTTGAGAGTAAACTGGATGTTTTACTCATCAGTGTATAATGTCTATTTTGGCCCTGAGTCATTTGCACATCTGAGTTCCTGTGTTTTAAATGTAACCCCCACACATTAGTCCCTCTTTCGGATAAATGGCAATTAATTTCATATTGTTCTTTAAGTATTAATACATAGATCTGATTTGCATGACATAGCAGGTATTAACCACAGTGCAGCCACCATTTTGAATATGGAACCTTCAATTGGGGAAATCATGGGTTGCAGTGTGTCCTGCAAACCAAGCTATTGGGGGTTAAACAACCCACACTTAATCCTTAATTAATAGTTGGGTGAAGTGTCAGTTGTTTAACCCTTGATTAACCTACGATGGCCAGTTTCACATGACATGCCACAACCCATAATAGCATAATGGTGGCTACAGGTATTGGGGCTAATCATGGGTTAATTAACCCATCATAAGCCTCCATGTCATGTGAACTGGTCCATAGGCAACAAGATAATTAGCTCAGATCTGTGTGAGGATACTGGGACTTCAATTTTTCTAGGGAAAAAAATCCTAGAATTTTAAAGCAAAGAATCTAAAAGTCACCTTAAAGATTAGTGTGCAAAGTAGATGGTTAGCTATGGATAAATCCATGGCCACAAGGAGTGGGAGAAATGAATAGCAACTGAGGTTGAGCCACATTTTAATGGTTGTGACTTCACACAAATTAGGGGATTTATGAAATTAGGAGAAATTAGAGATTCTAGGAAAATTAAGATTAAGAGGTATTATGTATTTCATGGCATGCCAAGCAAAATTCCAAGGGAGTTTTATGTACCTTGGAAAACATGTTTAGGTTTTATAACTTTTTTGAAATGGGAAACAAAGAATTTTTTTGAGCTGTTTTCCGTAATGGATTTTGTCTTATTTGCTTACACACACACACACACGCACACACACATTTGCTTGCCACAGGATGGAGAAAAATGGATGAGGAAGCAATCTTTAATTTAATTATTAAAACAGCAAATAACTTTTTTTAATGTACTTTCTCTCTGAGTGAAAAAGCATTCCTGATGCTGCAGAAAGGTAACCCATTTTAAACTCATTAAAAACACATTGTATGTTTATTCTCACTACGATGTGCTAATAGCACTTTGAGCTATTAGTGAGCGTCTGTTGTGCATTTGCAATAAGTTGCGTTGCTGGGTCAGCATGTGCATTGCTGTCTTGTGATAAATGAGTGGTATTAACATACTAGAGCATAAGTAAATTAAAAATAGCTTAGGATATCAGCTTTTTATTGTATATTTCAGCTATTTCCTCCTCTGGCTAAAATTATGAGCCAAGTGTTAAATAATTTATGACTTCACATTTACAAATAGGGTTACATTATATCGATCTGGTTGCAATCTGGAGCCTTAATGTGGATACATTCTTAGTCCTTCAGGGTGTTTTGAAATAGTACTGACATACCTGAGAATCAGACCCTGTTTCTGTTGCATAAATCTAGTATAGATCTATATAGGCTTGAGGTGGGGGTGGGGGTGGGAATGAGAGAACCCCTGCCCCCTGAGATCTCAAATGAATAATTGGAAATTCAGGGGAAATTGGAAAACGACATAATCAATGTCGACTGTTGTAATCTGGAGCCCAATGCACTTCCTCTTTACGTTTCACAACAACAACAACAAACCTATAAAACTATTTTGCCTTTTAGAATGACGAGAGAAATAATGTCAAAAGCAATGTTACAATATATAGTGATTGCAAGTCTTAGAAGATTCTAAGGAAGTAATATTATTGATGATACACTTATTGTGCAGCTGAATTGTTGAACAAGCAACAGTGTTGGGACTTGAAATTGGAAAATACTTTCAGCATTGCTGAAATATTCAGGTATTTTGGGCAGGATTGAATCTTTGGCCTTAGCTAGACCTAAGGTTTATCCTGGAATTGTCCCGGGGTCATTCCTGTTCATGTAGATGACACACAGGATATCCCGGGAGCAGACAGGGATGATTCCGGGATAAACCTTAGGTCTAGCTAAGGCCTGAGAGTCTCCCAAGCATATTGTCCCTGCAATGTGGTAATAAGGCCTCTTTCTTTTCACTTGCCTCAATCTTCAGTATCAGGTGAAAGTAACTGTTAAATGTTTGAAAATTTTGAAAGTATACACATAAAACCAAACAAAGAACTAAGTTAAGGAAATTCACTAAAGAATTGCTGTATTATTTAAGTAATTCAGGGTGCAGCAACCCCACCGGGTGTATTGTTCTACTAAAACAAAATTCTTTGTACATTTTGATTTAATGAATATACCTAAATCATACAAGCTCATGTATTTAAGTTCTATGTACTGTAGTAGGTATGATACAGTGATTTCACATTCTTGTACATGCTGCTTGATCGCTCTCACTTGGCTCTACCTAGAAGCAGGAGTGGCTAAATGAAATGTGGACCTTCCATCTGTGGTTTGTTTATTGTGACATGCAAACCAGGAACTCTGGCTTGTCTCTCCCCAGGTATGTCAGAGTTATGAGTCATAGTGTATTCTTGGCTTATGACTCCGGCTTGCATAGAAGAGACAAACCAGAGCTCCTGGTACATATATTACAAAACCCAGAAGATTTTAGAATTGTTTAGAATTATGGCTAATTGTGACCTGTGATTGCAGTCAATGTCTTAGAGTCAGAGAAAGTCATGCATAAGTTCCATTGACTTCAGTAGGGATGGTAAGTCATATCTAGCTCTTCCTGGAATGAGGCAATTATGTTTCATTACATATCTCCTGTTTATTAATGGTAGGCATTCACATGTTCCCATTTCAGTAGTTCAAAGCTTCAGTTTGATTCCAGTTGTATGGCTGTGTTAACCCCCCTTTCTTTTTTAAGGAAAAGAGCAATCTTGTTGATTGTTTCACAGTTGGACAGGCTATTTTTCTTGTAACCTCATAAAATTCTTCAACAACAAATTGTAATGCCAGAAGCAGATCATGACTTAAGGTGTTGAGTAACAGCATGGTAAAAAAACTTCCAAGTGTTTTAATCCTGTTTATGCAAATTTATTTATTCTAATGCATCATTGAAGGTGTGTGTTAAAAGTTTTTTTAAAAAAATGAACTAGTTTTAACTTTTGCAAAATATTAAGTGCTGTTAAAGGAAAACATGCACAACGTAATTTGCCATGTCAAATTTTGTAGACATGAACAATGCATAGAACACTTGCCAATACGTTCATGAGTCAGCCTTTCTTTACTTCCAAAGTGTTTTCCATAGAAACAGGAGAAGCGAACTTAATAAGAGGCATAGCTTTACTTAGCTGCCGTGCAGAAGGTTATCTATTGTGAAGGATGGACTTCTGAATGAAACATTTGTCTCCAGCTTCCTTGTAATCTGCAGTACGGCTGAGCTTCTTAGTTAGGTTGGAATAATGTGCCGATTTTTGTGAGGATAAAGAGAAATTTACCCCTCCCCCTCCCTTTTCACTTCTTGATGCTGTGTTTCCTTAGATTTCACAATACCTGGCTGGTTTTAGCAGCTCTGATTTCAGCATATCACTTTCCTTGGCTGAAGTATAAAAACTGATATGCTCTACACACTGATCAAGAATACTTAGGAAACATGGTCCAAGGGTGAGCGCTGTTTAACTAGTAGCACATGATGCTTCCTTCACATCACTTTTTATTTCAGTGTCTTTTTAGGCACTATGTATGTGTCCTCGTATGGCTTTGTAAGTCTCTATGCTAGCCAAATACAGGGACAAATCCAGTAGGCAAGGTAGTTAAGCAGGCAAATGGTCAAACAGAAAGATCTGGTATGAGATCAGGCTAAGGCAGGAGTGTCAAGGTACAGACAGTGGTTAAACACAGTATTACCAGGCAAGTAGGTGGTTTCCAGAAGAGAGGTCTGAGACACAGTCAAGGTTGAAACATGGGAGAGTAGTCGAGTAGAAGCACAACCCAAAAAGCAGAGTCAAGCAAGAGTTCAGAGGACAGTAGCACAGCCCGGTCAGGGAAACTGAATACAAGGCACTAGGACCTGAGATAAAATGTTGTTCCAGCAGCCATTAGATAGCCATGCTGGACCTTCCAGAGCCCAGGACTAAGCTGTATCATGTCAGAGGCTTGCATAAGAAGTCCTGCATGAGGATGGCTCTACTAATGAGGAGCCCTTTTCAACAAGCAGGCACTCCTTCGCCTGACTACTGTCCTATTCTGAATCTTAAGGCACCTGCATTCTCAATAGCTAAGTGGTGGCTCAGCACCACCTTCAGCCTCAGAACCTGAGCTCTTCCATGTCTGTTTCTGTTTCAAGCTTCACCATCACCTGTCCCCTTTTTAGGCACTAGAATTCAATATTGAAGTCAGTGTGGTGTAGTGGCTAGAATGTTGGACTGGGAGTCGGGAGATCCAGGTTCTAGACCCCACTCAGCCGTGGAAGCTCACTGGGTGACTTTGGGCCAGTCACAGACTCTCAGCCCAGCCTACCTCACAGGGTTGTTGTTGTGAGGATAGAAATGGAGAGAAGGATTATGTACGCCGCCTTGGGTTCCTTGAAGGAAAAAAGGTGGGATATAAATGCAATAAATAAATAAATATGCCTTCAGGCCTCACCCCTGAGAGGCCAGGGCTATCTTGGTCTTCTGGGGCAACCTGTTCCCTGAGGACATCTGGGCTGAAGCTCTTCCTTTGATAATCCTCCAGAAGATTAATGACAGTATGTAAGGTTGCACAGGAAATAGATGTTAGGGAGGGGACAGTGCTTCTGTTTTTCTTTAAAATGCATGCTGTTATACATGGATTGGAGGTAATATTTTAACTTTCTGCCTGGTGATGTTTGCCCTGTCCTGGACGGGGTTGCACTCTCCCTAAAGTATCGGGTCCATAGTTTGGGGGTGCTCTTGGATCCAGAACTGTCACTTGAGGCACAGGTGAACTCAGTGGCAAAGAGCACCTTTTATCAGCTTAGGCTGATATACCAACTGCGCCCTTATCTGGACAAAGATAGCCTAGCTACAGTTATCCATGCTCTGATAGCCTCTCGTTTGGATTACTGCAATGCACTATACGTGGGGCTGCTGAAAACGGTCTGGAAACTTCAACTGGTACAAAACAGGGCAGCCCGTTTACTAACAGGGAGTGGCCAACGAGACCACATCACGCCAGTCCTTTTCCAGCTTCATTGGCTGCCAGTCCAGGTCCGATTCAAAGTGCTGGCATTAACATTTAAAGCCCTAAATGGCTTGGGGCCAGGCTATCTGAAGGAATGCCTCCTCCTGTATGTACCTGCCCGGACCCTAAGGTCATCCTCAGGGGTCCTTCTCCGCAAGCCCCTGCCAAAGGAAGTGAGGCAGGTGGCTACCAGGAGGAGGGCCTTCTCTGCTGTGGCACCCCGGCTGTGGAATGAGCTCCCTGAGGAGGTTCGTTTGGCATCTACGTTATATGCTTTTAGACGCCAGGTGACGACCTTTTTATTCTCCCAGCATTTTAACAGTCTATAAATAAATTTTAACTTGGTGTTTTAAATTTGTAACTTTGCATTGCTGCCGTTTTTATCTGGTTGAGCTTTTATATTGTATTTTATATTATGGCTTTATACTGTTGTTTTATACTTGTTTTTAATTTTTGTGAACCGCCCAGAGAGCTCCGGCTATTGGGCGGTATAGAAATGTAATAAATAAATAAATAAATAAATAAATAAAATAAATCATTCAGGTTTTACATACTATTTGTATGTTATCCTTTGAAAACTCCATTGCTAATTTCAAGCCTTGAACAAATCACAGTGGGTTCTATCTAGTGATCTGCCAGCAGAACAGATGGCGCTACTGGGATGGGTTCTGCAGCACCCTGTGTCCTTTCTAATCTTTCCAGTAGGGTTGGAGACCCCCCCCCCCAGAGCAGATTTGGGGGCTACATGGGGCAGGATCCAACAGTGGCCCTGTGCATGTGGCCAGCTCTGTCATTTCTGGTCCACATGCTCCTACTGCTTGCGGCAGCAATGTAGCAGTTGTGGGCAGTAACCCCTGAAATGAATGGAAATGTTCATTTGTGGAAGGGGTAGGTTCTGCTTGTGTTGTAGGGGCCATTTGCAGACTGGTAATGGTGGGGCTGCCTGCATGTGGACTGGGATTATCAGAGCTGGCTGTGCTCTTAAGGCTACCATTGGATCCTGCTCATGGTGTGCAGGCGTAAGGAGAACATGGGGAATGCTTGATGCCCAAGTGGAAGTCCGTTCGTGTGATGTTGGATGTAGCTCAATATTGTGTAATAATGGTATATAAGCATAAAAGTGCTCTTTCCCTCCTCCCCACCCCCAGATATGTACCGAATCTGATAAATAAATATGCAAGGGCAACGCTAAGGCCAGTCAATACAATAAGCAGGAAAATATTTCTACTGAATAAAGCTTAAATCGTTTTAGAAGCTTTTAGTAGGCAAAGGGAAAATGTGTATTTGTGAGATCTCCTCCCAAGTTATTGCGCATATCAAGATTTATACATATAATAAACATATGGGACAGACAGATTCTTGTGGTAGTTAGGGACACGTTGAGATTCTGTTTTTAAGTTGACATTGCGACAGTGAAATATCCAGCTGTAAATTAGAGTGGAATGTGATTCAAGCCTAGTAAAGAATGTCTTCCAAGTACTTCTATCTTCTCCTATGTAAAGAGTAAGGCTGGATCTACAGTAGCAGCAGAATGATGGCAGTGTACTCGGGTGGTATGTATCACTTCAAAACGCAAGTTGGGATGTCCTCTCTTTGAATGCTTCCCTTTGTGAAAAGCTCCCTGCAAGTAGAAAAATAAGGAGCAGGCTCAGCTTGCTTCTTGGTGTGGTTGTTTTCTATACAGTGGAAGTTTCTGAGATTAGTGAACATTAAATAATGGTACCAATACAATGGTTCTTTGTTCAATATATAGACTGAGCAAAAATTCTATTTCAGTTTGGCTATCCTATATTGTATGGCAGAGACTGAATGTACTACTCTGCCACTACAGATAGGTGATTTTTGCTGTTATTATTAGATGGTGTCATTTAATAGCATCACCAGGTAGAAGGTTGGCTGGGCCAACATGGTCCACTTGGTGCAGGTGTTGCACCTGGATAGTGCCCAATATTGGCAGATTAAGTTGCTGTTGGTGTGGCAACATAAGCAGAGGTGGTAGTTATTTTCATGTAGCATTAAAATTAGATGCCTGGGTGTGTTTTTTTTGCTGCCTATGTATGATCAACAGAGTTTGCAGCAGGGAGTAGTCATTTCTAAAAAAACATAGTTATGTTACCTGAGTGATGTGATCACATTTTCTTTCCACGCCACTCTAGTAATATTTGAATATTTGAAGCAGGCAAATGATTTGCATGTCATTCGAGAGCCACCCTTTGCTGGAAGCCAGATCATCCCCCCCACCCCACATAAATATATATTCTCCCTGTTTCAGACTCTGATAGAACAAGCAGAACTGGCAACTATTGTTCCTGTAGCTTAAGAACTGGTCTTCATACAAGAAACATGGATCATAAGGAGCATGGAAATTATGTCTTTGTAAATGGAAGGAAAAAGACTTTCTTAGAAATACAGCGAAATTTTGGAGATGTGTTATGAAATGTTGGTGGAAATCCAGAAAATTTCAAACTTCATTTGACACAGAAGCTAGAAAATTTATATCAGAAACAGTCTATGTGCTTTTGTTTTGTCGGTTACTATTTTTGAGAAAGTGGTCTCTAGAAAAAATGGAAGATATTGTGCTTGAATTAATTCAATCTTACTATTTATTTCTTAGTTTTTCTTGTCAAACATATGTAACATTCAGATCAAATATGAAAATGATGACATATGCCACTCTGTTTAGAAAGACAGTGGGAGTAAATAATGCTTTATTGCAGTTACTGCAAGAATTCTTCTTTCCTGACAGGCTTCTTCTTTTCAGTGGTGTAGATGACTAGAAAGAAAGAAAGAAAGAAAGAAAGAACCCCTCCAAGAAGTTGTGCTCATATGTTTTTAACCTTAAGTCATTTCACTTGTTCCGATGTTAACACCAGAGTAAGATTCTGGTAGATAGTTCCTCTGCTGGGTGTTCTTTTACCTCTAATGAATTAATTGTACTTAGTTTTTCTTTGTGATAGTCTTGTTCCCAGTTAAGAGATGAATGCAGCAGGCACCTCTCAGTGTAACAACTAAGGGGTAAAGCACAGTATGAACATGGAGTGAATATCCTTTCAAGCTATCTGGATCTAAATCAAAGTGACAGGGAGCTGAAGGTGCACCTTTTGAAAGAATATGTCTTTCCTTTCTTATAAGGTATTAAGATATTCAAAGAAGTTGCAAAGCAGTTTCCAAAAAAAAAAAAAGTGCTTAAAAGCTTTCTTCAGCAACTAAATGTCGAGCATCGGCTGGCCACTGTTGGAATGCTACACTAGATAGATCTTTGATCCGATCCAGCAGGGCTCTTCTTATGTTTTGAAAGTAATGGAATGTACGCAAGTAAAGTAGGCCAGCAGAATTCGTGAACTATCTAGTTGAATGCAGACTTCCATCCAAGCTCGATCCCTGCCCATCCGGAACGGCTTGGGGAGGGGTTGCGAGGGGGAAAAGGAGCCACAAATAGGAGCGTACGCACGGCACGCGTTCAGCATTGTGTGGGGGTGGAGCCAAGGCTACAAAAGGCTCACCTCACGCGGCTCTCAGACTCTTCATTTTCTGGCCCCACCCTCCCTCCCTATCCACTAGTATGGGAATAGCCAGTTACCTTCTTTGAAGTGTGGGGCAGAGTAGGAATTTTCCCTGTTATTTACTAATGTTCAGGTTTTCGCCTACTCCATACTGGATTTAATCATAAAATGGAGGATAAATAGGTCAATTGCTGAGTGGAAGGCTTGTGCAGGAATTTTGGGAATTGAGAATAGGGACAGTGAACACTCCGGCATCTTTATGGTGATTGGCAATCCAGAGATCCTGCTCCTCAGGGGCTCTGCAGCTTTCGTGTTAGGATGGTTTTCCTTTGGGTAGGCTGACCATATTTTGGAAACCAAAAAGGAGGACAATATGGCCCCCTCAAGGAGGGGTGCCCACCCCAACATGCCCACCCCCAAGGCGGGGTCACCTTGACATGCCTGGCCTCCTTGGTCACATGTCTAATGCTAATGCTAATGCTAATACACCTTACAATTAAAACAAAACTGTTCTACATAATACGTTAATATTAAAATCACTGAAATAAAGAACAAGTAAGGCATTCAATGTATCAGAAATTAACATTTATTTTTAGTTGCTGTACAAATTTTATGACTTTTCTTTCTCCCAATGTGCCCTAGAATAGTGACTGGGACTTAAGTTAATCCTGACTAGCTTAAGTCACATTAATTCCTTATCACTCACATTAAAAGCTCAGAAACTGCTCTCTAGTTTGAAGTAGAAGAAACAGCTTCTTCTTCTTCTTCTTTTTTTAAAGGTTCTTAATTAAGGGTGCAATCTGATGTATGTTTAGACAGAAAGGCATCCTACAACTCCCAATATACCCCAAGAAGTCATGTTGGCTGAGGATGCTGGGAGTTGTAGGCTTTTCGTCTGTCTAAACATACATAGAATTGAACCTTAGTTATCTTACATGTTCAAAGAGATCTTTCTGAATAAATGTTTCCGAAATAATTTAGAGAAGCTATGAGGTGTCTGTTCCTAACAGAAAAGGGAGATGATAGATTTCTTTTTAAGACACTTAAAACAATATATAAAAATTAAAAACCAGAAAAAAACACAGTTCTGGTCATCGCTTCTAAAATGTTATTGTAGAGATGGAAAAGAAGCAAACAATCAAGGGGCTGGAGCAACTCCTCTATGAGGGAAGGTTACAACATTTGGGACTGTTTAACTTAGAGATAGAGATGTATAAAATGATGCCAGGTATGGAAAAAGTGGATAGGAGACTTTCTCTCTCTCTTTCATAATACTAGAATACAATGGATTCAGTGGGGCTACACTGAAGCCAGCCTCACACGACCCCCCCCCTTACACAAGGGGACAACTCTGAAGCCCCTGAACAGAGAACCAGGGAGGCCAGGCTGGGAGGGGTCCTACGTCCACCGACTCCCGAGTCACCCCAGCACCACTGCAAGCCGAACGGGGCTGCAAAGGCTGGAGAATCCCACCCACGCTGCCGAGAGGGAAGAAGCCCTTTTGCTTTCAGTGGGAAGAGTGGTCTGATCTTGAGTGCGGCCCCGATTCTACATAGAAATGAGCTCGGCTGCCTTTGTGTGCATGTGGGGAGGTGGCGCTGGAGTCAAGGGGGCTGCAGCCACTCGGCCCGATCCTAGTGTCCAGTGGGGCTTCCAGGTAGAGAGTGGGGGAGCTAGTTAAGGGGATATTTAGAGTCACGTAATGAGGGCAGGGGACTCCACATGTACAAGAAAGCCCTGCCGGGAGGCCCTGCCCCCCAAAAAAGAGAAGGGAAGCAAGCCCGCAGAGACCCAAGCTCGTGTGGGCTGCAATGCAACTCGGCCGGGAGGGAGGGAGGGAGGGAGCAAGTGGGCCCGCAACCCGGCTGCCACCTTGCCTACTATTTCGTGCCCCAATGGCCTCCTCCTTCTCCTCCGATGCTTCTGCTGCCTCCTCATCCATCCGCATCGTCTTCAAAGAAGCTGCCTCCACCCGCCGCTTCTTCGAGGCCGAAGCTGAAGTCACAGCCTCATCCTCCTTCTCCTTCTCGCTGAAGCCGCTGCCTGCTCGCCTCTGCCACGCACACAGGACTGGAGTGAACGCGCCCCCCGCCTTCCCTGTTGTCTCAGATCTTGCGAGACTCATGAGAGTTGGGACTTCCTTGGGAATGACAAGCCAGAACGATGCTTGTGAGGCCAGAATGACTCTTGTGAGCTGGAAAAACAAACGGACATGAGCTGCGGGGGAGTCCATTTCCCAGTAAATAGACCCTGAGCCCCAGTTGCTCCAGACTTGCACCGTTTCGGAGGAGGTCTCCGGAATTTTCCTGGCAGTCTGGTCACCATACCTTTGGGGGACCTTCTTGTCTCATCTACCCAGAGCTTTGCATCCCTGAGTGGGGATGATGCTGGTCTCACTAAACACTCAAGTGTAGTTGGGAAAAGGCGCTGGGTCACCCGACCACTGTATTCAACTCAGTGGCTCACGCTGATTGGCAGGCTAGTTACCTGGAGACAAACAAGCTAGATTCTTGCACGTTCATGCACAGACCCATGGAGGGGTGAATTTCCTGGTTTAAATAAAGAGACCCTAGTTTTATACCAAAGCTCTGGTGTCTGCGTTTTATTTCTATGGCTTCCTTCTCCACTTGCAAATATGACTGCCACATGGTTTCGTTGCTTCCTCGCAACTGAAAAAGCAACAGGAAAGGTGTGAGGCACCTGGTAGTCATGTGTTTTGCTTGTTGGCTCATCAGTTGTGCAGGGCAGGACTTGGATAAAAACTATAATTAGGTCTATGATGGTGTAATACTTGTGATATTATAAATAGGGATTTGTATGCTAAGTGAGTAAGTGTTTTGACCACAGAATAACCCTTTGCCACTCAGAGCACACATGCAAAAATATGTGGAGATGTGTAGGACAGTGTTAGCTCTCTAGTATGCAAAATGAAAACCCAGGAGAAACATCCACAACAGAGAAGATACTCACCAGAAATAGCTGGTTGGTTAGTTGGTTGAAGATTGGCTGCTTACTTTGGTCAGTGGAACACCTGAATGTTTTCTCTCTCTCTTAAATATAAACATGCAAACGAACAAAACACATGTTACAAAACCAGTCACAAATAAAACAAACAAACAAACATAGACATGGAAGTTTGTCTTAACAACTAGCATTTCTTTCCTTAAGGATAGCCCCTTCTCCTCCAGTCAAAAACCAGGCCAAGGTCTTGCTGGTCTCCAGTAGGGGGGAAGGTAGCCCAGATCTTTCAGAATGGCTCTGCCTCCTGGCAGACAAAATGGGGCTTTGGTGAGCTCTGTGCTCACTGCATTTTTCATTACATGTTTGCTGGTTTTCTCACCCCCATCTGACATGGATTAGTTTAGGGTGGGGTGGGTGCCTTCACATAGTGAACACAGGGAGCACAGGATCAGCCATGTCTCCAGTCCCAAACCTCACTGGGCCTTGTGGGGGCACATTTTTGCACCATCTTTCGATTGGGCCTATTGCTGCAGTTCCATTGCTGCAGTCCAGCCTGAGGACACTGGGGCCCTAACGCCTCCTCTTCTTGAGGGATGGGTGAGTAGAGGCCACCACAGCAAGTAATGATGCTCTCTTAACCACCCAGTGGGATGGTCATAGAGCAGGAACTCCAGGAGCTGCGTTGGGAAGAGAAATGGCAAGTATGACAATGGGGGTGGTGGTGGTAAGTTGCTGCTTTGCCGCAACAAACCCAGTAATGCCAATTTAAGTGAGGAAACGGCCTACCTGGAGTTTCTCCAGTGGATGAAAGCCCTGATTGCCAAGGAGGTGAGGGGAGCCTTCTGTACAGGAGCCAGAGAAGGAACCAGAAATCTAAGTGCATTAACAGCCTCTCTAAAGTTGGTTTAAGCCAAAACACTGAAGAATCCAAGAGCAAACTCCTACACTTAGCACAGAAGATGACACAGGAGGAACAAATGGAACTAATGTTTCTTGCACAGCTATAAGAGCTCATGGTGTCATGTCAGGTCAGGAGACTGCAATGACTTTTGCTTCATTTTCAGTCATAGATCACTAGATGCAAGCAATGTGAACACTCAGTGCTGATCCAGATACTGAGTTAGCTAAGTTGGAGGTATTGTGGTGGCTGGACCTGATCAGTTGGCCAGAGGAGTGCTCATCCCAGCAGGGTCACCATTATAGTAGACACCAGTCTCTGAATGGGGTGCACACACAGAGTACAAAGTGATACAGGGAACCTGACCAAAAATAGAGTCAAAGAGGAGCATCAACCTGTTGGAAGTTTGGGCCATCAAATTGGTGCTATTAGCCTTCTAAGGACACATAAGGGGGCTACACATATTAAAAAAGGTGGACAACATGTCAGAAAAGACCTTCACGAATAATCAAGGGGAGGGCAAAATTGAGTACCTTACTCAAGGAACCTGTGGAAATCGTGACATGGACAGATGAAAATTTGACCTAGATTAAAGCTGAACTTGGATTAGGGGAAATTGAATCATGTAGCTGACTGGTTAGTTGAACGGCAATTCAGGAAGTGGCATGGAGACCCCACCCACAAGTGTTTCATCAGCTAGTCAGTCACTTCATAATCCTGAAGGTAGACTGTTCGCTGCCCCTCAAAACACAAAGCTGCCTTTGTTCATGACATGGCAACTGGAGTGGTGGGACTGATATATGTTTTTCCACCATAGCATCTCCTAATGAAGCTTCTCCAGAGGATCAAGGATCTACAGGCCACAGTAGTTGTAGTGGTTCCATTTTGGCAGCACTGCCCCTGTTTAACATGTCAATAGAGGAGCACTAGAGACTCCTGTACAGGGAGGATCTGTTATTTCAGGGACCAGTGTTTCATCCACAACCTCACGTTATACCTGACAGCCTGGCGGCTGAGTAGCAATGTCTCTGGGCCCTAGACTATTCGGAAGGTGTTCTTAAGACCTTATTAGTTTCCCATAGAAAAAAAGTGGGTTGTCAGGTATTTCGTAGGTAACAATACATGGCTAGCAGCATGCATTCATCTTGGTGGTTAACAAATCATGGAGGCTGTTGTGCAATTTGCTTTCATGAAATTGCCTATGCCTTGCATTGATTAAGTCTTACACCAATTATAGATGGTCCTGTATTTGTTTTAATTTCATTCTCTGAGGTAAACATGGTGTCTTGCTGTATAACACTGCACATTTAAATCTCTCTTTGTCAATATGACTATAAATTCCTCTGCCCTCTGATGTATTTTCTTTATCAATAGGTTATTTCATTTAGTCATTGACTAGAAGAATCACAATTTGTACAGTTTATTGCAATGTACACCTCCTCTTTCACCCCAACGTTCCTCTAGAAAGTACCAAAGTAGCCCTTTAAAGAAATCCCGAAATAGGAAAGCCAGTGCGATGTAGCCATCAGTCTACTGGAATCTAATTATGGAAATATGGGTTCAAATTCCCTCGCTGTCATGGAGCTTGCCAGGTAACCATGGGGCAGTCAATTTTTCCCAGCCTAGCTTTTGCAGGGATATTATGAGAATAAAATGAGACAACCCAAGTGTCCTGAATTCATGGAGGAAGGATAGGATATTAGCAAGTGTGATGATATTTTTTTAAAAAATGGCTGACCATTGGGCACAATGGTATTTACTTCTGAATAAACATGCATAGAATTCTACAGCACAATATGCAAACATAATCACTGTAAAAAGGATGGTAAGGAGTGGAAGTTCTTACATTATTACCCCCAAACCATCTGGCCCCATCCCATAAAAATGGGAAAAGCAAATGTTCATCTAACTGTAGTATAATTATTTTTTTCCACTGTAACTATATTAAAGACAATTGCTTCTGATGCGCTGTCTGGAATATTTCCAGTTATTCAACTCCAGAACTTTATGTTAGTATTATTTTTAATCACTTGAGAAAGATGTGGCTATGCTTATTTATCTTTCCTAACCATGCACATTATGCCTTGGTTATTTATGGCTAAGCCCTTCTTATAGATGTTTTGAGTATAAAATGTTTTGCTTATTCAGACACATTTACAAATACATTTTTCTTATCAGATTCTTGTTGAACACACCAGGGTACGTACGGTTTAAGTATGAAAATAAGCAAAATTTGAAAATCTTATTTGACCTATTCCACCTGGACTCCATCTGTGATTGTTCTGTCTTCACAATCTGTCATCTGTTTTTCCTCCGTGTGTTCTTCATCATTTCAGATGGGTGCTTTACTACGCCACCCCTTCCCCCTCCGTGTTATACTTAGTGGAAAGTGACATTGCCAAATCCTCAAGTTCAGCCAGGCAGATTTGATACACTATCAGCTGAGATACAGTTCTGATGATCAGGGTGTGCAATTAGCAGAGACAGCTTCATTTCACAGTGCAGTGACTCTTGCTTTACTACTTGGAACTGCAGAGTTATGAGATTCGGGGAGTATCCCCTCCTAGAAAAACTTCCAGCAAATAAACCTGTCATACAGATATCAACATTTCCCTTACCTCAACCATACAGAACCTCCTCTTGTTCAGGCTTTATTTAACCTCTTTTTTCCAGTACTATATTAAACTATTTTATTTCAGCATCTTTTTAAACAGGAAGTAAATAAATTTAATACCCACCCACCCCATTTCTCATTGAACTACATTATGGATTTCTTCTCACATTTTTCAGTTTATACTCTGTTTACAGTCTTTAAATTTAGTGAAATAATGGAGCTCTTGTTTTTTTAATAGACAGTGAGCACTGGTGGCATAGTGGCTGGCATAGTTACCTTTCATATAATTGCCTGACTGTCAGCCCATACTATCCCTCTTTTTTTGAGAGCTGTTCTGGTGTAGCAAGTAAGAAGGTGATGCAGGATTCTGGGAAGTCCTTCACTGAAATTTTGCTTTAGCCATGAAGCCCCAGGGTGACTTCAGGCAAGCCACCAAATCTCGGTTTCGCATCCCACCTGAAACATAATCATAATAATACTGAGATAATGCCTGGTGAACACTCTAAAATGTATAATATAGCAGTAGTAGTATTTTATTGACGATCTAATAAAAGAGGAAATTGTTTTAAAACTTCATTTAACTTGGAATAAATTATAAAGAGCTGTTACTCTAGGAATAGGCAGATATGTCGTCCCTTTCCCCAGACTTCCTTCTTTTTTCACTTACATTTCTGTTCTGTTTTCATGGAGGTTTCCTTTACAGAAGAAAAAATTGTGTATTTTTTTTCTTTTTGCACATTTTTCAAATTTCTCCCATAGACTAAAGTGTATTTGTGTGCATTTTAGAAAATGCATAGTGGTTTCCTCCCACATTTTTCAAATGTGTGCATGTTGTGGATAGAGCAAGAAGTGAGAAAATAATGACACAGACACCAGAGCTTGGGGATAACTAGGGCCTCTTTATTTAAATTGGGTAACTCACCCCTCCCTGGATCTGCATGAGAGTGCAGGAATCCTGTGTACTCCTGTGTCCAGGCTACTAGCCTGCTTTTTAACAAAACCTTTGATGGCTATATTCATCAAGCCTGTATATAGTTTTAATTGTTTTAATTGGTTTTACTGTTTTTAAATTCTGTACTGGTTTTAGCTTATTAATGGTTTAATTTGTTTTTAGCTGTTTATATTTATTGTTATGATTTTATTTGTACACCAGATGAAACCTGACTCCTTTCTTAAGCTACATGTGTGTGTTTGTGGGGAACCCGTGTCACCCCTGCCTGGAGCCAAATAACTCCAAGTAGGTGAGACAGTGAGGTCTCCAAAGGGAAGCCATATCCTGGGTCGAGAGCCCCACAGCCCCCGATGACCAGGCCTCTGAACCTGCCAATCACTATAAAGGTGCCCAACGAGTGCTCACCAACCTCATCTAATATCCTAAGATTTCCGCACAACCCTGCCAACGAATCAACCCACCGTCAACTAATTTAAGTTCCAGTATGGAGTAGGCAAAAAACCTGTAAACTGGCACCAATCTGTGGCAGGTAAAATTCCTACTCAGCCCCTTCCCCCCCACACACACACACACATAAAGGGGGTGACTGGCTAATCCCATACTAGATAAGGGTGGGAGTCAGAAAATGAAAGAGGCTTGTCTTTATAGGCTAACCCCGTCCATGCTTCACGTTGCATACATGTGCCAGAAGGCACGTGTATCATCCATTCCTCTCTCCCCCCCACCTGCCTGTAACAGCCTGCTCCCACCATAGCTATACTGGCAGGGCAGGAAAAAGTCTTGTCAAGTGTATTTCTTCCCTTCATGGATCACATCACAAGTCAGAAAATGTATAGATTTCCAGCTACAAATTGCATACACTTTCGGTCCCTGCAGATCAGGTAAATCCAATAATAATAATAATAATAATAATAATAATAATAATAATAATAATATAACTTGGTTGAGTGAATTTCTCACCCATCGTTATGTAACCCACATTGTTTTACATAAGTTCATTATGTAAATGAACTCCTCCTCCTCCCTCCCAATCCTCTTTCCTTTTGTGTCATGTCTTTTAGATTGTAAGCCTGTGGGCAGGGACTGTCAAGAAATACTTTTGTAAGCCGCCATGAGAGCCTTTTTTGGCTGAATGGCGGCATAAAAATCCTTAAATAAATAAATAAAATAAATTATCCCTAGAAATCCCACAGAAACATGTTCTCATGCTTAACTTTCAGTATGTGAAGACTTCATTTGAAGCCAGTGACACACATACATGCACAATGGAATGGTGTTGTTGTTTTTAATGACCTTATAACTGTACTATATCTGATTGTCATTTCGTACAGTTTCATTGACAGCTATATATAATATATCAGCTCCAAGTCTGAGATTGTCTTCAAATGAAGTGAGGTGGGTACATGCAAAGATGGAGGTCTTTTCTGTTGTGGCACCCTGGTATGGATTAACCTCTCCAGAGAAGCTTGGTTGGCACTTTCAGTGCCAGGTGAGGATGTTATTTTCCCATGTATTATAGACTAAGAGAGTACCTATGGGTTGTGCCTAGGGTACTTGTAAGCTCCAAACTGAGGGAATTATGAGTATCTAATGCATAGAGGAACTCCAAACTGGGAGAATTATGAATATCCAGTCCTCATAAGTCTTCCACTTTGGCCACCCTGCAGTTGTTCCTAAATGCTCAGTTTTGAGCGTCTACCTTGGCAGCTTCAGAGTGGGAGGTGGAAGGCCATGCATCGCATAGGAAGCTATCTAAAGCAACTTCTGGGTCTCCTCCTCTCCCCACCCCCAGGAACGCCCTGTGTTTGCTCTCTCCGTACTCAGTTTTATGAGCATGGAGAGGCAGCCACTGTTGTTCACTCCGCACTGGCTGCGAAGGGGAAATTGCTGGGAGCATGGTTTCCTAGCTCCAAGCTCAGAGTGCTGTCTGTGAGCTGGGAGCCAGAAAATCCTATGTCCCCCAGATTCCTCCCTATGTTTCTGTTGTTTTTAAATCTATTACTGTATTTGAATTGTTTATACTGCTGCTGGGTTTTATTTTTGTTTTTATTTTGGTTTTATACTATAGTTTTAAACTTGTAAAATTTATATTATGTTTTATGTTGTTGTACTTTATGGTTTTATTGTTATGGACTGCCCAGAGGGCTTGGGCTATTGGGCAGGATAGAGATGTAATAAATAAATAAGTAAATGAAACATACAATGAAATTTTGGGTTATATTTTTCTTTTCTACCTTTTGGATAAAAGCTTGTTGGAGCAGCTAGAGCAAATCAGTATCCAAAGGAAACACATATCTGATATTAAATTATTCTAATTAAATTTCAGTCGGAAAGCCTATATAGATGTCAATTTCTGTCTAATATTACGCATAAGCCCTCCAGATTTATTTCTTGCTGGGTTGCCATTACATATCTCTAGAGAATTTTTTATTTTTTTAAAAAAAACTAATTCAAATATATTACAATATCTCTTAAAACATTGTTTTACCCTACTGATTTTTATTCAACAGGCCACTTTAGGACTGAATTACACTTATCATGTTCTTACTAGTTTACATGAAATAGTTGTCTTCCTGCCATGTATGGGGCCCAGTTCAGATGTAATGGTCATACCTTTGTTTACCTCTTAGAGATGAACTTTGAGCTCATAGTTTTAAAGTGTGTTTCTAATCCTGGTTTGGAGGCAAACCGTTGTTTGGTTGTTACATGTGAGCTGATCCTTAGTTTAGTTGAGTCATATGGTCTCTGTCCACCACTCTGCTGCTAAGATCAGGGTCTTGCTATTTACTGTTTTACTCTGTACAGCACCATGTACATTGATGGTGCTATATAAATTAATAATAATAATAATAATAATAATAATAATAATAATAATAATTGGCCTGCCGCTCTGACCATGTCACTCCACTTCTGAAATCTCTTCATTGGCTTCCAATCCACTCCAGAATCCAATATAAACTTCTCCTGTTGACCTTCAAAGCTTTTCACGGTCTAGCTCCTGCCTATCTTTCCTCTCTCATCTCACACTATTGCCCCGCTCGTGCTCTCCGCTCCTCTGATGCCATGCTTCTCGCCTGCCCAAGGACCTCCACTTCCCTTACTCGGCTTCGTCCTTTTTCTGCTGCTGCCCCTTACGCCTGGAACGCTCTTCCAGAACACTTGAGAACTACCAACTCAATCACAGCTTTTAAAACTCAGCTAAAAACTTTTCTTTTCCCTATAGCTTTTAAATATTGAGTTTGTTCTGACTCTATACTGTTAGCTTCACCCTACCCGGTGCCTGTTTACCCTACCCTGTGCCTGTTTGCATTCTCTTTCCCTCCTTATTGTTTACTACAACTTTATTAGATTGTAAGCCTATGCGGCAGGGTCTTGCTATTTACTGTGTAATCTGTACAGCACCATGTACATTGATGGTGCTATATAAATAAATAAATAAATAAATAATAATAATAATAATAATAATAATATGGGCTTTCAGGTGAACCAAGTTCTGTCATGGAGAAAAAAAGATTGGCATATCCTAATTTTCTCTTTTGTTCATGTATTACATATGTCTGTGTGTTTGCGCTAGCGACCACTTGTGCAACGGTCAGGTTAGTGGAGCTTGCAGAAGAGAACTCTATAAGCCTGTCCGGTTTCTGCTCATTCCTGGAGTTATTTTTAGCAGTGGAAAAGCCCTGTTGCTTATGTGGTTGTTCCCGCAAGTAGAGCAGAATGAGCAGAGGCGGAACAGTCCTGTTGGATGCTAGCCTTGGTGATTTGAATTTAACCATGTTGGTTTGCATGATTTGGTAGATGATCAAACTAAAAGGTAATATTTAATGAAATGAATTGAGATAGGAGTAGCACATAAGCACTGTAGAAGGAGATTTCTCGATCCGGAGGGAGAGGCGGGTAACAAATGAAATGATGATGATGATGTTTCAAATTAAAAGTAAAATGAGGCTTCTTTAAGTTTGGGCACTTTTCCTTTGTGTGAACAATAGAGAGTGAGCAAATCTTGAGAAACTTTAGGAATACATATGACAGTCAGGGTATTATTGGGTGGGGAAAGTAACAAATCTGAGAGATTCTTGACAGGCAACAGCAGACATTGAGCTGGTGATGGTATGCAAGCAGAGGACAGTCCTATTTGAAGATGTCATTCACACTATTGCTGCAGAACCATTAAAAGTCTTGTGTTTACTTTGGCTAACCACACAATGTAATTCTTTGATGGAAGCACACATAGTCTTTAGACACTATTGCAGTTTAAAAGAAACATTTGCAAGATAAAGTAAATATATTTTAAAGCTAGGCATTTATCACTGCATAGTAGTTAGACAAATAAAACACAGCAGTCTGAAACCCTTATACATACCACAACTATATATTAGGTGCCATGGAATATGTAACAGATGTCATCTTTGACTGTAGAAAAATATTATATTGTCCAACGTAGTCATGTTCACTGAGAATTATAATATAAAAGGTGGTGTAGGATCATGAAAGCTCTGTTTCCACCTGCATTTTCCCCTAGTTCTTTCTACCCAATGTTGAAATTTGATCTTAGACTTTTTTGATATAATATTCTCTTTTCATTATAACCAAATCTTGAATCTGTGCTGGTTCTAAAAATGTCCATGCTAGTGTATAATTTTATGGATTAATCTATGTATTCACTTTATCAATAACCTTTCCTTAAAAATATCTTAAAGTAACAGAATATAATTAAAAATGTGTCAAATGAAAGTCAGATATGTAAGGTTCTTAAAGAAAAGATCCATCAGTAAGTACAGAAAAATCAACATGAAGAACATCATTAAAATCAGACTATAGCTAATACAATAATTAAACCAGTGAATGCTCTTCCCCTGCCTCCCACAATGTGCTTTAAAACAGAATATCTGCTAGAATCGTGTGTTCTACAGCTAATCAAAAATTTGCATTCCTGGTTTCTCCTTAATGCATTATAATACTCACAAATCTTTAATCATTGCACCATCTTTTCCATCCACTGTGTATGTTTATTTTAAGTGTGAAAAATGTTACATATCAATGATGGGAGGTCTGGATTTGAGGCTGTCGTAATTATTCCCACTGAGACACTGTCAGTAGGATTAAAATGAAGATTCTGGATCTGTCCATCCAAGATGAGGTCAGCAACATTAGCAATGGGAGAACTGTTTCTGCGAACTGTGCTTTCAGTTCTGAATTACAAAACTTTAGGCATTAATATGATACAGATATCTAAAAGCTGCCATGGCAAAAAAACAAAACAAAAAGCCCAGACTCTTCCAAATGAGCTAAAATGTCCAATGGCAGTAGAAAATATTATAATAAAATTGAAGGCCCAGCAATATCTGACCTGTCTTAAGCTATTTTTTTGGATTAATCATCTAAATCAGCAGGCACATAGACTTATAGGTACACAACAATCTATTTACATTTTATTATTACTAAGTTCTTTGCAGCTGTATAACTGTATCAATGAAACAACTGCACAAGCACCCAAGTCATTCCTGAGGAGTACTGTCTTCAATATCTAAATTAGGCACCCTAGCAAGAAAAATTAAGGCAACATCCACTGTTTAGCCACTGCCTACAGGGGGTGGGGAGAATATTAGCTCAACTCAGAAATGCTCACATGAAATAATTTCTCTAATTCAGACATGGATACCCAGGTTCGTAATATCATGATGAGCAACTGGCCATGTTACACCACAACTTACTTTTCAGTTGCTCGTGCAATTGTTTTTAGTTATTCAGATTTGTTCAGAAATGCACACATATGTAGCTTTCTTTCTCCAGTAGTACGCTGTCTGCAGTATTTTATTTATTTATTTATTTATTACATTTTTATACCGCCCAATAGCCGAAGTTCTCTGGGCGGTTCACAAAAATTAAAACCATAATAAAACAACCAACAGGTTAAAAACACAAATACAAAATACAGTATAAAAAGCACAACCAGGATAAAACCACGCAGCAAAAATTGATATAAGATTAAAATGCAGAGTTAGAACAGTAAAATTTAAATTTAAGTTAAAATTAAGTGTTAAAATACTGAGGGAATAAAAAGGTCTTCAGCTGGCGACGAAAGGAGTACAGTGTAGGCGCAAGGCAGACCTCTCTGGGGAGCTCATTCCACAGCCGGGGTGCCACAGTGGAGAACGCCCTCCTCCTAGTAGCCATCTGCCTCACTTCCTTTGGCAGGGGCTCACGGAGAAGGACCCCTGTAGATGATCTTAAGGTCCGGGCAGGTACATATGGGAGGAGGAGTTCCTTGTATACTACCAGGTCATCTTCACTCAAAACCCTTTGCGGGCAGGGAGTTGGAGCAAGTGGGAAGGCAGCTTTGTGTGCTGTGTACAGAGTCACAACTCTATCTCTCTATCTCTTTTCCCCCACCCCCTCAGTTTGGCACTTCCATTTGACTAAATGTCAAGCATCACAAAGAGATGGAAATGGGGAACTGGCTTGTGTATGTATGTATATGTATGTATGTGTATGTATGTATACACACACACACACACAAGCAGAGATTTGTGAAATGCAGAGAAGATATTGCCTCCTTGAATTCCTTTCAGAGGGAAGGGAGATTGAGACCCCAACTACTGGTTGAAGTGTGTGTGTGTAAATTTGACTTTCAGTTTACTGCAGACTTGCCCGTTCTTACTAGTGGTATTTTAAACTTGAACAGGAAGCCTCATTGTCCTTCTTAAAGGATTTTTGCTGTGTATGTGTATTACCATAGATTCAAGGAAGGTGCACATTCTCTAAGAAATATTCTTTGTCCTTGAGATCCTTTCAGTGGTAAAGGAACAATCCCTGTTTCCTGTGGGGATAAAAGATTTAGGTTCTTCTTTTACAAAAGATTATTGTCTCAGTAATGCAAGGGGATCCCAAAAAGTTTCCAATGAAAAGGGAGCGATCCTTTTAAGAAGACAGGCATTCAGAACCTGTTCTCCTTTTCACGAGTCTCGTCTTGCGTAGGCTGATCAGGACATCAGTCTGGAGTCCCGGTCAGCCTACATAATTCTTCCTGAGAGTTTATGCTCAATTTCTCAGGATCAAAGGCTTATGCTCATGTAGATAGGACAATTTGCTAGGGGGGAAAGAGAAATGTGCCCATATAATGCTCATCCTAGGTAGTTTACTTCCACCCCCAGTTATTTGTGGGCAAAGATAGATGCTCTACCATTTGTATAGATTCTTTTTCTGCCCAACTGCCAGATTCCCCATCTTTTATGTCCACATGCTTGTGTCCACAAGAGGCCACCATGCAAATGGGCCTGAGCCTATCCCCTGCCCCTGATAATGCCTGTGTCTGAGGTGAGGGTCAGGCTCCCTCTTCAGCTGTTTTCCAGATTACATTGCATTTGCTTTTTTCCATATAGTACTCAACAGGAGCCTGTGAGATCCGATCCAACCCTTTCCTGCATACCCCATTTGCATATTTCTGCCCATAATTCTATTTCTTGGAGTTTATTAAACTTACAGCTTGGGTGCCTCTTCCAGCCACAGTCTATTATAGCTTGAGAATTTGACATGAGTATAATCCAGGGATATGTAATCCAGAAGTAATCCATTGATGGATATAAAATAAATGAGTTGAATAGAATACATCACTTCAGACTGCAAGTAAAGGAACCATATTTTTAATGCTCCTACTTAAAAGTTTTCCTGCAAATAGAAACTTGCACAAGAGACATGTGGAGGATCGGTGGATGAGCTAGAATCTCATAAGGTCATAGGAATCTGCTTTATACCGAGCCAGACCATTGGCCACGTAGTTCAGTATTGTTTACTGTACGATGACAGGCAGTGGTTTTTCAGCATTTTGGACAGGAGCATTCCCCAACCCTCCCTGGATGAGCTTTCAAAAATGTTATTACCCACCTTCATTCTGAAGTAGGATGGGACACTCTGTCACCTGAAGATGCATCCCAAGGCAAGTACAGATCCCGCTTGAAGAAATAGTTACCCCGAACAAGGAGGAATAAATTCAAATCCTCTGCACCCATCTTTTTTTTAAAGCAAGTGATAGGCATTTACGTTGACAGTGATTTGCATTGTAAATGTGTTGTGTTATGTGTTCACCACATGAAATTGTGTTGTGCACCTTGATCTTGACTTTACATTTTTCTTTGCAAGAAAGCAAGCAGTTTGATAATCATAAACTCACTAGTCCTAAGGGTCATATTCTCAGATGTATTAAACATATATCTCTCTGGAGACTTTGAATGTACAATAGCCATCTAAATGGTGGTTTTGCCTTTGCTAATCTAACCCAGGGGTGCTTTCACACTCTGCATTTGAAATCAGGTCAAAATAACCCGACCTGTCACATGAAAGGGCTAAGTGAGCTGTTTACATATGGTTCCATTGAGCTTGCTGAACAGAGCGTTTTAGTGAGAATTGTTGATACAGTCAGTGGTTCTGGATGTGAAACATGTAATGTGACAAGAAGCATGTAATCTTCTCTCTGAACCGTGTCCCTCTTCACTCATTGTTCCTCAAACTACACTTAAATCAAAATCACATCCTCCTGGCTCGCCACATACATGTAAAATAACAGACTATTTACTTTACCTCAGTGTCAGTTCATAGAGCACAGCAAGATGGTTTCTGATTTGGATTCAAAGAATGGCTTATTTTTAGGTGACGCAAAGATCTGACTCGGTTTCATATGAAGGCTGTTACATAGAAGCTACACGAAGGGTTGTGGTATAGAAGAGCACAAAGCGTTTTCTCTACTGCTGCAGAGTTCAGGACTAGACCTAATGGGTTTAAGTTACGAGAAAGTGGGTAACGTAAACCCATTCTCACTTGAGCATTGGGAGAAAAGTGAGATTGCTGTAGCTCTGGATTTTCTGCACTGAGCAAGGGTTTGGACTAGATGGCCTACAAGGCCCCCTCCAACTCTGCGATTCTTTGCTGACTGTTTGGGTTGGGGCTAAAACAGTCATTACTAAGTCCTAGGGTTAGGATGAGTCCATTGTGTGAGAAAATTTGCCTCATAAGTGGCAAGTTGCTAGCGCAAATAAAGTCTTTAGCACTGTTGAAAACCAATTATCCTTTGCTTCCCTAGGTACAAGCCTTAGGCACAAGTTTGTTTCCTTAGGCACAAGCCCCATTAAAGTTCTTGAAGATGTATGTTTAGGATAAATATTTGTAGAGACTTCTTATTGCTTATGTTAGTTTGGGGTGTGCAAATTGATGTGTTACTGGAATGAAATAACTTGAAGTTATGCAGGCAGTGCAGAATATGTCTAAACAAATGTTCAGAATATTGGTGTCACTTACCTTAGGACAGCTGTAATTCCTGAAAACACTTGAATACATTCTAAAGGACTAGGACATTTGGTGGATAAAAACAACCATCATATTCAAGGAACTATTTGTTATAGCCCTCCATACTATGCAGTGAATTACAGGGGTATTGTTGTGAAATATTCTCTTAGAAAATGCCTATGAACGTTATAACTAGTCCACTCACTGGAGCAGATGCTGTATATCTTTCTTTAGTGATATTTTTGTACACGAAAGACAACTGTCCATGGGCTTTGAAATGGAATAAAGGCGAGATCTACACCGAGCAGGATATGACACTTTGAAAATGGTTTGAAAACTGTATATGGAGGGTGTCCCGGGCCCCAAAAGTTGTCACTACTGTTATAAACCATTTTAAAGTAGTAGTGTCGATCCTGCCAAAGTTAGATTCTTACTCTGGTTGCATTTTTCTTTACAGTCAGTAAAGGACAAGACTGTCCTTAAAATGAAGAGAGCTGAACCCTACTTGTTATTTCATAATTTCAGGCATCCTTCTGCTGTGATTCACTTGCAATTTGCTGGGCTTACATAAATTATGTATTCACAGTGCGCATAACACTGGGTTTGTTTTACAATTTGATTTAACAACTTAAATGATTGCAACATTTTCAGACTTCAGTCAGAAGCAGATTTTCTATTTAAAGTGAAGAGTGTAATTTCCAAGCACACTTTGACAAAAGTTTCATCTACTGACCCAGAGTAATGGATCTTATGCGTCTTCATTCAGAAGTAGGTCCCACTTTCTTCAATAGGATTTTTTTTCAAAGGAAGTAACCCTAGGCTGTTGCTTTAATGTGGAAGTCCTTTAAAAATGAATGGCTTCTACACAATTTGTGTATAAGCCAACCACTTTTGTGGTCCTTTCTGTCAATAGGTTCCATAGAAATAAATTCATTTGGGATTCCTGAAGACTGTTGCAATAGGATTTTCAGCAAGGAAATGTATAAATATACATTTTAGGGCCTATGGATTGGACTGGAATCCAGATGAGCACTTTTACTCCATCTTCCATTGTAAATTAACTTTGGAAAAAAAGTTCCTCTTAGACGTGCATGAGGCAAAAAAAAGAGTCTGTGTGTTTTACATAATCTGAAATTAGCCCTTTATCTGGGCATTTCTAGCATACCCTATGTAGTTTTAAACAGAGAAATCTTGTGTATGTCTATTCAGCTGTAAGTCCCATTGGGGCCCCTTTACAAAATGTTGCAGTATATCTCTGGAGTGTGTGTGTTATCTGAGCCTCTAGCTGGCTGACAATATTAACAGTAGACTGCATTGCAGGGCTGTTCCATGCTACTGTCTCAAAACACAGTCTTAAAACAGTGACCTACAGTGCATACTTTCTTTAGCATTATCTATCTTAGTAAAGTGTCTGTCTTACATGCAGACACTCAGGGAATCTAAATGGAGAGAGGGAAGGTAGGAAAAGCTTACTGTCATTTCCCCCCATTAACTTGCAGTTTCTCCCCAGCCACCCACCCCGCCATCCTTATCCCAAACTCTGTTTCAGTCATGACTGGCATGTACATACTCCTTTTGCCAAGAGCCAAAAATATGCCCATCTCTAAAGGACAGTGTACAAGTGCTAGCCGTGACGAGGTGTGCAAGTGTGGGAAACTGTTTGTGTTGGTTGAGTCAACACAAGAAGAGACAATTCACTTTCTGCACAGGCTGATTACCTTGAGGTGAGCTCTCATTTCCCTTCCAAAACAACCTCGGGAAAGGAAAGGATTAAAAGGCAGTGCACTGTCTCTAACTTCAATTCTTAACCCCATTGGTAAATTCCCCTGGAAGCTCTCCTGAATGGTAATATATAAATATTTTACATAAATACATACATACGTGTTTGCCTCAGGGGCACCAGGAAGATGAACTCCTTTCCCTTCTGTGGAAACAATGGGAGCAGGGGGGAAACAAACCATTCAAAATTTATGGGAGGAGTAGTGCATCTCTGTGTGTCTCCCTGTGTGTATGAATACATATATGGGTGTATATCTTTATTTGTATTTATGCACATATCCTAATGGATATGTGAAGCTTCCTGAAATATATAACACTGGATGTGAATATTTCTGTATATATTTATTGAATGTGCACTCCTTGTTTCAGTTAAAGTTTCCATGGTGGCTAACAAAAACATAATACTGAAATCAATAAAATCAAAACTCTAACTCTATATTAAAACAACATAAAAATAAAGCAACATAATAAAACAACAGTAATAAAAACAGCTGTAGTCAAACAGGAATAATCAAAAAAGATAATAAAACAGCAATGATAGCATTAATAGCTGCACTTGTCTATTATATATTAATATTAGTATCCTGGATTCAGGAAGGGCAAGAGGAAAGGGTACTAACTATCAGATTCAGATTTAAATATTAGTAAATATTTGAAAAACTGAAAGAGATACTAGTGAGTATTTGTCAGTGTCCTGGGTGTGATTGTCAGCATGGACTTTGCATAGCTGAAAAGTAGGGAAATATATCTGTTTATACACATTTGTTTATACACATTTATACACATTCACAAAATTAATTTTGGATTATCAGCATTGCCGTATGAAATCTGACATTCACGACGATTTGGGCAGTCACGGTTGAATGACTCCATAAAAAAGGAAGGCATTACTGTGGCTATTTAGGCAACTTAGGTAACAATATATTCCTGTCTGCCTAGTATAGTTCCCCATACAGATGCATTTAGGGGAGGGGATACTGTACAGTGGAAGAACTGCTGCTTATTATTAAGTATTATTTAGTTATTAAGTATTATCGCATGTAATAATATCCTGGGAGTTGTAGGACTTTTTTCTATCGAATCATGCATAGGATTTCACACTCATAGTAGCAGGATACAATGAATGCCAGAACTTCTTACGATGCATATTATCATGGAATAGTGGTCTTTTCATTCAGCGTAGGAAGACAGCAGACTAAAGAAAGCTCCAAATATAGAGTGCTGGATATACGAAACATTTCGTAAATAGACGTGAAACCCTAGATAAGAGCTGACTTGCAAGAAATTTTCAAAGTAATGATGCTACAGTCTTAGACTGTGATAGTTGCTTAGCTACACATTCCAGATTCACTTCCTTTCATAACCTTAAAACCAAACCTACTTTTTTAAATAAAAAAAGGAAAGAAAATAAACAAAAGGCATTGGGTTAAGGTAGGCTATCTATATGTGGTTTATTTATGAAAGGATATGGTGGGATATCTTTATGTTAGCATCTATCATTCTTTTCTTATTGTATTGCAAACTTAAAAATTAAAATCATACAATTTGCAAATAGGAAAAATAACCCATAACCCTAATCTCTTTCCTTTGAACAAGAAAAATAAGGGAAAGTAACAGGTGACCGGATCTACACTACGACTTTAAAGTGCTTTAAAGCGCTTTATAACAGTTTTGAAAATGGTATATGGAGTGTGTCCTGGGCCCCAATAGTTGGGCTCAACGCCGGAGCAGCCTGTGCATTTCTCTTGCACTTTTCTTATAACCTAATAACCTAAGCTATAACAGAAGACAATTGTTTTGTCACTCACCTGTTGTTTTGATTGCTTTGTAATTAATTAATGTATATATGTAATATTATTTCAACTAGCTAGCACTGTTGACCTAACAGCAAATGCTAACTGCAGAAATGTCAACTACAGATTAGTTAGACACATTTCATAGAAGAACCACTCTGTTTCAGAACACAGAATGATAATATTCTTACAACCTAAGCGTAATATGATGACAGTAGTTAACTCTATTTGGTAGAACAGCTAGAGAACCATCCCTTGTGTGCTGACATTTGATGCTCCCTATTACAACAGCAGCAGCGAGCTCTTACTAAAAGCCCAGTCCTGTCCCAGCACAGATCTACTCAAGATAGGATGTGTTCCTAGTGATACTACCTAGTATTTTTATATGTCAGTTTTGCCAAATGCACAAAGCATTTAATGTACATTATTTTGGTCCTTACAGAAACGTCATAAGCTAGTATATTATGAGAAGGAATCATGTGATATTCCTATATTATGATCAGGAAACAGTTTAAGAAAGGGTAGCTTGCCTAAGGAGAGCTGTAGTTCACTGCAGAGCTGACATTTGAGCCAGAGACTTCCAGTTCATAGTTCATGCCCTTAATAGCTACTTTTACTGGAGTAAAATCTTTCAAGATATGAATGACTACTAAAGTTCATATTCAGAACATTTATTATATGTTTTGTACATACCTGAAATCAAGATCCCCTTAAAACACAGCCATGTTGAAAAACAGTATCTGTTTGTTTCATTTTCCCTTAGCCTGTGGCCGTGGATTCTATAAATCATCTTCTCAAGATTTGCAGTGCTCCCGCTGTCCTATGCACAGTTTTTCAGACAGGGAAGGATCTTCGCGATGTGATTGTGAAGACAGCTACTACAGAGCACCTACTGATCCACCATATGTCGCATGTACAAGTGAGTTATTCATGAATATAATCACAAAGTATGTTGTTTCGGCAGTCACAGGCGCAGCCATTCGTAAGGTGTGCACTCTCTCTCTCTCTAATACCCTATGTATAAGTGTAGAAGTGTTTGCAAATGGAAGTTATCACCGAGCAGCAAAGTAAGCAGAAAATATGGAATCTACATAAACATAATTTCTATGTTCCCCAACATACCCAGGAGAAGAGACTGAGTAAACACATCACCAGTAACAATTGAAGGAATTAGAATATGGTTCTCCTACGGTTATTTGCATTGTCACGTGGCTAATGTGATTCAGCAACAAATGAATAATGTGAAATGAATTTTAAAAAATTGTCTTAGTATGGAGTCGGATTGAAATGTAATGGGATCTGGCATAGTATTCCATCTGTAAATAGAATCACCTGTATAGATTGGTGGTTCAAATAATGACTTTTTGCAACTCCCCCAAAGCCAAAGCTCTTCTCAAATACATTTATAAATCACATCAAAACTGATTATGGAATATCTAAAAGCATTCTGTTGCATGTATTTTAGAAAGGCACAAAAATCCAACTGGAAGTATTCTGTATGAGTCAGCATTAGAGGTGCATTAACTTAGCCCTTTAATTGCACAGAAGAAAAGCTGCTAAAACTAGGTGTAGTAAATACACAGAGAATGGCTATCCTTTTTCTTTAATGGAATATAAATAAAGCTTAGTGTCAAGTGAGTTCAAGTAGGCTTTTGGTAGCTTGTAGTAAATATAATGAAAAGTTTATGTCTTGGCAAGGTAATTTGCCTAGGTAATTAAAATGTGCTAAATTTTCCCTGCTGATTTTTCTTTCAATCTCCACCCCCACCCTGTTTTTGTGTTTGTGTTTAACAAAGGACCTCCATCTGCACCACAGAACCTTATTTTTAATATTAACCAAACTACTGTGAGTTTGGAATGGAGCCCTCCTGCTGATAATGGAGGAAGAACCGACGTGACCTACAGGGTATTGTGCAAGAGGTGCAGCTGGGAACAGGGCGAATGTGTTCCCTGTGGGAGCAATGTTGGATATATGCCCCAGCAAACTGGATTAGCAGACAACTATGTCACCATCATGGACCTGTTAGCGCATGCTAACTATACTTTTGAAGTTGAAGCTGTAAATGGCGTTTCTGACTTAAGCCGCTCCCAGAGGCTTTTTGCAGCTGTTACTGTTACCACTGGTCAAGCAGGTAAGTAATCAAATTCTAGGATTTTGGACTCCATGCAACAGAGGTGTTGCAAACTATATTTGTCAACAGGCTAAAGTGAGGCACAGCTTACCACACATGCCTGTAATAGCCCTTTCAACACCTCCTTTCAACAGTCTTTTCTTAGTGCAACATTGTGGTGATGCTGGTGGTACCGGTGTCCTTTAGAATGGAACATGTAGAGCTATGGTTAGCTTCCCTGTAGGTTGTCGCAAGATCATCAATGGCTTCTGCTACTGTCGTACTTCAGATAGTGAGGCTGGATTGCAGTGCCAGCACAAAAGCGAGAACTGTTCTATGGCGCTGCACAATATAGGACTGAGCTGTTGCATACTATATAGATACAAACACAAGCACTTTGAAACCCCATTGATTTTAATGTGTGAGTTAAGGATATGCTTAAATCTCCCGCAATTGGACGTCAGTGTGCTTTATGTTCGTTGGATTGTCTTCTTTTTTTATAGTGCCAATAACCTAGTATTTTCAAACTCTAACATGGAAAATTCCTACGTGTCTACATTTAATTTGGAAGCGGTTTAAATTCTCTGTTGGAATATTGAGTTACTTAGTGCCTTCAGTAGTCACATCCATCTCCCAAGTTTATGCTTTCAAGCTATTTAATGTTTTGAGATACTTGATGATGAGATTTAGTGAGAATGTGACAATTATTCTTTGTTTCTTATATTTATGATAATCTGACAGGTGAAATGTCAGGGAAAATAAAATCAAACTAGCATATTACCCAAGGGGGAAAATGTGTTTTAGTAATTTTGCATGTTGAAGTAGGAAGTTTGCCATTCAGGAATGTGAAATGATGAATTGCTTGTTGATAAAACGATGGTCTGGCAGGTTTGTGCTACATTTTGCATTGTATTGTTGGTACCAAAGAGGCTAGTAACTGCAACAGGCCACCTGAGTTTTAAGCAAAATCCTTTAAACAGTGAAGTATTAAATGTTTCTGGGATTCAGGTGAATAACTCTTGGCTGGGGAAATTAGAGAATGCTCAGCGGTTGTTTTCAAAATGCTGATTATTAAGGGACATATACAATAAGCACAACCATGCATGAACGTCTGTAGAGGTCTCGGCTATGTTCTTTTTCTTCCTTCCCCATTTCTCATCAGCCTGTGGTCAGGCACATGTGCATTGCAATATACCAGGTATTGCTGGCTGGAATATCACATATGCAACTCACATATTTAGACTGAAATGGCCTACTGCTCCACAAGGCCACATGTGCAGGAAATGGATTGTGCTCAATGTTGTTAATACTTCTGTATTTTTGTATCACATGATATGACTGCTTAGAATGAATATTTTTACTGCAAATATTTATTCTAGTAAATGAAAACGTTCATGATACCGCTGTCACTAAACAGTTTATTCAAAGTATAAGCAAACATCGTTGTTTATTTCTCAGATGTAGGAACAGACATGGAGGGTTGATGCACATTGATACTTTACAGACTTTCCAACAATTTTGGGATAAAAATCCCACACTTCTTCACAGACATTAGAATGAAGAATATTAGAAAAATGTTATTAGACAGATATGTCAACTTAAACTAGAATCTGTTTATTCATAGTAGTTGTATGTTTAAAATGTCCTTTTGTTTTAGCTTTTTAAAAATTAAGGACTATATCCAGGAGGAGGAGCATGTATCATGCCTGAATGTTCTAGTCCTGGACTTCTTAAAAAAATGAAATGCTCAGTGTAGTGTTTTATCTATTTACCAAACACAGTTTCTCAGTATATTGGTGAAGAGAGCGAAACTATTTTCTTTCAGCTGTGCCTAGGCTGTCCACGTAAGAAACATTGCACCTGAACTATTTATTTATCACTATGGGCAGTATCCAATGATGATACACAGCACAAAACAATGCTAGCATACTGTCATCAGCACTTCCTATGCAAAGGGGGAAAACAGTGATTTGCCATGAAATGCAGTGGCAAAGTGTTGCTTTCCCCCTTTGTCTAGCAAGCACTAACGTTGCGTGAGTGGAGTGCGTAAATAAAGAGACGACACACAGAAAATGGATTTAAAATAAGGGTCACTTTTATTGAACATTCTGCAAGAGGTGGAGGCCTAAGTGGGCATCCTATCTTGGCCATCCATCTGGCTTTAAAGGGATCCGGCGAGACATTCGTAGCCAGAGAGGTGTGGCCTCTATTCCACCACCCCTCTGGCTTCCCCATAATGGGGTTGGTAGGCCTTCCGGTGTCGCTCCCCCCGTGTTACAAAACTCCTGGTGAATAAGAAAGGTTGGCCTCAGGGGTAAGCCTTATCTCATCAGCTGTTGCCACAAGGCTCCCAGCTGTGAGCCTCAGGCGTTACCCCTCACCACTAATGGTGCCAAAGAATGCTCACCATTCCTATGCTCGCCCACAATGCCTGCAAATAACCTCCAAATCAAAATTGTGACCAGAAACAGCAGATTTACCTAATTATTACTCCCCTGTTGTCTCGCAGTGTGAAGTAGGCGAAAAAACTCATAGCCAACTTAGGATATGAGCAAAAAATTCCTACTTGGCCCCCAAACAGGCAACCGGTGAACCCACATTGCCTACAAGGGTGGGAGGGAGGGAAACTTGCGCCGAAGAGAGCTTGGGAGGGGCAGAGTGCTTTATATCCTTGTGCTGCCTCCTCCCCCGTCGAGTGGCCCCACTAGGGATGCTCCAATGGCTTGCCTCCATGCCGCGTCTCTCCGCCCCCACCCGCAACGGCCCCCGCACATCCATGTGCCAGGGTGTGGTGGATAGGCAAACGTTGCACTACTGTTGCTTTACGCTAGTGCAATGTCATTAGTGCTAGTGCTGTGACAACATTGGATATTGCCTAATATTTAAAAATTGCTTTTGTGCCCAAAAGACCCCACAGCGATGTACAACTTTAAACAAAACCATAAAATAAAGAATAGAATAAGCCATCCATAAAACATCCTGAGAGTGGAATAAGGGCTTAAAACAGATCCATGCCCAACTTAAATAAGAACAGCCATGCTGAATCAGACCAAGGGTCCATCTAGTGCCGTATTCTGTTCAACCAGCTGTCGATCAGGGACCCACAAGCAGGACACGGTGCAACAACAGCCACCCCACAATCCATGTTCCCCAGCACCTGGTGTATATATGCTTACTGCTTCTGATACTGATAGCCTTCTCCTCCAGACTTTACAGGCTCCCTAAAGTTAACCAAATATTGGCACAGAAAAAGGCCCTGCATTTTGTTCTCTTCTTCTGCTATGATTCCCTGCTGGCATCCCTGATCAATATAAAAGATAAATTAACAGTGCAATAATATGCACGTCTTCTCAGAAGTAAGGCCATTAAATTTAATAGGGCTTATTCGTGTGTGTGTGGCGGGGGCTGGGTGGACCTGTACCAAACATAAGATAAAGAGCTTGATTATTTGAGATAAAATTTGCAGACTTTAATACACGTTTTGCACAAACAGGTACCAGTCTCAGAAACAGAGGTGTGTGTAGAATAATATATATATATTAAAACTAATAACAGTTCTATATTGCCTTCCAGCTTTTAGTCACCAGTATTGAAATTTAAGATAGGCAACTGGCATTATATATATATATATATATATATATATATATATATATATATATATAATGCTGGAGAGCTTAGTCGTTGTGTACAAAGCATTCTAAGCCAGGATTATTAATTTTTTTAAAATCTCTGACGGAATCAAAGGCAAGAGTCAGAATATTTGTCTACATTTGCATGAGCCTCACTTACCAACCTTTTCCTTATAGTCAGTAGGCTCACCCACACTTATGGAGTAAATAACATACTAATTTCTTGGCGAATTGCACAACTGAAGATCAGCTGCAAAAAGCCAGCTTGTTTTATGTTTTTTCATCCTGCCACCAGTTTCACTATAGCTAATGCTAATGTGGAAGTTTATAATTCTGCCAAAATGTTTAGAGTATATCATGTCCAATTCTTTTTCTAGGGATTATGAATAAGTCTAGATTTATAAGAAGAAGTTACTGCTTTTGTTAATAAGAAAATATTTCACAGAGAAGTTTTAACCTTAGTGTGGAGGGCGGGGTAGGGGTAGGGGTGTGTATGGACCTGTACCAAACATAAGATAATGATATTGATTATGATATTGATTATGATTATGATATTGGATATATTGGATATTGGATATGATTATGATATTGGATATATTTTCTAATTCTTCACCCACTAATTCAAGATTGTTCCTACAGTAAATACAAATCCTCCGGTATCTATCATTATATGGAAATTATTAATATCGTGAACTGCATTGACAGACTAGAAGTTTTACTGTGTAGTCGCCACACAATTCAGACGTCTTGTTTTTACTGACTATAATTTAGAACTCGAACACTACAGGTCCCACTGTACAAACAAAGCACAGTGTAGAGCTGCTTGCCTGATGTTATTTCCATTCCCTAGGTCAACTGCCTTCCGCAGCCTGGTGCCCTCCAGATGTATTGGACTACAACTCGCATCACCCCAGCCAACATGGCAGAACACCAGTTTGCAGAAGGCTGCTCTACACAGTATAGCATCAGCCACAACTGTGGTATTTTAATTCAGACACCTCTTACGCCATAGATAGGACAAATCATGGTTTTTGAATCTGCTTTATGCCATAGTTTCTGATTCTGGTTTGCCAGCCGGTCACAAACATTAAGGCATAGTTAAGCTTCCTTAAGCATGGCTCTGTACGAGTCTTCCCCCCACCTTTTCCTTTGCCAATTGACACTACTTTAATTAAATGGCTAGCAAATAGATGGACAGCACTGAGAGGCTTACATAAATCCATGCTGTCAGTGCCTCAGACTGCCATATGGTGAAAATAATTTGACTCCTCAATGAACTAAGCTAATCAAGTGGACTTGATGATACAGCCATTCTGTGGCATGCACGTTGATACCTAGAGACAGTGGGCCTGTTCAGACGACATGCTAAACCATGGTTAGGCCACTAACCCTTTTGTACAAATAGTTAGTGAGTGTATTTAAACCGGGGTTATGTAGCCACCATGGTTAGGAACCACTAAGTCATGGTTCACACAACATGCTAAGCCATAATGTTTAGCTCAAAATGCTTAGTGTGTCGTCTGAATAGGGTCAGTGTGGCCTGAGAAGTACAGAGGAATCCTAAGTGAGGTGGGAGAGTTGGCTGCTTCCAGAGTGTGTCCTGCTCCATTAAGGGGACTTACGCCACCTACTCTTGGTGGGAACATTGCCACTGGTAGCTTTCTGCAAGTGGAATTGGGCCACAGAGCAGATGGAGCTCTTTTCTTGCTTGTGGCGTTCCTCTTTGCCATTGGAGCACATCCTAATCATACACTCCAGATAGGAGATCTGTGTGTGTTAGGATTGTTCTGCTTGACATGATAGAGACTGGGGATTCTTCACTTTCTTTTTACTGTTTGGTTTACTGTTTGTGCTACAGGAAACTCTTTTCATCCCTTTCAGGAGACATGAGAAGTAGTAATAATGTTCCAGGAAGCCTTTCCTTAGTGACCAGCCACAGTTCACTTTGCTTCTTTAAAATCTATTTTAAAGTGTTTTATTCTGTTTTTATTTTATTTTATCTTGTACACCGCTCCAAAACTTTGAATGGGGAGCGGTATGTAAAGATTGTAAATAAATTAATTAAATAAATAATGTGAGGTTGTCTGGGAGGGGGGCGGAAATCAGCTGTGACTAATTTACCACAAACCCAAAGACATATCTTGCCAGAGTAGCACAGAGGTTACAGACTACCTACCACATTTCTTTTCTGGTGTTGCTCCAAGAGATGCAGCTTGTCTGCACTTTGTATCTTCCATCCTGCTCAAGGCCAATGCAGTCTATATGGAAGTCCAGCAGTAATTTCAGCTGTGTGTGGATGGGCTAGAAATTGTTCACTCCTGGTCACCTGTTGAGGCATGTGAATGGAGGTTTTGTGAGGATTTCTGTCAGTCTAGTGTGCTTGTTAAACTTGTTTTTAGGTATGCAAGGACAGGGTGCTAAAGAAAATTACAGCCATTTGTAAATTCTGTACTGCTTCTCAGCTTTCTAGCCTGTTCTATTAAAATACTGCTTCCCTGGGAAAAAGACATTGAACATTTCTGGTAAGTCTTTTGCTCAATATAAAAATGCAATTGACCCCTGAATTCTTTTTTAAAAAATAAATAAATAAAAATAAATACAAGATTGGAAGTGTTTTCCTTTAAAGAACATAAAGACCTCAAGAATGAAAACTATTTTTTGTGTTATTATGTAGCACAAAACAGTTTTGTCATATAATTGGTAGCCTCTACAGCTAAGAGAAGAGGAAATGCTTTAGGAGAAATGATTGATGACTATAATTGAGTATAAAAAGACTGGGAATTCAATAGAGAGCCTTGCTTCTTTTCTTTTCTTTTTAAAATAAAGTTTACTGTAGAGGAGAGAAATTTTAGCCTTATTTATAGCTGTGTAAACTGGAGTTCATGTTGTTCTTATTTGTGACTATGTTCTGTGCAAAAATGGTTATTTTATGTAGTCAGACATTTTAGATGTGTGTGGATGTGAGTGACCATATTCTGTACTGGATCAGTCATCTTGCAGTGAAGTTTTTCTAGGTTCTGTTTCAGTGTATTCATTCTTTGAGGTTGCATTCATAAAATGCAAATCATTGTGTAAAGATAGCATCAAATTATTTAGATAAAAAGGGGAAGGGCTATAGAGTATGCATGATTCATTCATCCTCTTTTGTTCTGCCTACACAACATCAAACCCTAAGAAGGCAAAGAAACCAAATCAGAAAAGGGAAAAATAATGCCAAATCATCTGAGAATTGGAGGGCAGATGGCAGATTATTAAGATCAAATCATTTGTCATTTTGGAATAAAATGGGGGAGGAGATGTATGTAACACAATAATTAACACAGCAGGGCCACATTGCCAGGCTTCATAATATAATTATTTATTGTTGTGCTATAATTGAAGTTGAAATTAGTATGTAACATTGCACAGGTTGTAGCAAAAGTTCATGTCAATTTTGTTCATTTATTTAGTCACCTATACACCAACATTTGAAAGGAAGTGGTCAGAAGTGCAAATTACACATTATGTTAAGGGTAATTTTACAACTTCCTAAGATTATTATTATTATTATTATTATTTATTTATATAGCACCATCAATGTACATGGTGCTGTACAGATAACACAGTAAATAACAAGACCCTGCCGCATAGGCTTACAATCTAATAAGTTGTAGTAAACAATAAAGAGGGAAGGAGAATGCAAACAGGCACAGGGAAGTGTAAACAGGCACAGGGTAGGGCAAAACCAACAGTGTAAAGTCAGAACAAACTCAATATTTGAAGGCTATAGGGAAAAGAAAAGTTTTGAGCTGAGTCTTAAAAGCAGTGATTGAGTTTGTAGTTCTCAAGTGTTCTGGAAGAGCGTTCCAGGCGTAAGGGGCAGCAGAAGAAAAAGGACGAAGCCGAGTAAGGGAAGTGGAGGTCCTTGGGCAGGCGAGAAGCGCTTGCCATGGATAGTAAGCCACTTGATATCCAATGTAAATGCTAGTTCAGAACTTCCTATATGCAGTTTGCTTAAGAATTTTATTCTCCCTCTCCAATTGTACAATTGCGAGAGAACTGATAAATGTATCTGGTGTTAAAAGCAAGAGAGATTTTAGAGACTTTTGTACAGGGTGGTCATGTGTCCTTTTTTATTTTATTTTACAAAGTACGTTCTTCTATTTGAAGGTTTGTCAGTCATCTCTTTGAAGGTTCCCTTTGTTTGCAGAGTTGTCATCCAAGCCTGGTTTAAAGGTGAAGAATTATTAAGAAGGTAGAGTAGGGTTCTTGAAGTTGCACATCAACACCTGGGCCAGATCTACACCAAGCAGGATACGACACTTTGAAAATGGTTTGAAAACTGTATTCGTCACTACTATTATAAACCATTTTAAAGCAGTGGATAAGATCCTGCCCTGGACTGCAGACTGAGCAAGCACACAGGTGACAAACTGGTCACAAATTTTCCTCTCTATGATAAGATATACTGTGTTTCTGTTGAAATTACATGGTTTCTCCCCCTGAATTTGCTTCGATTGTTACATGCAATTTTTATGCCAATCTGTCCTCTTTTGTCTTTTTTTTATGATGCACTTCCCTTTCTTTGGCAATGTGTAACTGGCCACCTTAACTTGATAGGAAAATATGAAAGGAATTTTAATACCATTTCTGAATTGAAAACAACTTATGCCATCAGTCAGTGATTTCTTAAACTTGTACAAAACAAAATAAGCATATATAATGGTGCGAGCAATCACCATTCAACAACCTAACTGGGTATTAATACTCAGTTACTGTGATACTGTGATGGCAACTAGTAGACAGATATGGGTGTTTATGTGTGGATCAATCTTTTTTGCCACCATATGTCCAGAAATAAGGTTGCAGAAGCGAAGGGGGGCTACATCCAGCAGTAGTAGTAATCAGTGCTTTTGTGTTGCGTACGCACCACTAAGGTCCAACACTGTCAATAATAAAGTGTTTATAAACAACCTATAATATCACAGCAGTTCATTCAGTTGGAGGGCATACATTTAGGTGACTTGGAAACATTATTAACACTATAAAATTCAGAAAGAAAGTTAAAAAAATTCAAAGGAAGTAAAGAGCTATAAAATGGGTTTGAATAATGTATCAAAGTCGGCCAGCTTTTCCCACCCTTTTATTTCTGCATTTCCACATATGTCTCTCAAGGCTGAAGGTTGTACAGAGTATGTCTGCGTATTATATGCAAAAATCTTCAGTTTCAAAAGCAAACAACAATATTTTTGTGAACCACTGAGAGAGCTTCCGCTGTAGAAGAGGTATTGAAATGTAATAAATAAATACTTGCCAGAAACTTTTTTTATTTTACTGTATACTATTAACCATTTCCACATTTTAAAATACTAGAAATAAATAAAAGTATTTCCACATCAATGGATGGAGCTCCGGTTATTGGGCAGTATAAAAATGTAATAAATAAATATATAAATAAATATATTATACAGAGTGTTTTTTGTTGAGCCTATTCTATCACTTGATTCATAGACTGTTTTATACTAGTATAGACCAAATAAAGTTATTTGCCCCCTATGTCAGATTAATATATAAGGTATCAGACAGGTTTTATACCTGAGTTAAATCTGAATCTAAATACAGTCACTGTTTTGTCTCCATGAAACAAGCATCACATAAAAAATAAGTGTGTTCATTTAAGCAGTTATAGGAACACTTTAAGATTCAGCAATATAGGTTATATTGCTTGGTCTGTAAAGAAGAAAAGTGTACATCATATAGGAATGAACACATCTGTCGATTTTGGTTTCTTTCAGTTTCTCCTTTTTCAGATCTTTAGTTCTTTTTGTCACAAACATTGAGGTTTTTTTAGGTCTACATGAACATTTGTACTCCTTTTCAAATGCATTCTCCTAATGACATATATTTTCATATGCGATCTTGCCTAACACACCTTTTCTTCAAGCAATTTTATTAATATAATGTGTTTTGAAATTTATTTCCCCCGATACATGCACATTAATGTGCACTTCTCCCTAATATACACATTTTTAAAACATTTTTAATTGGTGAACTCCATTTCTCCAGTTTGGAGAAGTGAAAAATTGGAAGGATAAATGTGTTTCATTTCATGTATTGGTTTGAAAGTGCAAAATTAATTTCTCCTTCATTCCTAATGCCATGAAAGAAATGCGTTTCAAACCATGTTCAGCTGTCTTTTAAAAATGTCTTTCTTTTGCCTTCTATACTGAGACAGACACATCTATCAAAGATACTTTCTTTTTAAAAAAACCCACTTTACAACTAAGACTGGGAGTCTGCATGACCACAACAAGAACTGTGTGATACACAGATTTAACTGTGTGAATCAAAATGCTAGTAATTAGACTTGTATTCATTTGAGTATTTTTTATAAAAATGTTCTACTCATCATGGTTCAGAGGAAACACATTTAAAATAAAGAAATATCTATATGGAAAGGAAAGTCAAAATCACCTTTCTGTGTTTGTGTGACTTTCATTTATGATCTGTTATAAATAGTATAAGCCCATTTTAATTTTCATGATTTAGGCTGTAATCCTACACATTCTTTCCTGGGAATGCATCCAACTGAGCATTGGGTTGCATGGTTAAAGCGGCATTTTGAGAAGCTGTTTTTCTTTCTTTCTTGAGCAGTAACAATGCAACATGGGAGAATAGCTCTTTCTGAAATGCAACATATCCCACTATGTTGGACCTGCTGGAGAAATTTGAGACATACTAAAAGGAGTTCGGATTTCTAGGAATCTGACCTGCAGAATCTGCTGCAGGCTGGCCCCCTCAAGAATCTGTGGACTTTTGGATATATTTATTTATTTTACTTTCCCCCAAATCACAGAAATCTATTCATAGGAAAATATGCAAATTTTCCTGGATATATGCCATCCTGGAAAATATACGCAGGTTAAAGTTGAATGGAATGGAGGACAATACGCTAAATGTTATATACTAACGTTAATTAAATTCTTACAAACCTTCTTATGAACTTATTTATGTATTTATCTCCATAACGGGGGTGGGGGGGAATCAAATCCATATGTGAATGGATGCCAGAACAAATGACACTGCACAATCCACAAAACTCATGCTGGATGGATTTCACAAAATACTTATTTATTTATTACATTTCTATACCACCCAATAGCCGGAGCTCTCTGGGTGGTTCACAAATATTAAAAACATTAAAAGTATAAAACAACAGTATAAAACCATAATATAAAATACAATATAAAAGCTCAACCATATAAAAACAGCAGCAATGCAAAATTACAAATTTAAAACACCAAGTTAATTTTTTTTATAGACTGTTAAAATGCTGGGAGAATTAAAAGGTCTTCACCTGGTGTCTAAAAGCATATAATGTAGGTGCCAAGCGAACCTCCTTAGGGAGCTCATTCCACAGCCGGGGTGCCACAGCAGAGAAGGCCCTCCTCCTGGTAGCCACCTGCCTCACCTCCTTTGGCAGGGGCTCGCGGAGAAGGACCCCTGAGGATGACCTTAGGGCCCGGGCAGGTACATACGGGAAGAGGCGTTCCTTCAGATAGCCTGGCCCCAAGCCATTTAGGGCTTTAAATGTTAATACCAGCACTTTGAATTAGGCCCTAAAAGCACTAAAATATTTTTCAACTCTGGGTTGCTGACTGATTTTTTAAAAAAACAAAACTGAATCTGTTTGTAATAACACAGCAAAAAGATAATGTTTTTACTCGTCCCTGTTACTGTAAGGTTATATAAAATCCTCAGTATTATTCTGTATAATTTGATAAAAAGCTCACAGCTGCTTTTTGATAAGCAAATGGGCAATATTGAAGTGAAATTTATTTCAGTATGTGCATTAAGTTCTCTGATATCTACATAGCTCCTCCTAAGCATTTTTTTTAAAATTATCATATACGTTGGAGAGGAGCATGCAATGACATTTTTAATATAGGGCCATGAAAGAGAGTTACGTAAAAAACACACATTTAAACATATTTGGATATTCTAGAAAAAATATATTTAGAGTCAGTCTCAGCTCCTAAAATGCTGAGGGGGCCATCTGCAGAAAGGGTGTTGACGTCAGACTAAGGAAATGGTTTCTTCCACAAAGGCACCTGGGATATGTCCCAGTGGCCAGCAGGAGGACTGAGGGGAACTGAAGGAGGAAGCAAGCCATGCAAGCCACAGAGTGCCCACTCATCTATGGGGTTAGCAACCAACCCATGATGTCTTTGAACTTGTCCTAACCCTGCATAGTTATTCTGTTCTTTTAAAAGTATTTCTTTCCTTCCCCTCACTCCCATTTGTGTTTCCTTCATTAGTCCTTATAAAATTCATCTTTTCTCCATTACACAAAACAATATACCTGTTAGTTTCCAGAGAGTTAAATTAGAGTAGTATAGTATAGCACGCAGGAGATATATTTAGGTCCGCTCAGAAGGGCTTGTCAGCCTTTGAAATGCATACTTTATTGGACAATGCTGTGAGGTCTGTGTTTTAAAATGTCTATTTCTGTGCACTGTACCATATTAATCACCTATTGATAAAGTCACAAAGTATATCAATATGGCATACTTCTGCAGCAGACTGCTCCCACGCTCTGAAGAAAAAAATAACAACAACCAACTCTGTGAACAATTTGCTGAGGTAGCTGTAAATTGTCAGTAGTATTTGGTATCCTGTGTTCCGTATTTAATGCTAACATAGTAAATGTTGATTATCTTATTTTTTGCTTCATTAGTGATGAATGAGAGCAGATTTGATGTAGACAAGCAGTCTGGTGGAATGATGCAAAGCCGTCTATGAAAACATCTGTACAACTCCACCAGTGCAGTAAATTATTGCTACAAGCAAAAGACATTGATCCAAGAGGATCATTAACAGCTTTAGCCAACTGATCCAAGTAATAGGGTAAATGAAAGAGCATTATCAAGTTCTAAACTTTTAAAAGCTGTCAGTTATAATTGCTAAATCATTGTCACTACTATGTATCCATATGCTACATTATACTTAAATCCACTTTCTTCTACTGTAAGCACGAAATAAATAAATAAATATCAATTAAGTAGTAAAATCCACGGTGTGGAGGGATATCCAATGACCCTGCACTCCATTTACTAGGAGGTCAGTCACAAAGGGAGAGATAATTGCTGCAAGGCAGCAAAATTAATCCAGTATGAGCAAGAAAGGATGATATATGTCCTGTGACAAAGTACGTGACAGAGATGTACGTACAAACTAGTAGGTTCTTTTCTTGGAAAGGATACAAGGACAAGAGAAGGAGACCTGTGCAAAACAATTAGCATGGCTTCAGAGTGAGCAGTTCTTAATTATCCATAGCATGTCGACATGAGATAATTAGAGTTTCAATTTTAACAATATTTGGTGATTAACTATAGTAGAACACGAAAGAGCAAGCATAAAGTGAATTGTTTGGTCTAAGTGTTACATAATGGCAGTTGTATATTAACACTAATCATAAGAACATAAAAAAAGAGCCATGCTGGATCTAGGCCAGTGTTCCACTCACACGGTGGTGAACTGATTGCCTGTGGGAAACTCACAAGTAGGACAGTAGCGCAATAGCACCTTCCCCTTGAACTGTTATTTATTTATTGCATTTCTATACTGCCCAATACCCAAAGCTCTCTGGGCGGTTCACAAAAATTAAAACAATTCAAAGAATAAAACAACAATATAAAAACATAATATAAAATAAAATATAATAGCAAAACCAGGAGGTATTCAAAGGTATTGGTACTGGAGGTAGTATATAGCCATCATGACTAGTAACCCTTGATAACCTTATTCTCCAATTCACAGTAATAATATGCCACGATGGCAATCCTGCTGACCTTCGAAATACTCAAATGTATAGAAGTGAAGTTGTAAGAAATATCTTTACCAATAATCCAAAGTAACATTTTCACAAATTCATTTCTGTTGTCCATCAGGAAGTGTGCATGTGAAACATGGTTATCTGACATCTTTTCTAGTAGCATCTGTGTTTCATGGATTGCTATCCCAGAAGATCCACCAACCTTCAGTCTGTGTAGTCACTATAATCAAAGATTGAATAATTTGCTTGAACATATGGTTATTTGGTTTCCAGACTACATATCTTTTATTTAGGCTGGTCGGATTAAGCATGAGGTGAAGCGAAGGGAAATTCTGACAGTGCATCTAAAGCTATGTGTAATGGAATTAAAGGAATTCTTCAGCAAAAACAAATTTACATCTTTTATATTGTCCTTTTCATGTGAATTTCTAGAAAATATTTGGGCACTTATACAAGTTTGGATTCAGTGAATAAATATTTGCTCATATTGTCATCTTGTTTTGAAATTATTGTTGTCAGTAGTTTAGAATTCCTGAAAGTAAACAACCAGAAAGGAGAAAGCTTGTAAGGTTTTTCTCTTGGAAAGGATGTACTGTAATGTTAGTGTAAAGGGTCTTTGCAGACTTAATATCTTTCTTTGGTCAAACTCTCAAAATAGCTGAAGTGATAAATATAATTTAACACAGTTGGCTATTCTATGACAACTGAACAAATTGACTATAAAGTTCAGTGACACACAAGAATTTATACTGAAATATTTATTGTCCAGTTTGTTAAAGGTAATGTTGTTGTGTCCTTTCCAGCATACAACAAATAACAGCCACCAAGTAACATGTTTTATTGGTTCACAAGATGTCGAGGCTTATTTCAGAGCTTGATTGTGGTTGCTTTTCTGAATAAGTAATTCTTTGTACAGGATTGATGCCTCCATGGTAGAGATCAGGAGTGTAGTGGAATTGTGTATATCACATCAGCATAATCTCATTTCTCTCTCTTCAGCATAAATTCCCCTCATATCTTAAACATGCTATGGGATAGAATTATAGAATAGTAGAGTTGGAAGGGGCCTATAAGGCCATCGAGTCCAACCCCTCGCTCAATGCAGGAATCCACCCTAAAGCATACCTGACAGATGGCTCTTGAATGCCTCTAGTGTGGGAGAGCCCACAACCTCCCTAGGGAACTGGTTCCATTGTCATACTGCTCTAAAGGTCAGGAAGTTTTTCCTGATGTGCAGCTGGAATTTGGCTTCCTATAACTTGAGCCCATTATTCCGTGTCCTGCACTCTGGGAGGATTGAGAAGAGGTCCTGGCCCTTTTCTGTGTGACATCCTATGTCATCACTGATGATGACCATGGTGCAACAGCAGTTACCTGAGTTACACTCCCTTGGAACTCCATAGAAAGTAGCTCTTCATTCTTTTCTGTACCTGGCAAATTGACATGTCATGGGTATAACTAGTTTCAATGCACTATCTCTTTATGCGTGCATGTATGTGTGTGTTAATGTTAAAGAGGGGGGAAATGACAACATAGATATGAAGCAATCTGAAAGACACAGATATTCATCTAAAAGAGATAAAGCAATTTTCTGTTAGCAGGACCTGTAACAGAAATGCTGCACTGTGGACCCCTTCTATTGAACCTTCCAGACAGGCAGGCAGGCCTTCTCTCAGAACACTACATTCTGTCCCCAATCCTGAAATGGTCAGTGTTCTGTGGCTGCTGGTCATGCTCAGTCTTCATGGGGCCATTGGGGGCTTTTCCTTTCTGTTTCTGCTTCTGCAAACTTTCTGCTAACTCTGGGCATGCTGAGACTTTCCTCTTCTTTCTCAGTAGCTCAGTTTTGGTTTCATAGCTGTCTTAACTCAGCACCTAAGTTCACTATTAGTATATAGGATTTTCAACCTGACCCTAAGCTCTGATGTCCAACGTAATGTAGGTTTAGGCTTGATGCTACATGTGACCCTGATTCTACATTCAGGCAATAGGAAGCAGTGGGTTAAACCCAACATCATACCAGTGGATGTCCACTACTGCAACAGGTTTTCCTCTGTTCTGCCCCATGCAGCCCTTTCTGTACCATCTGAAAATCAGCTCTGGCATGTTTCCCAGCTGTGCGGAGGAGAATTTGAAGATGTGCAGGGGTTTATGGAGGGGAGGGGGATTTCCTCTCCCCATTTTACTGATTGCTTTGGATATAACCCAGTGGCATTCTGAGGATTTAAACTGTGTTGTTCAAATATTATACTTTGTTTTTAAAGGATGTGTGTATGTGTCATTTTAATTGGATATTCATCCTTGAAGTATATGTATTAAATGGTGGCCTATAATGTATTGCATAAATATATTTTAGGAAGAGTTTTATGAGCAAGAGAATAGGTTTACAGTGGGATCATGATGGACAGCTGTTGGTTCCTTTTGCAAAATTATAGGGTCAGTTAGAAGAACATAATTTCCATAGTGCATTTTTTATGCAGAGCAAAACCAATATATTGTTTTATACTGTTGTTTTTATATTTTTGATGGTTTTAAAGTTCATATACTTTTTAACGTTCACTGTTTTTAACTTCTGTAAATCACCCAGAGAGCTTCAGCTGTAGGACGGTATATAATTGTTCAAGTGTAGCACAGGTGCATGATTGTCACTGAAGATGATTCTGAAATTCTCCACATCTTAAGTTCTCAGATTTAAACGTAAGAAACAGACCTTGTCACACGACTGGTGCATCTAGCTGATTAGTCCATCTAGCTCTGTATTATCTATGTTGACGTCAGCAGCTCTTCAGGATTTCAATTTGGTCCTTCCCAGCCTTGTAGAAACCAAAAATTGCACCTGGTCATCCTCCTTTCAAAGCATGTGCGCTACTACTTAAATATAGTCCTTTCCTATTGATTTTAAATATCTGATATAGTTTTTGAGTGATTCTGCTACATTAGTAATCCTCAATTCCTCTGTTTTTGATTTCAGACTGCTTTGTGAGGGAGTCATAGTTTTTACTGCATGTTTTGTTTTGTGTCTCTCACCGGTAACCAGTGTGCACCAACTTACATAAGCACTGATTTTACCATAGTGCAAAAGGCATTTTGACATAATTGCATCAGACTTCCTTTCATTTTGAAATATAATCAATTTAACCATTTGCTCGTGTGCTGATTAAATCGCAGTGAATTCCTATGGGACTTCAGTGGGACTTATCTCCAGGTTAAGTGTGTATAGAATTGCAGCCATAATGGGGTTACTCTTCAGAGCATAAAAAGGAATCACAGCACAGTAGTGCAATCTAGGCAGCTCTTAGCACTACTAATCAAAAGACATTCTGCAACTATTGTGGTGAGTGGAGGCAAGACAGCGTTGTTTGCTCCAGTCCCCTCCCAGCCCTGTGGCACCACCCTTAACTGGCCTATAACAGGCTAACATGTCTCCCTCTTGGCCCCACCCACAATGGGCCCCCCATGCCCAGGCTATGCCGGGCGTGGCAGGATGGCATTTTCATCTTTTCCTCTTCAACATTTTTTTTTTGTTTCTTTTTTGTGGAAAGAAAAAAGATGTAAAAAGTGGTGGGAAACACAGAAGGGTAATAGTTGTTGTCTGGACCCCCATAACATTTTGTGAATGGGGCAAGGGGACTGCACAATAAAAGCCTTGCCTCAAAACACCTCAGGATTGGATTTTTGTTTTTTGGTGGGTTTTTTTTTTTTGCACTAATGTAATCAAATTGGTTAATTTTTAAAAGAAAAAATGACATGTTACCCTGCAGTCAGCATTTATTAAAATAGTGTAGAGTGAAACAGAAGAGCAGGGTCTTCTTCAGAGCCAGTGTGATTTGCAATCTCATTCGTCTGAAATGATTGAATTTGCTCACATCTTGACTGCCATTCCTGAGGAAATTCCGGCTGTTCTCATCTGGTGTCATTTCATGTCCACCTAGTCACGACAACTATGAGGACTATGGAAAATGGCTTCTTCCTGCCTTGTTTTTCTCATACAGTGCCATAGTAAGTTTTGAAGGCATGCTAATTGAGGTTTCTCAGGCCTATCTTGAAATGCTGTTAACTATGCCTGTATCTCATTATTCCCCATCACTCTCTAATGCCATGACATCACTGAGTATGACAAAGCAGTGCATAGAGGTTCCTAGCTTCCAGTTTCCCAATTTATCAAAATTTTAATGAAATTTGGAGCAGGGTGAATCCAAGTTCAAAACTCTAATGGGAGGTTTAAAAGCAGCCCTAACATCTACTTATTGTGTTTACTCAAGTTGGCTTTTTTGCTGCTAAGCTAAGGCTTGATTGACAGCCCACTGAAATCAGATTCCCTAAGAATGTTTTGTTGTTTAAGACCTGTCTGCCATATACCCAAATGGTATACTATTGTTACTGCTGTGACAGTTTTAATTTTAGATGGAATTATTGTGATCCAAACAGGTAAAAACAAGATACCCATCAAATGAAACCAAAACCAGAAACAACTGGAACAATTGACTGTTTTACACTGGCTTTTTTCTTCACACAGTCTGCTGTTGTTACTGTCATAAGGAGGAAACACTCTCTGTGCTGCAACCTGTGAGCTATCATGGCTTGCAATTACAGAAGTTGTGTATTGTAGGGTGACCATATGAAAAGGAGGACAGGGCTCCTGTATCTTTAACAGTTATATTGAAAAGGGAATTTCAGCAGGTGCTAATTGTATATATGGAGAACCTGGTGAAATTTCCTCTTCATCATAGCATTTAAAGCTGCAGGTGCCCTGCCCTCTTTTAAATCTGGTCACTCTAGTATAGCTCCTGCAACTTTAACTGTTGTGATGAAGAGGGAATTTCACCAGGTTCTCCATATATACAAATGACACCTGATGAAATTCCCTTGTCTATACAACAAAGATACAGGAGCCCTGTCCTCCTTTTCATATAGTCACCCTATGTATTGTCCACTTCAGTATCCTTCAATACTAAACCATTTAAAAAGGCATATTTCCACTAACATACCCATTTACCTAAATGTTTCAGACTTTATCATCTTCTAGACAAAACTAAACACATGGTTACTTCAAGATCCCAGAACTTAGCTAGTTCACAGACCAGAAAACCAGGTATTTTTTAAAAAAACCGTCCCTAAGTGCAGCCTCCTTTTCCCATAAGCCGCAATATAAAATGTACTGAATTGGCATATGAGTGTCTAAGTGCATTAATGCCAAGAAGTATCTACTAGGACCTCAATTAATCTTGTAACTTAAATTCATGGAGGAGAGGGCAAGTTTATATATGGGAATTTTCAGAAGTTTTTTTCGTGCCCATCAAGAAGCTAAAATGAAGTTATATTAAAAATAACAATTCTGCAACTAGGGATATATGGAATATACTACATTTTAAATTACTTTTCCCAAAACGTTTTCCTTTGGATGCAATGGAGCTTAATTTTGAGTGGACATGTCTAGGATTGCACTGTTAAAGATATTAGTCTGACATTTAATTTGATCTGAAACACATATATGCTTCAGTATGTTGTTTGTATGATAATTCATAATTTGACTCCTCCCTCCACAGTCTATACCACTTGTTTCATACATTTAATAAATTAATTAATTTCTAACATATTCAGATGGTGTTGTAATTCATTTTAAATGCCAGCTGACATAGTGACCATTGCCAACACAACATGCAGCAATGAATTAATAATACATTTAAGTCAATTAGCAATGAATAAGATAATTATGGATGTACGAAGAAGTGATCTCTGAAGCATTGCTTTAAGAGGGTGCGTGGATTTCTTTTTCCATTGTCTCTTCAAGCCTGTTATAATAGGGGTAGGGAGAGGAGCAATTCAGCACATGGTATACCATGGCATTTCAGCAAAGTTTGGCCCAGGAATTGCATTTTTGAAGACTTTGGTGATTGGTGTTCACCTCATCTCTCCTCTGCACTCATACCTGTACTGCTTCTCTGATTGATATATTATAGTTTCCATTCTTTTCCCAAACAATTTCAACAATGCACCCAAATTTTTGAGTTTGCCCACTATTTGATTCTGTTTGTGTTAAATTTAATGAAATTTGATCTGCATAAAGGGAATCCGCTATCTGTTCCCTCCTCCCAAAATTCCCTTGCTTAGGAGATAAAGTTAAAACTTTAAGGCTGTTAAAAGTTTTGGGTTAGGAACATAAGCCTCTTAAAACATTAAAATGATTACTTGTAGAAATACTTTTAAAGAAATTACCCCAGGGGCCAAAGTTGAATAAATATCTGTTGACCTTACTCTGCTTTGGAATGGGCAAAATACTGCAATCTCCTGGACTGCTTATTCACTCAAGGTTTGGCATTTAAAACAAATAAATGAATGAATAAAATGCTTTTAATGATTAAACAAAGATTTACACAAACCCATTATTCAAGGTGCTGGTCTTAACCTATAAAGCCTTACACGGCTTGGGACCACAATACCTGATGGAATGCCTCTTCTTACATGAACCTACCCGTACACTGCGCTCAACATCTAAGGTCCTCCTCTGAGTGCCTTCTCCGAGGGAAGCTTGGAGGATGGCAACAAGGGAGAGGGCCTTTTCAATGGGGGCCCCTCAATTATGGAGTGATCTCCTCGACGAGGCTCACCTGGCACCAACATTGTAATCTTTTCGGTGCCAGGTCAAGCCTTTTCTCTTCTCCCAGGCATTTAACAACATATTCTGAGTTTGTTTTTAACGGCCCCCAGAACTGTTGTTTTTATGCTTTTAATGGTTTAAAATTTTGTATACTTTTTAATGTTCACTGTTTTTAACTTTTGTAAACCGCCCAGAGAACTTTGGCTATGGGGCGGTATATAAATATAATAAATATATAAATACAAATATAATCATACGTCTGAACACCAAATAATTAAATTAGAGCAGTCAAAATATAAAATAGGTTTTTCACACAAATTATATCATCAGTCCACAGGCACAAAATTAACAATGCTGTTTGGCACTGCCCAATTCCACTGCCTTGTTTTCTCTAGATTAAATAGCTTGCTGTGCCATGACCATTAGAACTCCCAGTTGGGCACAGTTACTGCTCAGAGATAGACAGGTGCTCCAGCAGCGAAAGACAGCTTGCCCAGTCCCTCCCTTGTACTCAGCTTGTGGTCTCGGGAAAGCCACTTTTCTCTTAGTTGAACTATTTTGCTTTCTGCAAAATGGATGTTACATAGTTTGTGATCTTCAGCTCTATCTCATTCAGTGCTCTTTTCTGACTAGCCATCCAAACGTTACTAAAAATCTTAGAATCAAGGCATGAACACATCAATATGCCCCTGTATCTGATATTCCCACTAAATTGGTTTCCAGTATCTGGCATTTTGAAGGTCTGTTTCTGAATGTCAATATGTTGGATCCATTTAGCTATGTCTGTAAGAGGGTTTATCTGGATAAAGCTGGAATAAGGCAGGTAGGTTGAGGAGCATAGAATGGATGAAAAGAACTAGTGGGAATGCCTTGACAAGATGGAGCTGTAGCCTCTGCCTTTTGTATTGCACCACCTGCCCCTGGAGTCTATAAGGAATTCACACTGAATTTAGGAAGGTATTCTCAGTAATAATGATAATGTGAAGTTCTTCTGCCCCTTTTAACCCAATGCATGACCCTTATGGATTACTAAATGCCATAATACCATTATGGCATTTTTAAAAACAAACAAATGAGGAGGCAAGTCTGAAATCTACAAGCCAATTTCTTCCACCTTAGATGCCTTTTTGTTTTGTAGGCATTGTCTCTCTCTTGGAAGTAAAATGACAATCTTTTATTTTGCCTTCCAATACTGCAAAGGGAGTAAGATAGAAACACAGCATTCATAGCTATAGTTACTATAGTCTCTAAAGAGGTAAGTCCTGCCTGAAGTTAACCTGTGACTTTTTTTTAAGCCTTTTGATTTATCTGTCACCTGATCCATCAGCAATGAATAATTTTCATGGAAGGTGCACTTTAATTACATTCCCATTTGACTTGCATTATCATGCCTATCTAGGTAATTAATCTCACCAAGTATCCAATTTCGGCCTTTATTGCTGGCAGGCCAGCCTCTTGAATTATGTGTGCTTGAATGGGTATTTGGTCTATTTTAAGCTAAACACACCATGAGACAATTTTTAGGGTCTCCAGTTCCCCCTCCCTGACACACACACACACACACATTAAAATGTGACCCTTACTTTAGAGTGATGTGGTTGATTACCTTATTTTGTTTGACTACCCAGCATTTTTAGAATATGTGGTTAAGGGCAGAAGTTCACAAAGTTACTGAAACAGATAAATTGCAAAAGTAGCAAAAAGTGGTATATGGCTTGAAGAAGTAGCTGGAAGACAACCATGAGTCAAGTTACTAGTGGAAGGGGGATATTTGTTGTGTGAATTTAGTGTTTGCAAAAACACTAGTGTTTTTTAGTGTTTGCAATATGACTCAAGAAAAGCATAATCTGCCTTTTGTTTCAATGGGTCTTGTGCAGGAGAAATTCTCAGAGAAGCGTGCCCCTAGTATGATGCGAGTTACATTATCATTCCTGCTACCACTCTGAAATTATAAGTCACAAGTATGTTGAATTTAGAGTTTCACTTACTCTGTGGGGATTAAAAAATAGCATTAAAAATGTAGAGTTGAAGCCGCATATTAGCTCACATGTTAAGAATCTTGTAGAGAAGATTATTATTCTTTCTTATTCTGTAGTCTTTTAAAGGATTCCAGCTAAGGTCGTCAATAATTAAGCTTATGACAAGGAGAACACTGTGGAGGAAATAAAGAACTGTATGGGAGAAAAATTAGAAACATAATTAGAGCCTTCATGTACTTTAAGAGAAGAAAAATATATATGTGCATTGAAATAAAGTGTTTGCTTCCTTGGAAATAATAAAAGAGTGACTTAAACTACTTAGCTTAAACTGAGTTCCTTGCTTCTGAAAGACTTAGTTTTCTTTTGTGTCAGCATTGCTGCCAGATCCTGCAAGTATTTTTTTAACAGTGTAATCTAATACATGCCTACTCAAAAGTAAGTCCAACTGTGTTTAATGGTACTTACTGCCAGGTAAGTGATATAGGATTGCAGCCTAATTATTTTACTTTTTTTTTTAAAGAAAGCATTTTAGGTTTGAATATATATTTTAAAACTAAAGTTCACTTCATCACATATAAGGTAAGATGAGGACAAAATAACTGTTCTATAGGTTCTCAGAGGCAGAACCTGCACTACTGCTTTAAAATAGTTTATAACAGCAGTGACAACTGTTGGGGCCCAGGACACACTCCGTATAATACAGTTTCCAAACCGTTTTCAAAGTGTCATATCCTGTTTGGTGTAGATCTGACCATATCAACTTTACCTATTCTAGCATTCTCTTTCCAGCAGTAACTAATCAGTTAGTTCTGAGAAATATTGTAAGCAGGACCTGAAGATAAAGTCTCTCTTTTGTTGTTTGTCCCATGCTCCGAAATACTACCTCTGAATATGGAGAGACAACTTAGTAGTCTTAGCTAATAACTGCTCATAGTTGTATGGTCTATAGATATGTCTAATTGTATTTAAAAACCTATATAAGCTAGTAGTTATTACCATATCTTGGAACAATGAATCTTATAAGTTAATTGTCTTTCATGTGAAATATTATCCTTATTCATAAGTTCAAGAGAACATGTGAGGCTCCAAGTGTGTACTTGGATGTAACCTTACACACTGCCTCTGCTCCCTATGTTTCCGTGTACACGCTCCCCATGTCTGTACAGTCCTTACTGTGTTGAATAGTAAGGTCTTCTCAAGCGTTCCAGTTGTGTTCTCTTGAACACAAGTAGAACTTTCACCATGATTGGGAACCCTGATGAAGAAGAATTCCTGATCACAGAGAGTTCTACTTTCATGCAAGATCATGAGTTCTACTTGCAGTTATGAAAGATGGGGTGGGGGAGAATAGTTTGAAGTTCTTCTTCTACAACAGTCATAATTTTGAAAACTACTAACTACTAACTAATATGTACACATTTTGTAATGTACACATTTTATAATGATTAAACTATAAAGGAGCATAATTGGAAGTTAATAGATCATGGCGATAACCATGAAGAGATTAAATGCTTTGATTATGATTTAACATTTATTACTAAACGTTATATACCACTTTCTACAGAGGTGTCATATAGCGAATGTAAAATATATCACTCAACAATAAGTTATAATATGAAACAACACAATAATAGAAATGTTAATCAATGGTAAAACTGTACTGTGTGCTACAGACCTGGCTGGGCTACACTTCAGGGAAAGTCTGTATGAAGAGATGGGTCTTAAGAAGATGCCTAAACGTGAGAAGAGTAGAGGCCTGCCTGATGTGGTAAAGCATTTCAGAGGGTGGGTTCTGCGAAAGCCTTAACAAGAAACTTAAGGAAGCTCAGCCATTATGTTTCTAAAACATTTTGTCCACAGTAAGCTAAATTCCTGTCCCTTATCTGAAAATATCAGATAGCTTCAGAAACAAAACATAAATGCTGGTGGGAACCATGATGCCATGGATACTGCAATGCAGACAAGCTGTATAGGAAGGGAAAAGGAACAATGGTGTAGTCTCTATAGCCTGGCTCAGATGTAACATTAAACCATGTGTTAACGTTAGGGGAATGAGTCTTGATCTCACATGCCCTCCCCTCCTTTCTTGTCCTTAATGCATACAAGGAGGGGGGTTGAAAGCTTCCACTTCACTTTAGAAATAACCATATTTATCTGTGATGTTAAAATTCAGGAAACTGTGGTTTGTTCTAATGGTGGTTATTTTACCATATTTAGAACAATCAATGGGGTTGAAAGCTTCCACTTCACTTTAGAACTAACCATATTTATCTGTGATGTTAAAATTCAGGAAACTGTGGTTTGTTCTAATGGTGGTTATTTTACCATATTTAGAACAATCAATGGTTCTTTGCTTTCAGGTTTCATGGGGAATTGTTGTTAGTTCCAGAGTGAAAGCTTTTGACTGGATCCTCTTCCACATGAAGGAGGAAGTGGAATGAGGGGAAAGTGTACAAGCATGTTCCCATTTGAATAAGACCTATCTGTGATCCTGTGCTGTTTTCCTTACCATATTTAGCTTTTAACCAGAATTTATATACATGATGAAACTGCTTTGCAATTTCTGGCTAGAGCTTGTTGAGATACATGTTTATTATTTAGTATTCACACATAACTCTAGTCTATGGTTAATTGAAGAAAAGGAAAGGGGAGCTTGATCAGGAAGGAAGAAGCCTGACCAATAGGTGTTTTTCCCCCTTTAAGGAGTAGCAGGACCACCACCCCCTGCACACATTACACACATATACCATAAACTGTTTTTGAAAATTCACCTTTTCAAGAGACTATACACTGTTCCAGAAGCACAAAATTTAGAGACATAACTTGAAGCTAATTGCGTGAGTCTTTGGATTAAACCATAGCACCCAGATCAGCATATAGTTTTGCTAGAGGACCACATTAACAAAGGAATAAGGAGGTGACAGGTTATGCATTTATGTCCACTATTGAACTGCTGCCGTGGGTTATGGCTACAGATAAAACTTCTTCACGCCTTTCTCTTACCTATGAGTTAACAACTTGTTAGGGTAGCCATCAGGGAAGGAGACAGATTTGGCTCAGGAATCATCAGTTGCTTACACCTAGCCTAGGAGTCTATTATCTTTGTCCCACACTTCAGAGTCTTTGCGCAATAATGCAACTTTTAAAGGTCACATCAGTGGTGGTTTCTGTGGATTGATGCAGGAGATGGAAACTTCATATCTTCGCGTCTTCATATCTGCTGATCTTGTTTTAAATCCCAGCTTGCAAAAATACCTATTTAAGCAACTGCAACATTTGAGTTCAGTTTTGTGAACATTGTTTTGTAGGAAGCCCCATCAAAGGAAGTTGTAATGCCACCAACAGATGCTGAGAAAATCAAACTTAATATGCAGCTGAACAGCACTGTGTTCACAAAATCTTAGTATTTGCTCAATAACTGAGTGAAGCATATGTTAATGCAGCGAGCCCTAAAAGTAATGGCAGGAGAAAACAACAACAACAATGAACAAACAACTAACAACAACCAGAACTTCATAGCATACCTTATGCCATTGTCATAGGCACAGTGGATGGTGCAGAGCCAGGCACAGATGGAGGCTAAGCTGACTTGCTGAATAGTTTAAAACAAATGTATAGTTTTCCAAATTTGAACAATTTTCAGTAATGAGCACTGAGAAATGAATGAGAAGCATTGCTCCATCTAGTTGATGATAAGGAAAAGGCATGACATAGGGCAAGTTGCTCTTGTTCAAATCTCTCCTTCCCGAAATTCTCCATATATTTGTGGTGCTATTTGGAAGGGTTGCATTTTCCATTTGTGAAAGAAGAAACCTCCACGGTATGAAATTTTACCTACTTCTTTAGTTATAGAAGTAATAAGCCATTCCCAGGGTCTTGTTATTTCAAGCATCTTGAAATTGAAAAGAGACATTGAAATAACAATTGAACCCATTTACACACACACACACACATACAAATTTGTACACGTACTTTTTTGGAGTTTGAAAAAAAATGTTCAGCACTGCTAGTAAATGTTCTTCCAATTCTCTCTTTAAGACACAACAGTCTTTCATCCTCGACAAATGTTCTTGTCTGAGGTTTATTATCTTCATTTCTTGTAGTCATATTTACATGTATTTTGATTGTTCATTTTGCAACCCATGTTCTTCCAAGATTTGTTAGTTACGTTATCACAGTATTAGTCCCCTATTATCATGTTATATTTTTAATACTACCTATTTAATTTATGTTATTCTAAATACCTAACTGCTACAAGCATGTAACCCCAACTTTTTATTTATATGACTACAATATTAATATATATTACCTCGCAGGGAACATAAACTGAAACCTTCACTGCTACCAAACCCACAATTTAGTAATTGTGTTATGTAAAAGTCATTAGACTTCAATTAAATGAAAAGCAAAAAAAAATCATTCAGTATTTTTTTAAAAAGAAAACCCAGCAACATCAAAATACTGCCACTCTGCTAAATATGGTGAATTAGATTACAAGTACTTGGTGTGAAAAGATGTTGTATATTTTTATTAATTTTACACCGTATCACAACGTGGCTTCATTGTATCCTATGTAACAGAGCAATATTTTGCATTCTTTTATACTGAGAAGCACTGCTGAACTGTCAGTTTTCTAGCTTCAAACCATACATCACAGCTGAGGAGAACAATGCACTTTGTACTGTTACAGTGTTTACTAGTGAAGGTGGGAATATTTTAATCCCAGATGGATCATCAGGGAGCACTATGAATTCACATTAGGTTTTTCACCTTGAATGCCATGCTTTAATATCAGTCCTTCCATTTTGCCCAATTTTATTAACCAACAAACATTATTAAAAAATTTAAAAGACTGAAAATGTTTCAAGATATTAAAAATTCATCATAAACATTCTGATTACGTTAACTAGAAGTGAAGAAAAGGGCAACTAACATGATCAACGGGCTGTAGCATCTCCCCTGTGAGGGACATTTACAAATGCTCAGATTGTTTAGCTTGGAAAAAAGGAGGCTAAGGAGAGTCTTGATAGAGGTGTGCAAAATTATGCATGGTGTGGAGAATCTGGATAAGGGGATATTTTTCTCCTTCTCCCAAAATACTAGAACCCGGGGTCATCCCATGAAACTGAGTGGTGAGAGATTTGGGTCAGATAAAAGGAAGTACTTCTCCACATAGTGCATAGTTAAACTATGGAATTCACTACCACAAGATGTAGTGATGGCCACCAATTTAGATGGCTTTAAAAGCGACTTGGATAAATTTCTGGAGTAGAAGGCTATCAATGGCTACTAGTCCTAATGGCTATGTGCTACGTGCAGTATGAGGCAGTGAGCCTATATACACCAGTTGCTGAGGAATATGGGCAGGAGGGTGCTGTTGCACAGTGACTGCTTGTTGGTCCCTGGTTGACATTTGGTTGACTACTATGTTGGCCTGGATGGACCTTTGGTCTGATTCAGCATGACTGTTCTTATGTTCTTAACTATTCTAATATACAATGAGATTCTTTTAAATCACTTTCTAAACTTTATCAAATGTGTGTTTAACCTTAAAGTATCCAAGGCTGTCTTTAACCTGCCCTCAGTTTAGTGCCCCAATGGACTTTTGATTTGTAACACCAGGGATGTTGGACCTCTTTCATCCTGATGGCTGAATTCCAATTTAGAGAAGCTCTTGGAGGCCTCATTCCAGTGGTGGGTGTGGCTGAAGGCAAAAAGGGGTGGGGTCAAAGGCAAAAGGGCAGGGCAATTTTTTTAAGCATATTTCTTAACTTACTGCAAGCTTTTACTGCAAGTAACTATGCCTTGGGGGAGAGATTCCAACCTTTAAGAATGGGGGGGGGGGGGAACTGCACAACAGCCAAGAAATCACCAAACAATCTGGAAAAAAAACTGGATTTCGCCCCCATGCTTGGGGTGAATTTTGGAATTCACACCCACTCACACATGCACACAATAAATAAATGTGTGGATATAGTATGTATTTATTTTATTTTTTAAAAAAATGCCTTTCTATTTGAGAGCATTCATGATGTATTTTTCTTATTGTCAGTAAAGTTATGAAAATAAGAGGTCTTTAGAACTAAGAGCACATTCAGACTATATGTACTTACCATTCTAATAATTTATGAAAGCTTCTTTGTGAGATTTGCCTGAAAAACAGTAAATAAATACCCTGAATAAATTAAATAATAAATAAATATGAATGAATGAATCTTTATTGCTTGTTAGCCAACTAGGCCATTCCCAAACAAATAAAATAGTGGCAAAATAACATATTAACATAATAACATAATAGCATATCCATACTCCATCACACCACAATCAGATGAATAATACAAGCTAATAATATGAAACTGATAGTAGGCTCAATTGCAGTACCAGTGCAATTGATGGTGCTATATAAATAAATAATAATAATAATAATAATACCAGTACTGGCCCGCAAGTAATCTCAGATTGGTAAAATTTAATCCTATATGGCAAACAGAAGCTTCCGTACCTCCAGCGCCCGCTGTACAAATGTTTGTCTTGCAGTTCTTTCAAAGATTCTTACCACATACATTTTAGCTTAAGAAGCAAACAAGGATTGTAGCTGGAGAGCTATGATGCACCCAAAGACTGCCAAGTACTTATGGAATGTCCCATTCTCTTCATCTCTCTTTAAGAAAAATAGGGCTAAGTGAATGGAATGCTGTCCGACATGGATTGTAAGGTCCAAACTGGGAGACACCACATTTATTTTAATGTGGGAGTCCCTGTACACAGCATTTGGATCGCAGGGTCAGAGAGATTCCACATTCAAATAAATTCCCCAGTTCAGTATATGACTCCACAAAAAAAGGGGCTGCTTTCTTGCTGTGCGTGGTATGTGTGTATATGTTTATGATGACTAGGGAACAAGCATGTCATCCCAAGACCATCTACCAGTCTCGCAGGCGCTGGGTACAAGCATCCCTTCAACAGGTCCTTTATATGTGGCACACAAATCTCCAGAAAGTATATTAAGAAACAATTTTAGATTTATATTAACCTTTTTCTAGATTATAATGTCATCATTTCATATCAAAGCATATGAAATCACATTGATAAAATCCAAGGAATCAAAGCTTGATTATTACAATGGAAAAAACCATTGTGTTTAATTTTTATATAGGAGTTTGAAAGCATGACTTACACTCTAGGAAGTTTGCAGCAAAATTTAGAAATAGCTTGCCTGGTAACAGATTGTGCATTAAACTAGAGCCTTTTGATTGTCCACAGTACAGTGAACTACTATATATTACAAAAAGTTTCAAAATAAATATAAGTTGGGTATAAATGTTGCATATTCAATACCGTATTTCTTCGATTGTAAGACACCATCGATTGTAAGACGCACATTAATTTCAGTACCACCAACAGAAAAAAATCCCTAAGAAACACCCGCGATTCTAAGACGCACCCCATTTTTAGAGATGTTTATATGGGGGAAAAAGTGCATCTTAGAATCGAAGAAATAGGGTAGTTGTAGATTGGCCAGAGTAAAAGGGGCTGTGTCTCATACATGACCTTGATAAGATGTATATGCAATTGGCAGGTGTATTGTTCATGTGATCTATGGCTAGTCTTTTAAAAATGGATTATTTTGAGCTAACAAAGGGGATCTTGAGATTAGGGATTCATATCATCATCATATAACTTACTCTGTAGCAGAACTAAGTTACCAGATCATTTTTAAAGATACTGACCTTGATTTCAATTGTCATCATGGATAAGTCGTATTATAGTCGTGACTTCATAACCTTTTGCAATTGTTTTAATCCTCCATCTACCACTGTTGATTATAAAAGTGTGATGAGCATAATAAGTGATACTTCCATGCAGATGCTACTTTATCTGCATACTGATCTGGTAAGTTTCCAGATAATAACATCAATAAACACCAGGGGACATATTATAATTATGTTGTATGAGTTTCTCACTAGCAGCTTTTACTGATATTGAGTGGGGATAGGGAAACTCACAACGTGATGACACTGCATCACATGGTGTTTGTAAATGCAAAGTTTGAAATGTATTAGATCCAAGCAGCTGAGACGCAGGTAAAGTAATTCTGGACCAGCTCTCCATAATGCCTTTGATGTGCCAGGGCTGCACTTGCTGATCATTTATAATACACTGCTAGTGAAAGGGTAACTTGTGGTTGCATAACTACTAAACCTCTACATGCTCTCCATCCTTCATTTTTAGCTGACACAAGCCAATTGTTTGATGACATTTTTCTTAAAGCCTACGCTCCAGGAGAGAAGATGGAAGAAGATACTTTTACAGTTACTGTGCATTTTATGGAGCTGCAGTGTTTTGAAATTAAGTTCACCAAATTATCTTTCCTGCTGCCAGACATGTGAGCTCTACATAGTCTAACTTTTATAGGCCAGCTGTTGAACAACTACAGCTTCTTGTTTGAGTGGATCTACAGAGCCATGCAACAGCAAGGCTGCTTCCTTCTGATCTGCCACACACACCAGCCCCATTTATTCTTCTCTTAGGCCTTAGCTAGACCTAAGGTTTATCCCAGGATCGTCCCTGTTCATGTAAATGACACACAGGATATCCCGGGAGCAGGCAGGGACGACTCTGGGATGATCCTGGGATAAACCTTAGGTCTAGCTAAGGCCTTAGAGTCCTCAGGTATGTTAAGGAGAAATACTTAGAATTCCTGTGTCTCCAGTTTAGCACATATGACATGTCTCCAGTATGATGAGAAAAGTTTGCAACAGCTTGAAAATATTGAGCTCATGCCATTTGAGTGACCTGTTACGTTAAGAGAGGCGATAGACCTAGAAGATAATTTGACATGTGTGCCGGTTTTGTACATGTAAAAAAGATCAGTGTGGTGAACGGGGAGAGATAGTATGCAGTGAGAAACATAAAGCAAACAATAGAAGCTTGATGCAGAATACTTCCCCCACCCTCAATTGGTTCTATTAATACTAGGAAATCTCCCACGAGGAAGAGAAATATCTGTCAGAAATAACTTCACCTGCCCTGCGTAAAGCATTTATAAGTCTACATTTTCAGACAATGAAAACCAAATTTAGAGAGGGAAGACACAAAAATATCCTCAGAGAACACCGTCTTTGTATCTGCAGCTGCCAGGTAATAGAGGATACTATACACTTATATTGTAAGCTTTACAAAATCCCCAGAGATAAACACCTAACAAGATACCCGGCCTCGATTGCTAATTTCACAGATATGGATAAAATAATATACCTTCTCTCTAATACAACCAAGTCCATCATGCTAAATCTGGCAAGGTTCGCTGCCAAAGCAGCAAGAATCAGGGAAGCTCTAGAGCAGTGGTTCTCAACCTTCCTAATGCCGCGACCCTTTAATACAGTTCCTCATGTTGTGGTGACCCCCAACCATAAAATTATTTTCGTTCTTCTCTACACAATCCATTGTCATGGGATGGTTTGCTAATAATGAGAATAATACATAACAATAGCTTTAATAATGCAAAAGATGATACATGACATAGTTCAGTCAATACAGTTTCCTAAGACCATCGGAAATATGTGTTTTCCGATGGTCTTAGGCGACCCCTGTGAAAGGGTCGTTCGACCCCCAAAGGGGTCCCGACCCACAGGTTGAGAACCGCTGCTCTAGAGGGTTTGGACGATACCGGAGAAAGGAGGTTTATAATCCCATAAATTACTTTGGTTATGTATATGTCTTCTATTCTGCTCTATTATGTAAGATGTAATTACGAACTTTGGCTAAAACCTACTTTGGTTGCCTCAATAAACTTTGATTGTTAATACTAGGAAATCTCACCTTGTAGAAGTTTATGTTCCCAGCTCCTGGTAAGGTTTCAATTGTGTGTTTGAAGAGAGTTGGGAATAGGGAACTGGCAGGGATGAAAGGGATTGAGTATTTATTTTTCATTTCCCAGTTCCCCCTTCCCAAACTACTTTTCCAAGCACAAAAATGGCTGTTAGGCTACTGGTACATGTGTTTGATTATACATGCATATGTATTTATCCTAGGATTGGATAATGAGCTCATGCTTATGCCAACTAATTATCAAATGGTTATGACAGTGGGGCCAGAACTGGTGCTCTGGCTAAATGACCCCAAATGCAGTTTTTTCTGTGTTTCATTCTGTCTTGTTTTCCACATGCTACTAGTTTGGTGCTAAAGCAGCAAGCAAGGGACAAAATCCCCTTGCAGATGTATTCTGAACCAATATTGTGTTTAATTATAGTTATTAATTACATCCTTCCCTCACTCTTTCTTTCTTTCTTTCTTTCTTTCTTTCTTTCTTTCTTTCTTTTCTGTACCACCCAGCAACTGAAGCTCTCTGGGCAGTTGACAACAATTCAAACCACAAAATACATCATAAAATAAAGTACAAAATATGACCATTTAAAACTACAGTATAAAATACAACCCAGAATAAAGTCTAGGAGCAATGCAGAGATTTAAAATGCAATATCAGATTGAAAACAACAGAGCTAAAAGACTAATCTGGGAAAATAAAAAGATCTTCACCTTTGACAGGGGTTCATGGAGAAGGACCATTGAAGATCATCTTACAGTCCGGGCTGTTACATATGGGAGGAGACAATCCCGCAGGTAACCTGGCCCCAAGCTGTTTAGTGCTTTGCATGTTAATACTAGCATTTTGAATTGGGCCCTGGAATGGACTGGTGACCAGTGCAGATGCAAAAATACTAGAATAATATGATCACAGTTAACAGTCTTGCTGCTCTGTTTTGGACCAGCTGAAGTTTCTGGACAGTTTTCAAAGGCAATCCCATGTATAACATATTTCAATAACGCAGATGAAAGGTTATTAGAGCATGGATAACTGTAGCTAGCCTACCTCTGTCCAGATAAGGGTATAGTTGGTATATCAGCCTAAGGTGCTCTGTGCCACCGAGTCTACCTGTGCCTCGAGTTCTAGTTCTAGATCCAACTACGAACCTGATCCTTTAGGGGGGAATGCAACCCCCTCTAGAACAGGTTGATCAGGACTCAGCCAGGCAGATGAACCACCTACTAACAGTACCTCTGTCTTGTCTGGATTGAGTTTCAGTTTATTGGCCCTCATCCAGTCCATTACCATGCCCAGGCACTGATTTGTCTTTAAAACAGAATGGAATTTTAAAATCGATTGACTTGAGTTAGTGTTTTTATTATTATTAACCATAACTATTACAATCAAAGGGCACAGGGGTGGGGGTGGGGAAGAATCACAAAAATCAAGGTAGATGAAACAGTAATGATAAGTTTACTGATATCATTCAAATTACTATAAATCTTTCTTTGACATTGTTTGGTCTTGATGATTTATTATTTCCTCTTCCCACCCCATTAATAAGAGATATTTTCTGGTGTACATAGCCATAAATAAAAGAAGGTCTACATGAAAGTGAAACAATACTTCTTTAGTATTGCCAATATTATGACAGAGAACATTTTAGTTTAATATTACTTACATTTTAGTCTTAAGATGAAAGAGTACCTGCAACATTGGCAATTCAGGCCTGGTCTGCACATGTCGCATGTATTACTTGATTTCTCTACTCCAAGGGTGGGGAACCTATGGCTCTCCAGATGTTATTGGACTCTGTCTTCTATCATCCATGACCATGCTGGCTAGGATTGATTGGAGTTTGAGTGCAACAACATTTGGAGGGCCTCAGATTTCCCCATTCCTAATCTACCCTGATGACTGGCAGTGGAATATGTGACCTAACTCCACTGGAAAGTTTCACATTGTGTTTAAGGTGCTGTGATACAATAATAATAATAATAATAATAATAATAGTAATAATAATAATAATAATAATAATAATAATAATAATAATTTATTTATTTATTTATTGCATTTTTATACCTCCCAATAGCTGAAGCTCTGTGATTACTTATTCATGTATGTACATCATCACTTGACCTTTCAGTCATTAGGTGATGAATAAGCTTGTGTAAATCAGTCTTAGTTTTGTGGGATTTACAATTTTTGCTAAGCTTTCAGTTAAAAAAAGTGTATATACTTGCTGATGATATAACACTCATGTTGTTCCTCTGGCTTTGTTCACAAATATAGATCTCTCAAAATGTAGAATCAATTGAACCTTTTGACTTCTTCTTCTTACAAATATGAAAAGAAAAACACTTGCCTTTCAGGCAGAAGTATGTTTAACCGTTTACAATAAGACTTCAGACAAGAACAACTGTTGAATACCAATGTGTTTAACAATAACTCCTTTGTTAGTGTATACTAGAAGTGTTCAGTTTAATCTTGTAATGTTAAAAAAATATTGGACAACGTTCCTTTTCTAGCAGTCTCAAGGCTTATTCTCACTGATGTCTCAGCAGGCAGCACTTGTGGTATTGAATAAATCTGGATGGGCTTCCAGCCATGTGTGCCATGTGCCGATGTCACGTGAAGCCTGAATGCACTTGCAAACTGAGTGTAGATTGGCCTTATGCATAGAGTTGCAGGAGTAGTTTTTGACTGCTTACAGTGACATATATGTAATATATGTAATACATAAAATACATGCAAAAAGTCGATCTGTACTACATTTTGTGTATGACATCAATATTCATGTAATTGTTCATTATTTGGCACTCCTGTCTTAAAGTTAACACAGATCAGTGCCAGAGGATACACACACAATTACACACAGCGACATCCACACCCACACCCACATGTATTGAAATAGACAAGCTTTCCTTGACAGGCAGGAGGCATTTTTTCCAGTTGTGATGTTTTGAGAGTGTTTTTTAATGAGAGGGCTGTAGGATATATAAGTAGAGAACCTCCGTTTCTTAAGGCACAAACGAGAGGATGGCTTTTTCATTCCCTGCAGCAACTGGGTTCTCACCAGGGCACATGTTCTGTGATTCAATGTACTTTTAAACTGGCCAATGAAGTTCTCTGAGCAGTGTACAATACGTTAAATGTGACCTAGATCTCACTGAGATGATAAAGCTGTGTCTGGAGGTGCAGACTCTCGTTATTAAATGCTCCTTTTACAAATAAATAATTTATGCCAATAAATAAATGAAAATTATCATGTCAGAGAAATGGCTAGGTTAGAATCCCTCTTTCTAAGTTTGCATTTTCTTTCAGCATTTTCTGTATTGAGGAGCATTCAGTCATGTGTACCTCTAGTCTGAAATGGTGTAGTCCAGACACTTTTTTGCCATCCCAAAATCTGAGATAAGTATCTCCACAGTCAAAATGAAATCTTCATGTTCTGTATGTCATGTAACAGTCACTGATGATGGTATATTCCCTCTTGAGGGCACTAGTGGGACACACTGCTTTGCTGATGGCAATGAAGAAATTTAAGTCAAGATGGGCCTGAAGCTTTGTATGGTGTGTTCATCTGTCCATTCAAACCTAAGAAAGTACTACTCATGCTTTGATTCCTTTCCCCTGCATCATTCAAAACAGCCATTTACCCTCCCCATCTATCTCAATTTTTCCTATGGATTTATGGCAACAATAGATTTGACCAAGTATTTCACAGTTGATTGCTGTTTGATTCAACACACTTATCCTTTGACCTATTCTTGGCCGTGAAGGCTGCAGTGAAGCAACAATGACCCTATGGCTTCGGCCCTCAGCTGAGCATGTTTTCCACTCTGGAGTTAAACTGGCACATTCCTAAAAGAGGAGTGCTACAGCCGTTTTTGTGACAAAGACATGGCAAAGGAGAAGGCATAATTACTATTTATGACATTGAAATAAAATCAGCATACATTCTGGCCACAGCTAGACCTAAGGTTTATCCTGGGATCATCCAGGGTTCGCCCCTGCCTGAGCACTGGATCCCCTGTGTGTCACCTAGATGAACAGGTTGGACCCCTGGATGATCCAGGGATAAACCTTAGGTCTAGCTATGGCCATAAAATGTATGTACATTTGGTCCCCAAAACCATGAGATTGGTATAGTTATAATGTTATAATAACTGATAGTTTTAATCAATTATAGTGGTGCTGCTAGCCATAGACCTTGAGACAGATGTGTGGGAGGGCAGTGTTTGTATGTTGCTACCTCCGATTGCCCACCCCTTGCCCAAGAAAGCTGGGTGCCTTCCCCGAGATTGCCTCCCCTTTTCCCTCTCATCTCGCTTGCCCATGGTGTGGCATTATAAGAGGTAGGCCTAAAAACTCACCTATTTCCTGATAACAGTAATTCTCCTCAGGTAGAGGAGCTGGTTTTGCTCAGAAACTTTTGCTTTTTTTGTGGCTGCAAAACCTTTCTTTTGGGCAATTACTGAGTCTTATGCAATTTAAATTGACTCTGGCGCAGTAGCCTGGGTCATCACTCCAGTCTTCAGTAGCTTTTCTTTTGTTTGCTGTTACTACTTTAAAGGAAATCAGTATTAGTTAAAGGAGGAGGAGTGTTCTCCGACACCCAGACATAGCTGGAAAGACCATCTCTTCACAAAGGGGGAGGAATTGTGAAAAAGGTAAGGAAAGGACATGTTCACTTTATCCTGCAACTATTCTTATTCTTCCAGTTACTGTTCCTGGCCCTTGTTCCTGACCCGTGCATTCTTAGTTAAGATTCAATAGGAAAAAAAGCATTCTACCATTATATAAAGGGTAATCGGGTGTGTGTGTGTTGGTCATTCTAACATTCATAAAATCAAAAATGTTTCAGACATCTTCCTGAAATTGACATGTGCCAGAAAGAAATGCCTATTTTACATCACCTGAACATTTCAACAAGATTGGTTAAAGACTGAGGGAGAAAGGGCTGTTAACAGGGGGGGGGGGGGGAACCACTTGGTCACACAAAAGTATTTCTGAAAAAGTATTGGCAACCATTTCCGCTCACCTCTGGCCGGGCCAGGATAGCCACCACGTGTTAACCATTGCCATTTCCGGACTCCCTTTCTACTCTACCAGGTGGAATGGATTTTTCTTTTTAAAAAATTCAATTTAGTGTTTGTTTTTTTTAAAAAATGTTATTGTTAATGAAAGCCTATTGAAACTCATAACACAACACTCAGAATGTTGAGGATGAGGATATAGAACACTGTTCCCCATCCTGCTGCCCTCCAGATATTTGAGATTACAAGTCCCAGCATTCCTGACCATGGAAACATACTGACTTGCAATGATGGGAGTTGTAGTCCAACACCTTTGGAGGGCACCAGCTTGGGGAAGGGCTACTCTAAACAAAAAAAGAGAAGTAGGTGGCCCTAAGTTATTCATCATCACTTTTCCACAACCCCACAGTTACCTCTACATATCATATTCTCCATCCTGCCCTCGTGGTTTATCTGCTTTGGGAGAATGAGAATTTCACTTGCACTTTCTGCCTCCTTAGGGAGGATGTGGTGTTAAAGACTTGTGAGCCTTAACTCCCAGTTTCCCTGCTTTTTGGTGCTTGGTTGAAAGCTCTAGAGCCTTAACATTGTTTTGTAAACCATAGGTTTTTTGTTTAATAAATATATTTATTCTCTCCCTACTCCAAGTGGAAGTTGCCTTTTTGAACAGTTCCCCAGTTTTGTTTTTAAGGAACATTCCTTCCAAAACTATGCTCCATCTCTTTCCTCATTGTTTTCTTTCTGCACTAAAAGTACAACTAAGATTAAAATAAAAGATGATGAAGGAAAGCTTTTATTTGGGAGAAAACTAAAACCAAAATAAGGAAACAAAACAACAACACACCTTTCTTTTAGATTTATTAGTTTTGTCCTTTCTTTTTTAGAAGAATGTCCCTTCATGGAGTGTGCTGCTGTTTCTAGATGCGGGAGGCATACACATACAAACAAAAAGTGTGACATCTTACACATCTTTCTGGATGCTTTCTTATTTTACAGTTGTGCAGGGAGTTGTTGCAAATTTTGTGGTGGTGCTCAGAAGCCAGCAGAATGTTGGTGCAAACATGTATGTGTGACATGAGGGAAGAAGTAATCTTGTTTACAGCAGCTATGGGAGCAGATACTTATTGGCTATTTGCTAATTGTGAAATTCTCCAGGAAACATCATGAGGATTAGGGCCCTCTTTCTCCCCCACCCTCATCCCTCCCCAATCCTGTCTCACACAGAAGACATGTTCATCCTGTTGTGCCATATTTTGTTCCAGCTCCTGCTTGCTCAGTTAGCATGAAGTTCCCTTATGCCTAATGGAGATCATGAGATCCTTCCAAAGAGGTAGGAGTAATGGTTTGGAGCAGCAGCAGTGGATTACTTCATGCTATCTAAAGATGGGTGGGGGAGACCATATATAACTCCTCCACTGATCAATAATCAGGATTTTGTTTTATCTGCCATTGGCTATTTTAGTCTAAGGGATACATCTTGAAGATTTTCATGTACTTTGATCTAGAGAGACATGGAGCTATAGCACAGAGGTGGGCAACTTGCAGAGAACTGGGGGTCAATTTCTTTCCCCCTAGAAGCCACCTGAGGCCACACCCTACTGCCAGATGGAAGCTCTGTGGATTGGTGGTTCCCGAGTCCAGGAATAGGGTAAGCGACCGATCCTGAATGGGGTTGCACCCCCTCTGAAGGAGCAGGTGCATCGCTTGGGAGTAGTACTAGATCTGTCCTTGTCTTTGGAAGCCCAGGTAGACTCCAGGGCCTGGAGTACTTGGGGCCAGCTTGAGCTGATCCACTTGCTATGGCCTTTCCTGGACAAGGACAACCTAGCCACAGTAGTGCATGCTCTGGTAACTTTCCAATTAGACTACTGCAATGCACTCTATGTGGGGCTTCCCTCGAAGACAACTCAGAAGTTGCAGTTAGTGCAAAATGAAGCAGCTAGATTGCTGTCCAGAACATCATGTAAAGACTGTATTACACCAGTCTTAAAGGAATTGCACTGGCTGACTATACACTTCCGATTGGAATTCAAGGTGTTAGTGATGACATTTAAAGCCCTAAACAGTTTGGGAACTCGAGGGAGCGCTTCTACCTATATATGCCTGCCCGAGATTTGAGATCTTTTGGAGGAGTCCTCATCTGCATCCCACCAACAAGAGACATACATTATGGTGGGACATGGGAGAGGGCTTTCTCTGTTGTGGCACCCCGGTTGTCAAATGCCTTCCCCCTGGAGGCCTGACTAGCACCAACATTGGCCTTGGTTTGGCGCTGAGTTAAAACATGGCTTTATCAAAGCTTTTGAGGGCTAAATTTGCCTAAAAGCTGCACATAGTTTTAATTGTTTTATTGCTTTTAAATTTTCTACTGGTTTTAGCTTGTTAATAATTTAGCACATTTTTAACTATATTTAT